>NC_134536.1:88025757-88383257 GCF_050624435.1 Tenrec ecaudatus
ATTGTGGTCATCATTTACTTGAATCCACAACAGCTGCTTCCATGTGAACTTAATTGACACCTCATTTAGATGGCTGCTGATTTGCAGACAAACCTTTACGACCTCAAGTTTCTTTCTGATGAAGATATTCTTTTTAAAATTTTTTAGTTTTTTTATTATCTTTAATCATTTTATTTGTAACTCTTATATTATAACAATTCAATTAGATCAAGCATAATTGTACAATTGCTGCCAGCATCATTTTCAAAACATTTTCCTTCTTCTTTAACTCTTTGATATCAGCTCCCCTTTATCTCCTTCCTTCTCCACCCTACCCACCAGGGCAGGAACCCTTATTAAACATATACATGTTATATATACCATATATACATAATATATATTATACACATATATATATTCCTCTCTCTCATTTTTTGGCCATATCTTACACCATCCAATGAATCCGTGCACCTGAAATTCTGTTATTCGTCCCATCAAGTGAATTTATACAGTTATCATTGCTGTCAGTTCGCCCTTTCCCATTTTCCCCCTACCCCTCTTCCCATGCCCTCAGCAATCATTACTCCAATTACTATTTCTGAAGAGTTTATTTATCTTGGATTTCACATACTGAACAACCTTAATTATGCAAATGAACATACACTAGTCTCACAAGATTAATGAGGTGAAAGTAAGACCATACTAGTAAGGGGAGGAAATATTAAAGAATGAGATGATATGTAGCTGCTTCATCAGTTCAATGCTACAGCCTGGATATATCATCCCTTCTATGTGGCCCTTCTGTGGGGACTGTCCAATTATTTTTTGGGGTCTCTACTTTGTCTATGGTTATTTTTGAACTTCTGATACCTATTCCCTTTGATAACTCATGATCAAACAGACTGATATGCATCTTCCATGTGGGCTTTGTTTATTTTTCAGTTTCAGATATGCTGAGCTTCTTCTTCCTTTCTGGTTTCCTAACTCTAGGTCTTTGCACATTTCATGATTTTTACTTGGTCTTCTTGAACTTCCTTTTGAAATTTTCTTTTCAGCTCTTTTATTTCATCATTTCTTCCATTTGTCTTAGCTATTCCATAATTAAGAGCAAATTGTACATCCCTTGCAGAGGGGCTTCGGGGAGGAGACGAGCCAGTCAGGGTGCAGTGTAGCAATGATGAAATATACAATTTTCTTCTAGTTCTTGAATGCTCCCCGCCCCCACTATCATGATCCCAATTCTACCTTACAAATCCGGCTGGACAGGAAGATGTACACTGGCACAGATGGGAACTGGAAATACAGGGAATCCAGGACAGATGAACCCCTCAAGACCAGTGGTGAGAGAGGTGGTATTGGGAGGATGGAGGGTGAGGGAGAAAGGTGGAACAGATTACAAGGTCTACATATAGCCACCTCCCTAGGGACAGACAGTGGAGAAGTGGGTGAGGGAAACATCAGAAAGTGTAGGATATGACAGAATAATAATAAATTATCAAGGGTTCAGGGGGGAGGGGGGAGGGGGAACGGGACAGGAGGGGAAAAATGAGAAGCTGATACAAAGAGCTCAAGTAGAAAGCAGGTGTTTAGAGAATGATGGCAACATATGTACTAATGTGCTTGACATGATGTATGTATGGATTGTGATAAGAGTTGTATGAGCCCCTAATAAAATTATTTTTTAAAAGATCAGAAATAGATGTCAGAATTTGGGGCCTCTGCTTAAATCTTACCTCAGTACAGAAAGGTTCATTTCAGTAATGTGACATTGTATGATACTCATCTTCCTGACATGATCACTGAAGATAAAGTGGGTGCATAGCAAATGTGGTGAAGAAAGCTGATCATGCACTGTTATTAAAAGATACAGGGTCTGGGGTCTTAAAAGTTTGAAGTTAAACAAGTGACCATCTAGCAGGAAAGCAATAAAGTACACATGGAAGAACAACAGCAGCCCATGTGATCATGAGGTGTGTGCAGAATCCAGTATCAGAAGATCAAAAACAAACAAATATATTGATGTGAAGGAGAGGGATCAGAGTGGAGACTCAAGCCTATCTGTAGACAATTGGACATCCCCTCACACAAGGGTCACACAGAGGCACAATTCAGCCAGAGTTCAGTGTAGCACTGATGAGACACACAACATTCCTCTGGGTCTTTAATGTCGTTTCTCCCCCCCCCACTATCATGACCCCTGTTCCACTTCACAAATCCTGCTACACTGGAGCATGTACATTGGTACAGATGAGAGCTCTCATCACATGGATCCAGAACAGATTATCCCCACAGAAATAGTAATGAGAATGGCAATATGATGAGTGAGAGGGATGGGGAAGGAGGAGAAATGGAGAAGTCATGGCAGTGATGGATGTATACCCCCTTAAGGACAGAGGGGGGTGGATCAAAGAAATGTGAGTGAAGGGATACAGCGGATAGTGTCTTTAATATAGATGGATAGATAGATAGATATAATTTATCAAGGGTTCATGAGGTTGGGAGGGTGGGGAAGGACAGAAAAGGGTGGAGCTGATACCAAGGGCTAAAGTAGAAAGATAATGTTTTGAAAATGGGGATGGCAACATATGTATGTTTGCCTGATATAACTGCATTATGGATTGCTATAATATCTGTAAGAGCCCCAAATAAAGTGATTTTCTTTCAATTATTTTATTGGGGCTCATACAACTCTTATCACAATCCATACATACATCAGTTGTGCAGCGCACACTTATACATTCGATGCCCTCATCATTCTCAAAATTTGTTTTCTGCTTAGGTTCCTGGAATCAGCTCCTCGTTTTCCTTTTTCCCTCCCCCTCCCTCCCTGCTCTCCTTCCTCCCCCTCAGGAACCCTTAATAATTTATAAATTATTGTTTTATCTTATCTTAAACTGCCTGGTGTCTCTCTTCACCCACTTTTCTGTTGCCCATCGCCCAGAGAAGAGATTATATGTAGATCCTTGTGATCGGTTACCCCCATTCTACCGCACCTTCGCCCCCCGGTATCGGCACTCTCACCGCTGGTCCTAAAGGGTTCATCTGTCCTAGATTCCCTGTGTTTCCAGTTCCCATTTGTACCTCTGTGCATCCTCTAGTCTAACCAGGTTTGCAAGGTAGAATTGGGATCAGGATAATTGGGGGGAGGAAGTGTTTAAGAACTAGAGGAAAGTTGTGAGTTTCATTATTGCTACACTGAACCCTGAGTGACTCATCTCCTCCCCACTACCCCTCTGCATGGCTGTCCAGTTGTCTACAGATGAGCATTGAGTCCGTATCACGCGCTCCCATTATTCACGATGATATGAGTTTTCCCCCGCCTTTGGTGCTTGAAACCTGGTCCCGTCAACCCTTCATGATCACACATGTTGGTGTGCTGCTTCCATGTGGGCTTTGTTGCTTCGGGGCTAGATGGCTGTTTGTTTACTTTCAAGCCTTTAAGTTCCCAAATGTTATATCTCTCTCAAGAGCCGGGCACCATGAGCCTTCTTCACCACACTTACTTATGCACACATTCGTCTTCAGCGTTTATGTGAGGAAGATGATCACACATTTATGGTTTTTGTTCTTTGGTGTCTGCTACATGATCCCTTCAATACCTCATGTTCACGCAGGCTTCTGTGCTTCTTCCTTGTGGGCTTTGTTGCTTCCGAGCTAGATGGCCGCTTGTTTGCCTTCAAACTTTTAAGACCCCAGACACTATATCTTTTGATAGCCAGGCACCATCAGCTTTCTTCACCATGTTTGCTTATGCACACGTCTGTCTTCAGTGATCATGTCGGGAAGGTGGGTATCATGAAATGACCAGTTAGCTGACCAAGGTGCTCTTGTATTAAAGGAATACACATGAGGAGGCCCAATGTCCACCTGCTACCCTATTACTAAACCTATAAATATATGCACATAGGTCTATTTCCCCCCTAATCATAAATATATTTACATATGTACATGTCTGTATTTAGGCTTCTATGTATCCCTTTGCCTCCTACTCCTTTCCTCTATTTCCTTATGTTTTCCTCCTGTCCCACTACCATGTTCAGCCTTCATTCTGCTTTCAGTGTTTCCTTGCCCTTGATCACTCCCTACCAGTCCTCCCAAACCCTCCCTGCCTGCCAACTGAATTTGAACCACTCATTGTTCCCTTGTCCCTGGGTTGGCCAACACCTCCTCCCTTCCCCTACTTCCCACACCCTTATGTCCCCCAGGGACCATTGGTCCCATTATTTTCTTCTCACATTGTTTGTCCAGCCTATCTTATCTAGGTGGACCTGCAGATATAGTAATATCTGCATAAAAATGCAGGTGGCTTTGACAGCACCAAAGTGGCACATAAGAATGGTGTCGACAGCAGCAACACTGACAAGCTAAGAAACAAAAGAGCCACTGACATACAAAATTTAAAAGAAGAGGAGAAAAGAAAAAAACAAAACAAAAATACAGAAAAAAAAAAAAGCCTGTTAGTAGTTCAAGGTCTGTTTGTTGACCATTAGGAGAGTTTTCCGGACGAGTCTGATGGGGTGCCATGTCCTGGCCCCAAAGTCCATACTTTATACCCCTCTGGACCTCCGTGCTCTGCTTTCCCCGCCACTCCATTGCACACCCCCAGTGTTTTGCCTCAGAGTGGTGGGATCAGTTCAGTCACACATTCCACACTGTGTCTCCAGTGCTGTCCCTTGTATGGACATGGGTCAGTGCAGGATGCCGCATCTCGCCGTACATTTCTCTCTCTACTTTGGGCCCTTCGAGCTGGGCTATCGTCCTCTGAGCTTGGTGGGCCAAGGTGTGCTCTGCTCTCTTCTTCCTCCTTCCTTTGCTTCAGCTTCCTTCTGGGTGTGATGTGGTAGGTCAGTTCCTTTCCCACACCAGTTGATCTATTTTCATTTTATGTGGAACTCCCTTCGATGGTGGGGGTTGGGCTAATTCTGATTAGGGCCGGCGTATGGTCCAGTCTCTTTGTGGATTCCTCCATGCGTTATGCTTCCCTCCTGGTTTGGCTTGTCATGGTGGGGTCTATATGCATGTTCCAGTTCTGTGGGGACACAACCAATACTCTCCCCCTGGGTGGGTTAGTGCCCTGTTTTGCCTGTGCATCCACTCGGTTTCTCCCCACCCCGCTTCCCCCTCCACCTACCCCCTTCCCCTTCTTTATGTTGGGCTCTCATGTAGCTCCCTAGGTGTGGCCTGCCCTCCAACTATGTATGCTTCCGCCCGTTTATTGCGAGATAGATGTTTATTCTTCTATTCCTGGCATGCTGATTGCACTTACCCCAGGGGACTCATGTTATACCTGTCCTTTTGGGTTTGGCTTAACTCGCTTAACATGATTCCTTCCAGCCCTGAGATTATTCTTAATGTCAATTTTTAATACTTAAGGATAGATACAATTTTGGGTAGGTAGAAGAAGCACACAACAAAATTGTCCTGTTCAAACATCTGTTATAAAAATAATATGGGAGATGGACGGCAGAGAAGGGGAGGAAGGGAGACTCCAGATAGGGCAAGCTATGACAAAATAACAATGTATAAATTACCAAGGGCACATGAGGGAGGGGGGAGCGGGGAGGGAGGGGAAAAAAAAAGAGGACCTGATGCAAAGGGCTTAAGTGGAGAGCAAATGCTTTGAGAATGATTGGGGCAGGGAATGTGCGGATGTGCTTTATACAATTGATGTATGTATATGTATGGATTGTGATAAGAGTTGTATGAGCCCCTAATAAAATGTAAAAAGAGAAAAGAGAAGAAAAAAAAAAGAAAATGATTAGGGCAAAGAATGTACAGATGTGCTTTATACAATTGATGTATGTATGGATTGTGATAAGAGTTGTATGAGCCCCTAATAAAATGTTTTAAAAAATAATATGAAATAATATAAATCAGAAAAGAGAGGGCAATGAAAAACTCCAAATCCAACCAATTGTCATGCAGTCCATGCCAACTCATGGAGAGCCATCTGTGTGACAGGCGAACTCTGTTTTGTGCTGTAACAAAAGACACTGACTGAAAACAGTCCCTGCCTCTTTAGTGAAGAAAAACTGGAAATGAGGAACAGAATCCTAATGTGTGGTTGACAAATTTCAAACCTTTTTAAGCAGACTGTTTTAGGAAACAGATGTACATATTTAGTCTATTTCTGATGTGCTCGTTTTTCACAAATCCTTTCTATTATTTTTAAAATGCTAAAGATTCTAACCACACTTGAAAACCATAAAGTATGACACTTGAAACAATAATATGTCCTAAAATACTTTGTTCTGTCTCAGTGGTTAAATGAATATGCAGAACACTCAATCACCGTCCTAAACGAAAGTGAAAAACACTGCAAAGCACAACTAGGGAGAGTTAATCTTCAAAATTCATGCTTTTCATTGAACTCATATAGGAATTCATTATACTGCTTTTAAGAAAGGAGTTTCCAACCTACTCAATCCATCTTAGGCAGTCATTGATTTCCAGTGACCTCAGGAGCACAGAATGCCCTGTTTACAAATTTAAAGCAAATCGCTAACTCACTGATACATTTGCCTAATGGCATAGGTTAAGTAACTTCACTGAGACACTGCCTACCTGTACTTTATCCCATATATAACACGGGACCTTTCTGACACTGAAACCAATAGCATATTTCATGATACTCTACTTCTTTACAGTTATCTAAGCAGATTTTTTTTTAATCTCACACACTTTCATAGGTATCAGCCAATTTTGCTTGTGATAGCAAAAGTGTACTTTTCAAGATTTTAAGAAAACTCTGGAAATTACACAAAATTTTATAATTCTACAAAGATTAAGACTTTTCTTTTAAAAATTTAATGTCATATAGTTTGAATTTAAAAGTCCTAGTGATGCAATCACTATGAATCAGAAACTGCTTGATAGCAATGACTTTTGATTTTTTTCTTTTTTGCAGTGGTGCAATGGGTTAAACATTGGGCTGTAACTAACGGTCAGTGGTTTGAAGGCCCCAGCACTCAACAGGAGAAAGACGGGGCTACCTGCTTCCGTCAAGTTTGCAGTCATAGAAACCTACAGGAGCAGTTTTACTCTATCCTGTGTTAGATGGAGATGAATCAGAATCATCTTCGTGGCAGTGAATTCCTTTGGGGTTTTGGGTAAAAGAACTGTAAACACATAATTGTTCTCTGCTTAGAAGAATGAAGTCAGCTTCTCCGGAGAACTTGGACACAGCATCACTGGAAGCTCCCAAACCTCCCCCATGTACACATGCAGGTTACACAGTGTCAACTGCATATGTTGGATGACTTTTGAAGCTAATTAGCCTTTGCTCCTGTTGGGTAATACTGCTTTTTAAATTCAACTGATTTTTCTTTAATTCAACTGATTCAAGAAATGAATGACTTTAACCAAGTAATGATGGTTATGTGCAAGATCCTACAAAGGGTACTCCTGTCTTCCATCACTTTATACAGCACCCTTCTTTTAGGACACTTTGGAATGGGGGTGGAATAAGGAGAAAAGACAAGAGCTTCTTTTAAGTTCAAGTGCCTCCAAGTTTTACTAACTAGGGTTCAAAGAACATGTCTAGGGAAAGAAAGATTTTGTATATTTATATGTGCATATTTCCCAGGAAGAAATTGTATGTTTAATTAGAGTCCCAAAAGAGATTCATAATCTCCAAACTGTTTATAATAGAATTAGAAATTTACATATTATGCATAAGCAAGATAGATTATTGGTGCTTACTCGTTAATCTATAGTGAACAATTTCTTCTTTTTTTCACATCAAAAATTCTGCTTCTTGGTATGGCAGGTATCTATCTCTCTCCCACATCAACACTTTTTTAGAGAATCAAAGTCTCGTTTCAAATTTACCATTCATAGGTTCAGAGTACCTGGTAAGTAAGGTAAACACAAACCTTCTTGTGCTTACTTACAAGTCTATAGTAAAAAAATGTGAAACTTTTCGCTACAGATCAGTAACTAAGCACAAATAGGCTTCTTTTACCTGACATATTGAGAATTCATTTCTGCCAACAATTGTTATTTAACCATTGCTCTAGAGATCCAAATGTGGTCTAATTAGTGAATTTCAAGTCCATAAGGTGTGGTTCTATTTAAGGAAGACTATTATATATAAAAAAAAATACAAGCACAAGCTTGTGACATATGCTTGATCTCAGGAGTGATGGGCTCACCTGCATGCAAGTGACACATATTTCCGTTTCTGAAGATATGAATAATAAAGATATATTAGTTCCATTGTTCCTTGACTTAGCAAAGGAAAGACATCATAGACATGGCCTGGCACCAAAGGGTTCACCAAAAGATTACCTTCTAAGAATTATGACACAACGCTGAGATGCACCAGAGCAATTCCGCTGACTCAATACTTCAAATAGGTAGAAAAGATTTTCTGATTGTCCTTTCCACATGCAATTCTTGGGTTGTTTAAAGAGTTTTGGAAGAAAAAAAAAAGAAAAAAATTTTAAAAAGAAAAAAAAGAGTTTTGGAGGGTGAGATAGTTAAGGTTTATTGTGCCAACCTGGCCAATAAACACATGTGGGATTAATTGAAGGGCAGAGAAATAAATGGCTCGGTGTTCTCAGAGAAATAAATGGCTTTCTAGTTCTCTGGTTTCTTTCTCTCTGATGGTCAGACCTATGTACAGCTGCCTTAGCCAGTTCCCTGCTCCAGCTGGCAAGGCTCACTTCCTGCAAGACATCCCTAAGGAGAAACCACATGGACCTACCCCATGCAGCCCTGAGTGCTGGAGCAGCCACATGGAGGCCCCTGTCAGTGCTGAGATACTTACATGCTCACTGATTTGGCTTTCCTCCTGCAGTTGGTGTCATTGCATGTGTTTTTGTGAGATTGAGGAGGACTTTGTAGATCAGTGTAGGACATATGGTTTAATGTTGGACTTATGGACTTGGGACAGCACTGGGTTGGAATGCTTTCTTAACATACACTTACCCTTTATATAAGACTCTCTCTTATACATATATGAGTTTCTGTGGATTTGTTTCCCTAGTTTACCCAGACTAACCCAGGGGACTTAATGAAGTCATTACTGTGTCATTAGCTGAAAAAGTTGAAGGTGCTAAAGAAATACTCATAATTGCTTCATCAGTCAGAATGTAAATAACTGAGTTTGTGTTGTTAAGAACAAGGCATAAATCCCAGCTGAGTCTCTTTCTACTTGTGTGAACCTGGTCTACATTAAATGTCAGTTCCTTTCTTCAAAATGAGGTTTCTCTGGTGCTACTCTTAGAAGATGGCCCAAATATGCAAATAAGAATACATTTCATTATTGCCCTTCACATAAATTTAATCTTTGCATTGTAGCCAGAAATAGGGAACTCTAATGAGAGATCAAGAAATTGGAAAAGTCCCCTGAATCTGTAGGTTCCATGTGACTGTCCATCAATAAACAATAGAAGCTAGTAGTACTATTGTTTACAGACATTTATGAGTTACATCAAATAAGGAGGGGTTCAATAAGAATTAACTCTCTTTCATAATGTAAATATAATAAATATGTATTTATATAGCATATAAATATATCTATAAGCATTTTACATCATAATACATGGTTTATAATATATTACTTAGTATGTATAATATGTGATATACAATATTTTATAATATTTATGAGTATGTCATTATGTATTTTATATAGATGCATAATTTTCTTATTAGATATATATAATAAATATATGAATATATTTTATTTTTAAGTTCCATACTAATGAATGCATGAACAGAAACAGTATGAGTTTACGTTAATGTTATGAAGTCAGAATGGTTTGTCTAATGGAGATCCAGGTGAGGAATAGGTGAGAAGTTGACTCTCTTCAGTCTCATCTAAGCACATGTGTGTTCAAGTAAAGCTTTTCTCTTACATAGAATCCCTGGTGTTTTAGTGGGTTACCATTTGGGCTACTAACTGTAAAGTCAGCAGTTTCAAAACCAGCAGCTTCTCTACAAGAAAAGGTTAAGGCTTGCTACTCTAGTAATGATTTCTGGTCTCAGAAACTGAGAATGACAGCTCAGCTATGTCCTATAGGGACTGTATGAGTTGAAATTGAATCTATAGCAGTAGATTTAGTTCTTTGGTTTGGCGTGTCTCTCTTAAACAAACACACATGTGCACACACAAAATATTCAGGTCTCATCTTTTGTTTTCAGGGGTCTAAAATGCCATGGGGTATTAAAGAACAATTCTCTCACACAAGATTCATCCACCCCCAAATTATTTTTTGAGCTTCTATTGTATCCCAGCACTATTCTAACTATTTGAGGTACATCTGGGAATTAAGCAGATCTCTCTACATTTGTGGAGCTTGAATTCTGGCAGAGGTAGACATGCATCTGACAACATACCTGTTTGCTTTCTTGGCACTGACAGGTAGAGTCTCCAGACGATCACTGTGTGGCCCACGAGCTGATGTTAGAGAGAAGGACGCATCTGATGCAGACAGAGCTCACGTCCAGATCCTGGTATTGCTCCTGCCTGCACTCCCGCTATGCTGATTCAGACCCTGGTCTTGGCACTCAGAAAAATTTTCCATGGGAAGAAGCTTTGGATTCTTTCCCACAAGAATTTTTTCTCCTATCAATTTCTATACAAGAAGGTCTCACCTTTTTTCTCTTGGCGTGGCTTTTTAAAATTCAAGAGGCAAAATACTGTCTCAGTTTCAGGGTTTTGTTTTCTTTACTGGGTTACTCCATCGTCGGGAGAGTGCTGCACGTTGCAATGAACGAAGGTAAGAAGAGCCATAGCATCAAATATATGCCAAGAACAAACAAAATATCACCTCGATTAGTATTTCTAAAGACCACATTTGCTGCACCTAAACCATTTGTTCAACAAATATTTATCTGCAAACTTTCACCCAATTCACAATAAAAAATTTAAAAGAGCTGGGAGGTTGAGAGAAGTATCTATTGAATATTTCAACAAGCCACAAAATCTGTTAAGTACTAAAGAGTTGGCTATGAATAGAGCTTAGTCTTTAAGCTATCCAGGATCATGCTGACTAATGGAACAGGAATCCAGGGACAATAAATTATGGCAATAGGAACAGGGATTGCAAAATTGAAACACACATAAACAAATTACCCTCATGAGGACAAATTACAATAAGATACACTCATGACCAGTTCTTTCTTTCTTTCCTTCTCTTTCTCTCTTTCTTTCTATTTTAATTACAGGAAGCTGCTAGTGCTGGTCATATGGTCATATGGGTGAAGAGAAAATGAAGAGGCACTCCTAACCAAAAGAGAGAAACACTAGATTCTCAGAGTTGTGTCTGTGACATGAGCAAAGCCTCATTATGGTTTAAATGGAGATTAAAAAAAAATTTAGTGAAACTCTTTCAACAAGTACTTGTCCTATGTGAAGTTCCCTCCTAAAGTGAGGAAGAAATCTAATGGGAGTTGGAAAGCCAGTTAATATTTGGTGAGAAAATACAAAACGCAGGATAAAAATGTCACATGAACATCAGCAGCCTGCTCTGCTCTTCGGAAGCTGAGTCATCATTCTCTCAAAGATCAAGGTTCTAAGTATATACAATTCACCACACATGTTTCTAAATGATGACTTCCCAAGGACACGTGTTGAGTCCAGGAGTCCTTTTCTTTTCCAGCTCTCTGAACAGCAGGTGATAACCCAAAAGTGGGGATCACATCATTGCTCTGGCTCATGCCATTTTTTTTTTTTGCCATTTTTATACTCATATTCTCTACCCAGGAATGCCAGCTTCTTGCCTCAGAGGCCTTCTGAGCAATCCAAAATTCTTTCTTTGGTAGTGCATTTTCCCAAAGTATAATCTTTAAATATGAAAATATTATCAAATGACTTCTTTAGAAGGTTGGTTTATCTGCCCCATAATGCTGCCTTCTGTTCCTAGCAATTCAGGAGTGGTTGTGTGATGCTGCAGCTCTCCACCTTTCAGCATGACTGGTTCTACCATAAGATACCCTGGTGGCATTGCTGGGTAAGTATTGGGCTGTTAACTGCAAGGTCAGTGGTTCAAAGCCAGCAGGTGCCCCCAAAGAGAAACATAAGTCTATTTGCTTCCGTAAATATTTATAGCCTGAGAAACTACCTATAGGGTCCCTGTGAGTTGGCAGTGATGGAAGGACAAGAGGTACAGAGCAGTTTTATCTATCAAACATAACAACAATTATGAGGCTAGTGCAGGATTGGGCATTGTTTCATTCTGTACTGTATATGGTTGCTATCAGTCAGAACTGTCTCCACAGAATCTAACAGCACTCCTTCTTAGCGCTTGACAACTCACACCATAAATAGGGTTTCTCATTCTATGGTGAAGGGAGGAATAGTGCAAAAGAAATATTCGGAATTTAAAAGGAAAGGGACTTCTTCCTGGATTTGAACTAAAAATCCACCCGGTTGCACAGCATGAATGATCTCTCAGGATCTAGGGCCTCACTGGCTCATCATTGTCCCCTACTGAAGTGGCTACATCAAGAAACATGCAGCCTTGTAAAATGCATTACTGAAGAGAAGATAGGGAAGCATTTAAGTCAGTCTGAGAGGACTAGTAAAAGACAGCCAAAGAGATTATTTTTGAGCTGAGTTTTGAGAAAAGGGGTGTATATTCACTGAGAGAAATTGAGACAATATTGATAGTCTGAGCATAAATGTAACCACGATTACTGTAAGAATTCAGTGAGAATTCTGATTTCAAACAAGACACGTGCATTTTACAAAATTGCTATAACTGTGCAGAAGTTTAAATGCCATATTTGTGTCACTTTAAGCACATGTATTGGGAATCCTACATGAGGCCAGTGAGGGGTTACCAAGAAGACAAAAGTCAAGAGTCTTCACCCTTACCTCACCAGGTATAATTTACTTGTTCATGTTAAGATTACACACAAAAAAAAACTATAGGAAAATTACAAAAAGAGTTTTATTATTTTCAAAAGGTGGGGGGCTTAAAATACATAGCAATGGAAAATTCACCATTGGTCTATTTTTAAAAACAGCACAGTGGTAAGTCATGGAGAAACTGGCTTCGAGATTATTCTACTAAACTTTAGGGATGCTTATCTCTGTGCACTGACCTTACTTTGAAGTACCACCATTTTTTGTCTTCCCAGACCTACTCTGTGCAAAAATAAAATTCTTGGACCCAGATGAAAACCTTTAGAGCATGAAGGAGAGAAAAGGAGATCGCTGGAAACTGTAAGACTAACTTGTGTAGGAGAGGGTAGCATTTGGCAGGTTTTCCCAGCTCTATTTCTTCTAACAACAGTAACAGCTGATTGCCCAAATTTTATATTTCTTCTGCTGCTGTCACTTCCTGTTTGGTTTAAATTTTAGGTATAGTGCCAGCCAAAGACCCTACCCTAGTTTAGGCTATATTTGGCACTGTTACAGTGGCTCTGTGGACTATACATAACTGTGATTGTGACCCCCCGAAATGATTTAAACAAAGTTAGCGTGAACTATTACTCTGAAGGCTAAAGTGCATCGGACCCCAGCCATGGTGATTTCGCTTGTCTCATACGCATACAAGAGGTGGAAATTGAACAAGAAAGACTAAAAGAGAACCAATACACTTGACTCGTGGTGCTGGTGAAGAATATTGAAAGTATCATGAGCTGGCAAAAGAACAAATACATCTATCTTGAAGTACAGCCAGAATACTCCTTGGAAACAAGGAGAGTAAGACTTCATCTCACTTACTTTGGACACATTACCAGGAGAGACGTATCTCTAGAGAAGGACATCATGTTTGGTGAAGCACAGAGGCAGCAAGGAAGAAGAAGACCTTCAACAAAGGGATTGACACAGTGACTGCAATGATGGTCTCAAAAATAACAACGGTGAAAGGGCACAGGACTTGGCAGTGTTTATTATACATAGGGACACTGTGAATTGGAACCAACACAATGGCACCTTGTAACAACAAAGGGAACTGATGAAATAATACGATAAAAGACTTGAATGGAAAATGTCAAGGGCAGCTCCACAAGAAAAAGAATGATAATTAACTGTGCAAAGAACTGGCATAAGAACACCAAAATGGGAGAACATACTCAGCATTTTTCAAACTAAACAAACTAAAGAAAAAACTCAAGCTTCAGGTTGAAATATTGAAGGATTCTATGAAGAAAATATTGATTGGTGCAGGAAGCACCAAAAGACGGAGGAATAAAAATACAGAATGACTGTATCAAAAAGAATTGGTTGACATTCAAACATTCCATAGGTAGCATAGAATCAAGAATCATTAATACTGGAGGAAGAAGCTCAAACTGCATTAAAGGAACTAAGGAAATACATGACTCAAGGAATTGATGGAATGCTAATTAAGATGCTTCCACAAATGCATGCAACACTGGAAGCAATCACTAGTCTAGCCTAAGAAATTTGAATGACAACTACCTGACCAACCCCTTGGAAGAGATCCCTTTACAAACTCAATCCAAAGATAGGTGATCCGATGGAATGCAGAAAATATCAAACAATAACATTAATATTACATGCATGTAAATTTTTCTAAAAATAATATTCAAAATTATTTGCCATATATATTAGCAGGGAAAATGCCAGAAATTCAAACAAGACTCAGAGAAGATGGAATGAGTGCTACTGCTAATTTCACGTGGCTCTCCATGAGGAAGAAAAAATAAAGAAGAATTATGATTTGAATTATTATTTTGGTGAAGAATACTGAATATATCATGGATGGTCAGAAGGATTAAATAATCAGAGTTGGAAGAACATTCATTATCACTTCACCTCCTCTAAAGGGACTTATCTCTGGAAAATGATATCATGCTTGGTAAAATAAATAGCTAAAAGAAAAAAAGGAAGGCTCTCAATAAGATGGACTGACTTTGTAGCTGCAACAATAGTTCAAACATAGTAAGGTTTGTGAGGATGGTGGGGACTAGTCAGCATTTTGTCCTGTTATCCATGAAGTCGTTATGAGTTGAATCAAACTTAACAGGATGCAACAACAGATTGCTTAAATGTCTCATTATGAAGTTATGTTCTCACCTCATAAGATGCTTCTTGGTTTTAAAAATATGCATAACTTAGTAGCATCCTTTTTACTCTTAAAATATGCCCAATTAGTGTCATTTCCTAAGTAATAAATTACTTGGGAGTTTTTATATAAACAGATCCTTCTAAAATCCTGAGAGAAACTATTTGTCAATGATAATACTGAAAAATTATATGGCTTTTCTTTCAACATTCCAAAATAATTGCAGGCCATAGGACTTGATCTGGTATAATAAGCTTGTTTACTTTCAGGAATATTAATCAAAATGTTTCCAAATGTCATGCTTAGCAAGTAAATATCAATGCATATAAGGCAATAAATATCTCTTTCAGCTTGTTGAATGTGATTATTTTGTAGTAATGTTAATGCTGGATGTAAAAGCTAATGATATATGTTATGGATTCTGGGAATCAGGACTTTAGTTCAATACAGTTATTCTACGGTTGAGAAATTCAGAAAGAATTTGCAATTCTCCCATTCTCAGAAGAATTTTCTGGCGGCACTTAGACTCAGAATGAGTCAAACCTTGTCAGAGCTGTAACTGGGCAAAGAATATGAGGGTGGAACCCCCCCAAAACTGGATATTTTTCAAAGCTATGTATTTTTTTTTACAAAACAACTTTATCACCTTCAAAGTACTCTCCATTACACTTAATGCATTTGTCAAATCTGCAATTCCATTCTTGGAAACATTTTTCAAACTCATGTTTGGATGGATGGCAGCACCTCCCTCTTTTTTCTTCACCTCTTCTGTGTCGTCATATTGCCGTCCTTTCGTGTCCCTCTTCATGTGTGGAAACAAGAAGAAGTCGTACAGAGTAAGGTCAGGTGAGTCTGTGTGGGGCAGGAAAGGCATGATAATTTTTGCCAAAAACTGGCACACTGAGATGGCTGAATAAGCAGGTGCATTTTTGTGGTGGCAAAAATCAGGCTTTTTTTGTTGCACAATGTTATACTATCTTTTCAAAAGCCCTAAATAAAAAGCTTGATTAACAGTCTTATCTGCTGGAACAAACTCCAAATGCATTACAAGTCGACATTTTCATCTCTTTGGGAAGTTGATAGATGCCCAGAATGAGGTTTGTCATCAGTCAAAATTTCCCTTTTTTTGAAATGAGAAAATCACTCATACACTTGAGTTTTCCCATAGCACTGTCCCTGTAAGCTGTGTTCAACATCACAACAGATTCTGTGGCATTTTTCCTGAGCATGAAACAAAATTTCACAGCCACGCACTGTTCTCTTAAATTAATCATCACAAAAATACAAGGTTCAAATGAAACTGCTTTTACAAAAAATTCCATTGTGACCAAGGAGAACCTTCCCAGACTAGGCCACTGGATCCACTAACTCAAAGCCAGTTGCTGGATGCTCGCCTAGTGGGAAAAACGTGAGCTATGAAAGCTCTACTCCACACAGCACAATTCCAAGTTGGGGGGTGCTGTCCCCTCATATAAGCCTTAGCAGAGCAATAAGAATTCAAGAGGGCACATAAGTATTCAGATTATTTTATTCTTCTGTGTGTATATTTATTCTTCTAGATTTCCCTAGTTATGGACAATGAGATATTTCTTAACTTCCTGTTGGGTGAGAAAAACAAACCCCGATTTTTAAAATTCCTTTTAATAGAGCATTCTCTCAGTTGTAGATGAGAGCCTATATTTCTGTGTGTATATCCTTATTTGTATGCATATATTGTATAATCTAATACAGACTCTCTAAAAAGAACTGAAAAATGTGTTTAACAAGTTCTTATAAGCTAATTTTTATTAGCTTGAATTATAAACCCTAGATTATAAATTGGCACACATGAAAGTGTTAGCTGAACCTAAACAACTATCACAAAATGTTGAAAAGCTCACACATTTTAAGAGGTGATAATTCAATCATTCAACAAATACATGCATTTATCTAGTGCACTCTAGCTGGAGAAGCCGTATGAGGCACCCCAGAGAGACGGCCATCAACAAGTCAGATGAATTTCTTCACTAATGGAGCTTACCTACTGGTGAGATGGTTAATAAATTCACAAATATCATCTATCCGTGTGAGGAACCCTGGTGATTTAGTAGTTATTCACTGGGCTGTGATCTGCATGGTCCACAGTAGAAAACCACCAGCAGTCCTGCAGGAGAAAGACTGGGCTTTCTACTCCTGTAAACAGTTACAGTCTCAGAAACCCACGATAGTTTCACTATGATTCAATATTGACTCGATGGCAGTGAGTTTATTTTTTTTAATATCCATGATGTTATATATTGGCTTGAATATCCCTAAAAGATATGTTGAAGTCCTAAACTTAGTACTTTTTAACATGATTTTGTTTGGAAATAAGGTTTTTAAGATAAAGCAAAGTGAGACCTCATCACATTCAAGTGATTTCCTAGGAAAGAAGAGAACAAACCAGAGTCAGAGGGATAGTGTGCGTGTGATGGCAGAGCAAATGCAGCTGCAAGCCAAGAACACCAGAGTTCATCAGGAGTCCCTGAGAGCAGGAGAGAGGCATGGAACTGTTTCTCTCCCAGAGCTCTCAGGAAAAATCACCATCGTCAAATTGGATTGGATTTCTATTTGGGTCACTCTGATCTGGATTTCTAATCCTCATAACTCTAATACAATACATGTTTGTTCTTATGAGCCACCCTGTTTGTGGTATTTGTTATAGCGGTTCTAGGAAACTAAGACACTGATATAATTGCTCAGTTAATATGAGGTTATATTACAGTATTATGGTCCAATAGTATCCTTTTTATTGCCTTAGAAAAATTTGAGCTACAAGGTTTATAATATAGGTTCAGACTTTTCTGATAAACAAGACAACCATAAACAACAGCCTTGAGTACTCAGATATTATAACCACGATTACTGAAACTTAACCCCAAAATGTAGTAGTATAGTCTCCTTATTTTTAAAAAAAATTGTAAAAGAAATGCAGAGATACAACAGAAGATGGTCATGTGAAGAGATCAGTGCTAGACTACTACAAACCGAGGATAAATAGATTCCAGAAGAAGCTGGAGTAAAATAAACTCGGAATGAATGAGAGTCCTTGGACAGAGCATGAAAATGCAAATTATATGAACTCATTTCTACCCTCCAGAACCTGAAGAAAATAAATTTCTGTTGTTTGAAGCAGCCAGGACGTGGTAATTTAAATATAAACCAGTCCAGTTGCTGTGGATTCAAATGTGATGCATGATGCCTCCATATGTGTCAGAGTAAAACCAGGTTGTTCAATGCCTCTTTTTAGTAGTGGATCGCCAGGCCTTTCTTCAAACATTCAACATTTTGGTCAGCAGTTGAGCATATTAACATTTGTAAATTTAATTAGATTGTTGTTAATAACAAGGTGAAAAATCAAAGCACTCCAGTTACTCCACATTCATTGAAGGTACTCAGTCGGGCTGAGACTTAGGGATGAAAAAAAAACAACAACAACATAGTAGGGTGTCAATCAATTGAAAAGGCTGCTATTTCCAAGAATAGCAATCACCAACCAAACCAAATCACTTTTTCTAAGGTGTGTTAGTCTGGGTCTACTACAGAAACAAATCCAGAGGAAGTCATATGAGTGTAAGAAAGAGTTTTATATAAAAGAGCTATTGTACATTAAGAAAACATGCCAGCTCAGTGCAGGTTAAGTCCATAAATCTGATATTAGCCCATTTGTCCATTACAAGTCTATAACTTATTCTTCAGACTTATGCTGCACATGCAATGAGGCTGAATGCAGGAAGATCCCAGGCTGGTGGGTGAAAAGTCTTATGGATCCAATGGTGGTAGAAGCATTTCCAGGGCTCTGGCTGGCATCAGCGTGGCTCCATGTGGCTTGTCAGCTGGAATGTGAAGCAGAGAGAGAGTGTGTCTCAGGGAAGAGGAGAGGAAATTTCCAGTATCTAATGAGAAGGCCACATCCACAAGGAGGCATCATGCTGTGACCTGACAGGCTAGACTCCACCCCTTCACTCTTAATATTCTCAAGTTGACGTGAGATTATGTAACTACCACGCAAGGTAATTTGGCATACAAGAACGGAACACTACCACACCATTAGAAGTCCTGGTGTAGAGGGTGCATGTAAGTCTTCTAGCCACCAGTCAGCAGTTCAATCCCATCAGCCACTCATTGGGGAAAAAATGAGATTTCCTGCTCCCATAAAGATGTACTGTTTCAGAAACCCGCAGGAGCAATTCTCCTCAGTCCTGTTGGGTCACCAGAAGTCATAATTGACTTGACAACTGTGGGTATGAATTTACCACACCACTGAACTGAATAAACCCAAATATGTCTTTCACAATAATGTTTAGCAAGCTGAAGAGGATAGAACCCTGAAAAGTTTTCTAATTGGAACTGAAAACAAAGATAAAGAAAAACTAAAATCGGCTAGATTCTCAAGATTTCTATTTAGATGCTAAGAGACGTAAGAAAACAGGTGGAAGTCAGCTACCTTCATCAACCAAGTATGGCAGTAGCATTTTTAAAGGAAGAAATAAGTTCACAACGTACACTTAAAGCAAAATTCTAAGAGAATTTCACTTTTAACCAAGGAAAGGGAGCTTAGAAGCAATAAGCAAATGAGATGTCACATCAAAGTGATTCTACTTAACACAGAGGTGAAAGGACCCTTGAAACACTGGCACGTAGTTCTCCGTTATATCAGTGAGGAAAGAGAAGTACAGAAAAGGTATGACTTGTCCAGACACACTGCCAATTAGGAAAAGCCTGAAATCCCATTCCTAGGATTTCCAATCTGGGGCTCTCCCCTTTCACAATACAACGTTTCTTGGCAAACGTCCATTGATAATATAACCCAGTAGTCTTTGGTTTTATTAGAGAATTTGGAGTAGATATATTACCTTTTCTGAGTTGTAAAACGCAGATATTTTAGGTATTTGACTTGAATGGGATAATTTTCCAGAACTAGCAATTAATAAAAGTTGATTTACTAAGGACTGGAATCTTTGTGGTCCTGTGGTGTTTGGGCTGCTAACCGAAAGGTCAACAACAGCTCATACCCAGCAACCACGCTGCAGGAGGAAGATGCTGCTCTCTGCTCTTGTGAAGATATTTGTAGGGGGCCCTGATGGTGTAATGGGATACCAACACGTCAGTAGTTCAAACCTACCAGCTGCTCAATGGGAGAAAGATGAGGTTTCTGTTCCTGCACAGATTTATAGGCTTGCAAACCAAACGGGCCGTGTTCTGGTTTTTTGTAATACAGGTTTCTATGGGTCAGGATTAACTCCACAGCAGTGGAATTTGAAGGTTATATTGCTTAGCATTTTTATAAAAATGTCCACTCTCAGAAGAAAGTGCAGGTAGTTCAATGAACAGCTACCAGACACAGATCCTCTGGTGAGGATCATTTAAGGGCAAAGCAGAGTCTGTGCTCTTAGACTAAAAGCGTGGGACAAAGGACTGTGGAAAAACATTTCAGCTCTTTACAAAGATGGCAGGGAAGATAGAGAAGGAAGCCCCGCCCCTCCAGAGCGGAAGCCAAAGCAAAGGTGTTAAAGGCCAAGAAGGCCGTGCTGCAAGGCATCCATAACTAAAAAAAATAATAATAATATCTGCACCTCGCCCACCTTCCCACAGCCCTAAACCCTGAGGCTAAGAAGGCAGCCCAAATACCCTTGGTAGAGCGCTCCCAGGAGAAATCAGTTGAACCACTAGGCTGTCATCAAGTTCCCCTTGACCATGGAGTCCACCATGAAGATCAAAGATAACCTCACACTGTGTTCATAGTGGATGTCAAGGCTAACAAGCACCAGATCAAACAGGCTGTGAAAAAGCTCTATGATATTGATGTAGCCAAGGTCAACCCCTTAATCAGGCCTGGTGGCTAGAAAAAGGCATATGCTCTATTGGCTCGACTATGATGCTTTAGGATGCCAACAAAATCAGACTCATCTAAACTGAGTCCAAGTGACTGATGCTAAATATAAGCTTTTTCAATACATAAAAAATTAAGCAAAAAGCAAAAATTTCAAAGCCAGTGTACATATATCATATTTTAATTTTCAAAGTTTAGTGACCTATAAGGTGGTATGAAGTATGATCCTCCATCCACCATCCCCAAAGCAGGCAAGCTTTTTCTGTAGGACATTTAGTAAATATTTTAGGGTTTATGAGCCAGATTACCTTTGCTGCAGCTACTCGACTTTATGATGATAGTGTTAAAATATCCATAGACAAAACCCAGATGAATGGTTTTGGCAGTGTTCCCATAGTAACTTATTCACAAAAGCAGATGGTGGGTCAAATTTGGCCCATCGTTATAGTTTGCTCACCCCTGTGTTACTGAGTTTAAGAAAAGTCTTACTGATGTTTTTTTTAGTAAGACTTTCCATCTTAATTCTTTCTCGTCGGGGCCCAGAAGTATTTAGATTTTCCCTCCTGATAAGCCCTTGAAATTTATATTTTCTTCATTCTCTTGATTCTTCCTTTGAGAACTGAACAAATTTTGCACTTGCTTTATTTTTTTTATTATTTTATTGGGGGCTCGTACAATTCTTATCACAATCCATACATACATCCATTGTGTTAAGAACATATGTACTTTTGTTGCCAGCATCATTCTCAAAACATTTGCCTTCTACTTGAGCCCTTAATATCTGCAGCTCATTTTCCCCCTCCCTCCCCACTGCCCCCTACCTCATGAATCTTTCATCATTCATAAATTAATATTATTTTGTCATAGATTACACTGTCTGACATCTCCCCCCACCTCATTCTCTGCTGTCGCTCCCTCCCCCAGGGAGGAGGCTATACATAGATTCCTGTAATCAGTTCCCCCTTTCTACCCCACATTCTCTCCACCCTCCAGGCATTGCCACTCTCACCACTAGTTCTGGAGGAGTCATCTTTCCTGGATTCCCTGTGTTTCCAGTTGCTATCTGTGCCTATGTACATCCTCTGGTCTAGCCAGATTTGTGAGGTAGAATTGGGATTATGATAGTTGTAGGGGGGTGCGGGGAGGAAGTATTTAAGAACAAGAGGAAAGTTATGTTTCATCGTTGCTACCCTGCACCCTGCCTGGTTCATCTCCTCTCCACAACCTTTCAGTAAGGGGTGTCCAGTTGACTACCATTGGGCTTTAAGTCTCCACTCTGCACTCACCCACATTTTCAATGACATAACAGGCTGGTGTTTCTTCCATGTGGCTTCTGAACTAGATAGCCACTTGTTTATCTTCGAACCTTTAAGACCCCAGACCCTATATGTTTTGATAGCTGGGCACCATCAGCTTTTTCACCACATTTGCTTATGCACATGTTTGTCTTCATTGATCATATCAGGGAGGTGGGCACCCATTGATATGATTTTTAGTTCTTTGATGTCTGATAACTGGTCCCTTCTGCACCTTGTGGTCAGAGAGGCTGGTGTGCTTCTTCCATGCGTGCTTTGATGCTTCTCAGCTAGACAGTCACTTGTTTATCCTCAAGGCTTTAAGACTGCAGATGCTATATCTTTTGATAGCCGGGCACCATCAGCTTTCTTCACCACATTTGCTTCTACACACATTTTTCTTCAGCAATCATGTAGGGAAGGTGTGCATCCTGGAATGCCAATTTAATAGAACAAAGTGTTCTTGCATTGAGTAAGTGCTTGAGTGGAGGCCCAATGTCCATCTGCCACCTTAGTACTAAACCTTTAAATATATGCACATAGATCTGTTTCTCTACACTTAAATAAATATATTTATATATGTACATTCCAGTCTTTAGACAGGGCTGTGGGAACACCCCAGTGCCCCCCTCCAAGCCCCTGCTGCAGTGCTATATACCGCACAAGGCAAGTACACCAGCAAACTCCAGCACCCAAGTGACCCCTGGCCACGGGCGCAATCTTGCTTTTGAAGTAATCCCACACAGCATCTGTGGAATCTTACATCAAATGGGTGCACCACTACGTTACCTTGAGTAAGAGTTGAAACTCCTCCAGCCTCACGGACAGGTGATCAATCTCAGTTATCTCCTTACCTACTACTCTATTTTTTCTCTCTTTATTCACTAGCCCTTCTAACTTCCCCACTGCACTGAGTACTCAGTCTCAACGAGCTCAGGTTTGTGTTGGGGTTTTATTTTCTCTCTTTCTTCTTTTTCCCTTCTTTTTTCCCTCTTTTTCCTCTTCTCTCCCACTCTGTCCTATCATATGCCACTACTGGATTCCAGGTCACTACTCTCCACTTAAGGCAAATGAACCCAAATAGCAGGAGGAACTCCAGCCTGCCCTCCGTGGGAGTGCTCTACACCACACAAGGCAGCTGGGACAAACACCTACACTGCGCTGCGCTGCTGAAGAAACCCCTGTCAGACCTCTAAGGCAATCTCGTCAACTAGGGCAATTCTGCCCAGCACCACTGAGTTCCGGCATTAAAGGGCACACCAACCTGCCATTGTGGGGCAGGGTCTAAACCCCTCGGGCCCCACAGTCAAGCAATCAGGGATCAGCTATCTCTTTATTCTTTATTTCCTCCTTCTCTCTCTCCTCCCTCTTTACCATCACAGCCAATCGTAGTGAACTCAGTTGGGTTTATTTCCTTCTTTCCCTTTATTCTCTTTTTCTTTCTTTCCTCTTTCTGTCTTTGTTCTCTTCGCCTCTCTCTCTGCTTGTATGATTCTCTCTGCTCCCTCTCATAACTTTCACATGCCACTGCTGGTTCCCAGACCCTTACACTCAGCCTAGGGCAACCCTGTCCTCCCAGTGGGCAGCCTGACCCCTCAGACAGTGCTGCACACAGGACGAGTCAGTGCTACACACAGCACAGCACAGGGGCAGCTATCTCTTTAACTATTTTTAAAATTCTCTCTCCTTCTCCTTCCTTTTCTCTTTTTTCTTTCATTGTGCTCTTGTGACGAGTTTTCTTCGTTTCTCCTCCCCTTCAAGCTCTTCTCTATTTCCTACCACCGCCTCAACAGATTTAGTTCTCCTTTTTAGTCCTTTTCTTTTCCTTCATTCCCTTTTTTTTTTTTTTTTACTGTTTTCACCTTTGTTTACTCTGTCCATTTTAGTTGTGCGTGGGTGAGTGGGTGTCAGTTTGCTTGGCATTATTGCCCCAGTCTGTGTCTTCCTCTTTCTCTTTTTCTTCTCCTTTCACTCTCTTTCCTGTCACAAGACACTAGCCGCCTCCAGGCCACTCCGCTCTGCATAGGGCAACTCTGAAGGCCCAACTGGGGGAGTTCTACCCGCATTTATTGGTTTGGCAAGCAGCTGGGGAATTCACACTGGTCCTCTCCCACACACCAAGCAGCAGGGGGTTCTCCCCTAAAAAAGTGGGGGCATCCCCAGCCTAAATCCTGAGACCCTACAAGTGACTGGGGGAAACACCTGACCACCACTTGTGGGACTCCACGCTACTGCGGGAACATCCACCCAACCTCCAATCTCTGTCTGTGATAATTCCCCTGCCAGCTACAGAGCTCTATACCAAGGAGGGTATACCCACATGCCCCCCTCAGCACTACAGCTGCAGAGAAAAACACCACAGGACAGCCGAGGTGCTCCAAGAACTGTGAAGCCTACTTAGAGATAGGCCAGAGAAGCAATGCCATCATGGGCCCACAACAACCCGACCAGTGTCACATGAGAGGAATACACAACACACATTCCAAGTAATAGAATTCTGGACAGCTAGGATAAGAGTGAAGCCACAGGAAGATTTAGCGATAGCCTGACCCCCGAAGTGCTCATACAAATCCCCCAAGAGAGAGTCCAGGGATCTTTGACTCAGGAAGATGGCTCCAGGCTCCTCTAAAACAACACGTAAACAGCAACCAGTTCTAACAGTTTCAATGAAAAAGCTCTTGCTTTATTATGATTCTTTTCTAAAAACAACCGAAAATATATGTTATAGTTATAGTGACCATCCTTTACACTAGTGCTATATGATTCACATATATGTTGTGGTAGTTAGGGATTATGCCAACTAGACACTCCTCACTAGTGATAGAGCCAAACCTGTCAATGAAGTCGCAGCCTGATACCTATATGCAAATTATATGTATTTTTGAGGTCTATTTTAAAAATATAGGCCTTGATACTGTAATGGGAACACCAACAAGCCAAGGTGAATGCATATTTTTTTCTTTAAAAAAAGAAAAATATTTGAAAATGGGTCAATTATTATTAAGGACACTTTCACTTGGTTCTCCAGTGTGATGAATCTCTATTCATTCTTGTGCTTCTATGTATCTAGTGGTGAGTCATTTGCTAATTATTTTTTATAATATTACTTAGAACTCTGAGAAGCAGTTATGGCATGACGAATTATGGCTACCAAAGCTTCTGGAAAATAAAAAGAGATTGCTGCCATGTTTGTTGCCAACTAAAAAATAAAACAAACATAAAGATGGAAGCAAACATATTGAGACATATTCTCTTTTCATCATGAATTCAAACCAAAACAAAATAGTTTGGCCCAAATTTTTTAGGGGGCATGCTGACATTTCACATTCCCAGTTCAGCAATTTAGAAAAAATGTATATACTTGGTTCTGATGAAAGCCAGCTCACTTATTTTGGAGGAAGAAACTGAATTGACTCAACAGCAGTGAATGACCACATTAATATTTGGATTCTGTTCAAGATTCTGTTAATTAGCATGGTTCATTACAATTTAATGTTTGATTCAATTCCCTATTTTTCAAATGTTCATTTTATCAATCATGGTTCAAAGAAGAAAAACAGTATTGACCATTGCCAGAGGGAAAATAGTGTCATCTAGATAATGGCTTTTTAAGAAATCATAATCTCATTAGGGAGCAAATTAAGTATAGCCTTTTTTTTGGTAACATTATTGAGAGTACATAAAGCTGCCTGCTTTCAACAAGAACCACTTAGAATAATCACCAGACATCCCTTCAATTAAATATTGGTCCTAATCTTCTTCTTCCAAAACAACTAAATGAAAAATAACTAAACCTCTTCAGAAAATCAGACACTAGAAAATTCTTGCTCTTTGCTCCTTTTTATGAAATAAGATTGTGCATTGTAATATTATATATAAATTTTTAGACATAGTAATACACAAGTGATTTGACAAATTGTGGAAGTTATAAACAATATCATTAGTATCACAAAAAGTTAAAAAAAATTTTAAGGTAATCAAAAGATGGTTGCAACAGAACAAAGGGAACCACCAGAAATCTGAGCTGGATTCAGAATAGAACACAGAATGGGGGTTATCACTGCTGGGGTCAGATAGCTTCGGGCTGAAAGCGAAAAATACAAGGAAGGTGTTTACCTGTGTTTCAATGACTATGTAAGAGCAACCAACTATGTAGATCATAACAAATACTGTATAACATTTGGAAGAATGGGATTCTAGAACACTCACTGTGCTTATGTGGAACACCTACACATAGACAAAGAGGCAGTCCTTGGAAAAGTGTAAGAGACTCCTGTGTGGTGAAAGTCAAGAAAAATGTGCACCAGGGCTATCTCCTTTCACCATACTTCTTCAATCTACATGCCGAACAATTCAAGAAGCTGGACACTAGGAAGTAGAGCATAGCATCCATGTAGGAGACAGACTGCTGTATGCCGACGATATCCTTGTGTGCTGAAAGGTAAGAGGACGTGAAGCACTTACTGATGAAGATAAAATACCCTAACTTTCAGTATGGATTACACCTCAACATAAAGAAAAAAATCTATCTCCTCGGAGTTAAGTTAATAAGCAACATGATAAATGGAGAAAATACTGGAATTGTCAAAGGTTTCACTTTATTAGGATTCAAAATCAATGTCCATGGAAGCAACAGTCAGAAAGAAAACCAAATGACATATTACATGGGGCAATTGTGCTGCAGGAGACTTCTATTTTTAAGGGGTAAGAAGCAAAGCTGTCACTAACATGCACCTGGCCCAACTCACCTCATATCTAGGTGAAGCCCGGATACTACTAGATAAGAGAAACCACAGAAAAATTAAGGCATCTATGACACAGAATATTGAATAAACCATTGAATTCCAAAAGAACAAATCTGTTTTGGAAAAAGTAAAGCCAGAATGTTCCTTAGGAGGAAGATTTGCGAGACTTCCCCTCACAGACATGGATACTTTATCAGGACATTTTTTGTCTCATAGAGTGTCAATGAAAGGAAGACCCTTGATGAGATGGATGACACAAGGGTTACAGCCCTGGGCTCAATCAAACAGTGGTTAGGAGTGTAGTGAAGAAATAGGCAGTGTTTAATGCAATGGTACAACCAGTTGCCATGTATCAGAATTGGCATGACAGTGCCTAGCAACAAACAACAGAAATGTCACCAGAAATATATTCAATTTACACATTTCTAGCAATATCCTATTGATAACACCATATATATTTTCTACCAGAATAGACACTTTCTCTATGACTCTCCTAGCTTCCTTCTGTGCCCTCACAAAAATTGCCTTGGAAGTTCATAATTCTACCAACAATCTTTTTGGAGCAATCTAGTCTGTATGTGCTATCGCCGAGTTGATCCTGACTCCTTTCAGGCAGAGACCTGCCACAGTGCATTTCTGGGATTCCTGTAACTCTTCACAGGAGCACAAAGCCTCATCTTGCTCCCCTGGGGAAGCTGGTGTTTTCCAGTTGCTGACATTGTGGTTAGCAACACAACACGTGACCACGGAGCCACACGTGTTCCTCTCTTGCACACCTTGCACCTCTGCCAGCCTCCACCCACTACCCAATTCCAAAGCTGCTTCCACATTTCACTCCTCCTCCAGGGACTCTTTCAGTTCAAGTACTGTCATAGGTGTCTAATTTTCATGGAATAGAAACTCACAAGTGGGTGACTTTAACAACAGAATTTTACTCTCACATTCTAGGAAGCTAGAAGTCTGAACTCAGGCCACCAGCTCTGGCTTCTCCCTGGCTCCTTGGAGAGCACCACGTGGGTTGGCGTCAATCTTCTTTAATGGCTGCTTCCTAGCCTGCTCCTTTTTACCTCAAAAGATATCAACTAAGAATGTGTCCTGTACTCTAACATGACAAAGACACCCCACACCAAATGTGACTATCACGATTATTAACCACACCATGTTTTAGGAAACTCCTCGGGCGTTCTAGACTTGAACTTCCACACTCTATTCTATTGCACAGAGTAAGGCTAAAAAGATATGGTAAGTAACTGCTGCTTGCCCTATCCACTGGACGCCATCTCCTCGAACACACCGTGTGTTGCCGAGAGAACTACTCATAGCACTCCCTTGGTAGTGATCTCAACAGAGCACATTAGCATGACTTTTAGATACTGTATATGCTCTTGTATAAGCTGAGTTTTTCAGCACAAAAAATGTGCTGCAAAACTGTGGTTCGGCTTATACACAGGTCAGTGGTACCCCAGCGAGGTGTAACATCTCCCTGGGGCCACCAGAGATAACGGAACAAGCACCTGTTATCTCGTGGGTGATTGCCATTTCTCCGCTGTTCATTCAAAACCCCACTGACACTGCAGGGCTTTGAACGGTTGTTTACTCACATCTAACCAATCAGAGCCGTCCTATGAGGTGCACGGCTCCAATTTGTAGAAGCACCCAGAGTGATTCACTTACACCGGCAGCTGAACTGGTAAGGATGTGTCTGTGGCTGCGGAATTGGGGAACAAACAATGAATGTGGGTGGCAGAGAGGGAGCATTAGAATTAGTTACTATGATGTATATACAAATATTATTTAAAGCTATTTAACTGTGGATGTGTATGCTATGTATATATTATCTCAAGAAATTTTAGTAGTAAAATAAAAAAGAAAGGAAATACACTTGACCTATGGTTTCCATAGGTGAAGGGGGGAGAATATTTGCTTATGAGGCATTCAGTTTATGTTAATGGTGGTAAAATAATTTGGAAAAGGAAATCAATAATGGCTGTACAAGAAACTCTATGGAGGCAGTTGTACTTCTATAGGGCAATTCTATTCTGTCCTATAGGGTAGTTTCATTCTGTCCTATACTGTCCTTTGGGGTGGTTCTGTTCAGTCCTAAAGGATTATATCAGTCAGAATAAATTCAACAGCATTGGATAAAGACGTTGGATGGAGCAAGTGGTTTACACTTGGCTACCACCTGAAATGTTGGTGATTCAAATGCACTTACCGTATATACTCGAACATAAGCCCACCCGAGTATAAGCTGAGGTACCTAATTATTACCTGGGAAACCAGAAAAACCGATTGACTAGAGTATAAGCCTAGGGTGGAAAATGCAGAAGCTATTGGTGAGTTTCAATAATCAAAACAAATGAAAATAAAATTACTAAAATTTGAGACAACAGGGGGGTAATGTATTTAAATATTTATTTTAAATAAAAACATAATAAAAGGACAAGTCATTTAACTTAAGTAAACCAGCACAGTAAGTGGAAAATAGGTTAAACAAAACAATAAGGTACCAACAATGATACCTTAAGAGTACTATTCCCTGAGCTCAATCAGCAACCAAGCTAAAATGTAAAGAGTTAAAATTCTTCTAAACTGGGTTCCTCATCATCATCCTTATCCCCATGCAGAGCTTCAGCTGGTGTGAGGTCATCATAGACGCTGTCCTCACTGAGATCGCCATCATCACCATCACTGCTGTCATTTTCATACAAAGCGCAGTCTTCACTGCCATCCACAGCATTACTAATACTACATTTCTGGAAGGCACATCACACCATGGCTTCTGGAATGTCTTCTCATGCATCTCAAACCCACTTTGCTATTAACTCTATGTCAGGCTTCATGAGATTTCCTCCTTTTGTTAGTCAGGCTTGACCAGATGACATCCATTCATGCCACATCCTTTGCACACAGTCTTTAAAAAGGCTTATTCAAAGATACATCCAGAGGCTGCAGTACAGAGGTAAGCACACCTGGAATAACGGCTAAAGTAACTTTACTAGATTTTGCCAATTTTTTTATGTCAACTGATAGGTGGGTTCTGAACATATCCCAGACAAGTAACGATGACTTTTTTTTTAAGGCTGCTCCCGCTCGTCGGTTCCAAATTTCTTCCAGCCATTTTTTTGTTCCGTCTTCATCCATCCAGGCTTTAACATGTGCACACACAGTAATTCTTGGTGGGAAATTGATCTTTTTAGGCAAGGTCTTTCTTTTAAAAATAATGACAGGATGCAGCTTAGTTCCATTAAGCAAACATGATAGAACAACTGTAAAGTGTTCTTTTTTATTTCCTGTGGTTTGGAGAAAAATGTTTTTTTCGCCTGAACTTGCCACAGTTCTGTTGCTTGGAAAATCAAAAGTCATGGCAGTTTCATCCACATTCCCAATATCTGACAAGTCATAATTATAAATCCTTCTTTGTTTTATAATAAATGACTGGAATGACATATGGTAATTTTTTCCTTCAAGGTCTTGTGGCAATTTCTGGGAAATCTTTGTTCTTTGTCTCAAACATACCAGTAGGCCAAACCTATTCATGAAGTGTGTACACCATCCTGCTGATGCAGCAAATTTTTCATTGCCTGGTGCTTTATATTTGTCATCCTTAGCCATTTGTAGAGCACGTATGTGGATTCCCAGGCATGTTATGCAGTAACCATTTTGATGACACTCCATAACTCATTTATGTAATTCACTCTCTAGAGCCCCATAAAACGACACTAAACCACGACGAGCTGTTTTAGCTTTTGGAATTTGTTCCAAACCAGCCTTAATTTTCTGCCACTCCCTCACTTGCTTTCCGTCAACACAGAATTCCCTTGCAATACTGTTATTTCTCTCTTCTGCTCTTGACACAACCTTCATTTTGAAACCAGCCTCATATGACCGGTGTTTTTGTTTTGGTTCAAGAGTATCCATTTCTAATAGGATAAAAAAACAAGACTTTGAAAAAGAACTTTCATGGTAATGCCCCACTCCCCCGCGACGTGTTAGCTGGGAGGATGGGTGGCGGTGGGGGGGGACGGGGGGGGGAGTCCATGCAGGCAGGCGATGCAGGATATTAATTAACACAAAGACCAGAGAGGAGAGACAGAGCGCAGTCGCAGACACATCCTTACCAGTTTAGCTGGCAACATAAGTGAATCACTACAGGTGCTTCTGCGAATTGGAGCCGTCCACGTCATAGGACGGCTCTGATTGGTTAGATGTGAGTAAACAAACACTCAAAGCCCTGCAGTGTCAGCCGGGCTTTGAATGAGCAGAGGAGAAACAGCAATCACCCCTGAGATAAAGGGCGCTTATCCAGTTATCTCGGCGGGGGGGAGGAGGCAGTGAGGTGTTACAACTCACTGGGATATCACAGACCTGTGTATAAGCAGAACCCCAGCTTTTCAGCACATTTTTCACCAGTATATAGGGTAGATACTTTGGAATTGTTGGGGTAGATCAATCCCTGGAGAAGGACATCATGATTGGCAAAGTAGAGGGGCAGCAAAAAACAGGAGGCCCTCAAGGAGATGGATTGACACAGTGGCTGGAACAATGCACTCGAGTATAAGGACAATTGTGAGGTTGGTGCAGGATTGGACAGTGTTTTGTTCTGTTGTGCAGAAGGTTGCTATGGGTCAGAATGGACTGGATGGTACCTATCAACATAACAAACACATTACTGAATGTAGTATATATTACTAACAATTAAAAGTACAAAAATGTTAAGATATTTTAAATTTAAAAATGGAAGTACAACAATAAACAACCAACAAAAACCAAAATAATAAATGATCATAATTCAATCCATAGTAACTCAAATATGTCATCAATTGAGACTACTGGTACTGACTGCTGAACTGACTCTCCAAACTAAAAATGCTAAACCAATGCTATCCAACGGGAGCATTATGCACGCTACAAATGTGAGTTACTGGTGTCCGTTTCAACTTTCTAGTTGCTACCTTTGATAAAAGTATATAGAACCACGGAAATAAATTGTAATAATAGCTTTTCCTAACCCAGTATTTCCAAAATATTATCATTTTAAATGTGTCATCAATATGAAAATTATTCATTATTAATTTTATGCTGCTTTCCATCGAATATGTACCTTACATTTGCAACACATATTAATGTGGACCAGCTACATTCGTAGTTTCTGTGGTAGTTACATAATTTCAGGTCAACCTAATATGTAAAATATGGTTGGAGTCTAGCCTGTCAATCAGGTCACTCATTGTGGACATGGCCCTCTCATAAGAAGGGTCCTGAGGAACTTCCCCTCCTCTCCATCTCTGACTTCACCTTTTTGCTGGAAGGCCACGCTAAGTCCTGCCAGAGCCCTGGAGAGGTGTCTACCATCATGGGATCTACATGACTTTACACCCACCGACCTGTGATCTTCCTGCATTTTACATCATTGCCTTGACTGTGTGTCTGAAGAATGCTTTATCGATGAGCACTGGATATGTGGACTTTAGCTGGACGGAGCTGGGATACCTTATTGATACATAATTACTTCTTGATAAAAGCTCTTTCTTATACATGTATGAGTGTCACTGAATTTGTTTCTCTAGTCAGCCTGGCTTAACACATTATGGTACCTTGGGGGTGGAGTACTAGTGAAATAAATCAGAGTGGATGCTGGTCTGACCTCTACTTTATGATATTTTTTTATTTCTTGGCTAGCCAGAGGCAGTTAGGGACACACTGTTTACTCAATTGTTTTCTGAAAAGGATGTGAGAAGCAAAGGTTTTGATTATTTAAAATTGTCTTTGGTTATGCCTGTCTGAAATGGTGAAAAAAATGTAATAAATATAAATTTTGAGCTCAGGGGGAAAAAATCACCACCTTGAACTTCTCTGAGACCATGCTGCTTATGAGGCCAATGGCTGACCTAAGTCTGACCCTGGCTCGATGCAGTCGGAGACCTCAGGCTATATTGCATATGAGTGGGATAGTTTAGGTAGGAAAGGATTGAATTTGACTGTTTTAAGAATATGTTTAGGATCTGGCTGTACTAGGATTATACCGATATTTTCTATCTATTGCTATTGATTTAAGAAATGATTATTGGGAAGTATGAATAGAGAGTTTGTAATCCCTCTGCCTTCAGTCATTAAATTGGATATGTTAACGGGTTAGAAGAAAATTCCTGCAAAGAAGACTCTGAAAGTGGAGCCCCACTCAGAGCCTTGGGTGGTCAGTACATTTGCATTTGAAGAGACTTGCTGAAAGAGCTGTTGGCAGACTGAAGAAGAAAAAAGAAGCCATTTGGTCTTTTTGAATTTTGAAATAGTTTACATCTGAAGCTGGAAAAATCTGGAGCCATGAAGGAGCTCTCCACCATAGGACTGAAAGTTAAAGGTAGCCTGAAATGCTCAAGAAGTGACCACCTGGATCCACTTATTGAGTGGAAGTGGGAGAAATGCAGCAATCTAGAGACAGGTGGAGTCTGGCCACTGACACCCATAAACCTGGTTCACAGGGAGCAATGGAGACCATAAGAGTGGGTTTGCTGGTCTGAAGTTTAAAGAACTATGTGAAGCCTGAGCCTATAGCATAAACTAGGAGAAGGGGGATAGGGTTCTTGCAAATTTGCGAAGGGACCCACAGTTGAAAGGCAAGGCAGCCAGTGGCCCACATTGAGTTGACCAGAACCCAACCATGTGAAGATAAGATTTTTGAGCCTGTGAATTGATGCCTATTTCTGCTGACTTTATGGGCAGTCTGTCCTTATTTGACTTTGCTTATAGATTTGGACTCACATGTTTCCAAGCAGAATGAAGATTCTCCATATTAAAGAACATGGTTTTCTCAGAACATTAGGTTGATATAAATAGACAGTAAAGTTGATAAGCAAAATGGGAGAATAAGGGGGAGAATAAAGGCATGAAGTGGCTGGCTTTAAACTTTCATAAGTAGGGGAATATGTTCATAGGATTATGGTGTAGGTGTTCACATAACCGCAATTGTTGGGCATAGAATCTTTTTGTTTGTTTACTTATAGAATATTATGTTTAAATGAAGCTGGCACATGTTCTACTTATTTTAGTTTTATTCTGTTAGGCACAAATAGGATTTTACGATTATCCTTATTTCAAAAAATATGTATGGCTAAAGAGCTGTGTACAGGTGTCAAGTTGACAAAGGGTGCTCTGTGGTAATTACATAATTTCATGTCAACTTGATATATAAAAGTTTAAGGGTAGAGTCTAGCCTGTCAATCAGGTCACAGCTTGATGGTGACTCCTTATGGGCATGGTTCCCTCATAAGGAGGCTCCAGGGACCGCACCACCACCCACCCACCCCCACCCTCTCTCTGACTTCACCTTTTTGCTGGTGGGCCACTCTTAGACCTGCCAGAGCCCGGGAGATGCATCCACCATCATGGGATCCACAAGACTTTATACCCACCAGCCTGTGATCTTGCATTCTGCATTCTTGCATATGGCTGCATGAGTCTGAAGAGGAACTGATGGACTAGTGTTGGATGTATGGACTTGAGCTGGACTGAGCTGGGATATTTTATTGATGCATAATTACTTCTTAACATTAAGCTTTTCCTTAAACATATATGAATTTGTTTCTCCAGACATCCCAGCTGAATGCGGTATCCATATGTGGTTAAAGAAACAAAAAATAAATAATGCCATATGTGGCTAAATAAAGACCAAACCATCACATCATAGCAGCCTTTTATGTAGGGTTTCTGAGGCAGTGATCTTTACAGGAGCAATTAACCTCCTCTTTATCCCACGGAGAAACTTGTGGGTTCAAACTGCTGACCTTGTAGTTGTCAGTCCAAAGCTTAACTAATTATGCCACTAGCATTTCTTATGTAGGTAGAGGCTGCCATTCGGACAGTACAGTACAAGACAAATACTACAACAAAGCTGCAGTTTCTTAAGCAAAATGACCTTTGGCACTCTCTCTGTGGAAGGAAAATCAAACTCTTTACTGTACGGGTTCTGAGATTTAATGGCATTTCCTTTTCCTTTCCTGTAATCAAAGGACTCTCAGAGCAGGCAGTTTCACGGGGTTCTATTTTTGGACTCCTGGACATTTCAAAGTTTCAGCATTGAACGTGGAGGAACATTTGCTTACTCAGGACTGCCTGGATTTCCCTCAGCTCATTTCACCTTGTGTTAGTCTGGGTAGACTATGGAAACAAATTCATAGACATTCATGTGTATAGGAAAGAACTTTATATACCAGAGCAATTGAATATTGAGAAAACATCCCAGCCCAGTCCAGATCAAGTCCTTAAGTCTTAGCCCATATGTCTGATACCAACCTACAAAGTCATCTTCAGACTCGTGAAACACGTGCAGTAACACCGAATGCAGGAAATCGCAAGCCAGTGGGTAGGAAATCTTGTGAATCCAGTGGCATTAGCTCCCAGGGCTCTGGCTGCATCAGGGTAGCTCCATGTGGCTTCTCAGTAAGCATGTCTCACAGCACCTCCAAATGAGGTCATCAAGCTGTGACCTGACTGACACCCCTTCACAAGTCTCAAATTGACAACAGATGATGTAACCACCACACACCTCGATTACAAATCCAACAGCTATCCACAGGGCAGAGAGTTAACTGTGTCTGTTGTTCAATCTGTGATGGCACAAAGCTTGCTTCTCCAATTAGTCCTATCTTCCACTGTTAGCTAACTTACTGTGTTAGAAAGGGTTCTCTAGAGAGACAAAACCAGATTGCTAGTAATTTTATATATATTTATAAAGATTCATACATATATAACACAAGAAATGAACTGCTAAATTATATACAGATAGGTAGATATATAATATAAGAAATGAACAGTTAAATTATAAAGCAGTACAAATGGCTCAGTGCAATTCACTCCCGTGAGAGAGTTGTGAGACACTGGCAGTCCTTCAAGTCTTGAGGGCCGCCAGTTAGTCCTCTGTAGAGAGAGCTAGGCTATATAAGCATAGGAAGCAAACAGCAAGGCAGGTCACCAACTGTTAGCCAGGTCACTAACCATCAGTCCCCAGCTCCAGAGATGTACATTCCAATTGTGTGGTCTTAAAGGGACCTCAACTTACAGAGACACAGTCTACAGACTAGGCGTCCCACAGGTAGTGTAGCCTGCAAATTGAGGCACAGAACAAGCAAGGCAGCCGCACACTGGTCTGATGATCAAAGAGCGAGAGACAAGAAAGGCGAGGCTCACCGAGCCATTTATCTCTCCTCCCTTCAATTAATCCCACTTGTGTTTGTCAGCCAGGCTGGTACAATAAACTAACTATTTCACTTACTAATAAAAGCTGTATGTATTATATGTTCAACATGCAAGTTTTAATTTGCTAAGTCATCACTCTAAGATTTAATTAATGATATTATTAGCCTTATTTGATAGATAAGCAAAACAGCACTTTGCTTAGGCACAAAGATTGGGGGTGAAAAACACTGTCATCAAATTGATTTCTATTCAGACTCATCTGTCTCCAAAGGAACAGTCAGTAAGTTTGAACCACCACTAAATTTCGGTTAGCAAGCCAATGCTTAACCTAAAATACCACTAGAAGCAGGGATTCAAGTCCAGATGATCAGATTCAAGAACATTGTATTCTACACATTGTCTTTTGGATTATTCTGTTTGCTGCATGATCCACATCTTGTCCTAATTTTCTGGCCTCAGTTAACTTGGACTCAGACTGGAAAGGCCACTTACCATCAAGCCACCCTCCTCTATGTGGCTTTACACCAACCTTCTAGGAGGTATTGCCCTTTTCACTGCCTAAATCAGGATCTCCCAACATCTGCAGGACTCAGTTCTCACTGGCTCTAAACCCAGTGATGGTTCTCCCTGAAGCATCCATCTACTCATTTTAAAAAGCCAGAATACCTCCAGACAGAGTGCACTGGGATATGGATTGCTTCTGATATAATTGGGGTAAAAGTTAACACCTTACCATTTATTTTTTCCTTTAATTCATTCTCTACTTGTTCTAGTTTTTTATTAGTCTGCTATCTTTTGAATTGAGGTTCTTCTGGGTTTTATTGAGTTGCAATTGCTGGGATTTGTTGTTGTTGTGTCTTTTGTTTTTGTTCTTAACAATTTTATTGGTACTCCATCAGCATACCATACAATTCACTAATTCAATCATATCAGGAAGAGTTGTACAATGTTTATCAATTTTAGAACATTGTTCTCATTGTAATTTTTTCAATTTTGTCAAAAATATACACAACACAACATTCTCCAATTCAACAACTCTACATGTATAATTCAGGGCCATTGATTATACTCTTCGTCTTGTATAACCATTATAAATATCTCTCTCCAAATTGTTCCACAACTATTAAAACAAACTCGATGCCGCCTATGCAAAAACTCTTGTTTTTTGTTTTTTCACTTGGATGGATTGCTTTATATGAAACGCAGGATAGGTAAATCTAAAAAGCCAGCAATTATATTAATAGTCTCTTAGGGTTGTGACAGGGGAGGGAGCTGGGAATTAAACCATGAATGTGAGAAAGAAGAAAATGTTCTAAGATCAGGGTGATGAATGGACAACTCCCTTGAATATTCTTAATAATTTGATTGTATGATAGGTGAATTAGATGTCAATGAAACTATTGAAATAGTTTGGGTAGGTCTTGTCTTTCATTCTTGTATTTTCAATGACTTTTCCTTTTCTTCATATATGATGTCTTTGATGTCAGTCAGTACCTCATCTGGTGTTCAGTCATTAATGTCCAATGTGCCAATCTATTTTAGATGGTCTCTAAATTCAGATAGGAAGTACTCAGACTTGTACTTTGATTTTCATGGACATGTTTTATTATTGTTATTTAATCATTTTATTGGGGACTTGTACAGCTCTTATCACAATCCATACACACATCCATTATGTCAAACACATTTGTAGATATGTTGCCACCATCATTTTCAAAACATTTTATTTCTACTTGAGCCCTGATATCAGCTCATTTCCCCCCTCCCTGTCCTCCCTACCTCATGAATCCCTGATAATTCATAATTTTTTCTTGTCTTACACTGATTGATGTCTCCCTTTACCCATATTTCTGTTGTCTTTCCCCCTGGGAAAGGGTTATATGTAGATCCTTGTGATCGGTTCCCCCTTTCTACCCCACCTTCCCCTTACTCTCCTGGTATGGATACTCTCATTATTGGCCCTGAGGGGTTTATCTGTCCCAGATTCTCTGTGTTTCCAGCTCTTATCTGTACCAGAGTACATGCTCCAGTCTAGCCAGATTTCTAGGGTGGAATTGGGGTCATGATAATGAGGTGGAGGAAGCATTAAAGAATTAGAGGAAAGTCGTATGTTTCAGCAGTGCTATACTGCACCCTGGCTGGCTCCTCTCTTCCTTGTGACCCTTCTGCAAGAGGATGTATGGACAAGCTTTAATTTACTTCAGCTTCAACTTGAACTTACATATGAGCAATTGATGATTTGTTTCAGTCAGCCACTAGCCTTGTTCTAAATAATGATATTGAGCTTCTCAATTGTTTCTTTCCATATATGTAATCGATTTAATTTCTGTGTATACCATCTGGTAAATTCCTCATGCATAATTGCTAGGGGGTGGGGTTCCCCAACGCTTTAAAGGGTCCTCAGGAATGACTTTGCAATTATAGAAAGTAAAAAAGACAGACAGACAATGGGGCACAGGGGCCCCTCATCCATGTCAGGACAGAGAGTGAATGTATTTTCCAATGAGTATATACTGTGGCCTACAGGTCATTCCTAAGGCATGCACATCATACAGCTAACATGTACAAAATCAATGAGTAATAGCATAAGTGGGTAACATAATAAACAAGCAATGAGGTGAGTCACCATCTTGACCTAATGCTAGTTACCCCTAAAGCCCTCCCCAGGGTTAGTAATCTCTGATCAGTATCAGCAAGAGATGTCAAAACTTCATTTGCTACATTTTACGATGAGTTGGCCATAGAACCTGATTTCTCAAATCTATAGATAACCCTCGGACATAGTGGAATAGCCAGACAGACATTATTCACCAAATGTGGTACCTCCTTTAGGACTACTCCTTAATGGGGGCTGTTGCAGGGGGCATATTATTCAGCCTGGAGAATGTGTATTTGAAAATATATCTATCTCAGAACAATGGGGATCTTTCTCAAAATAGGGCTAAATGTCCAAGTCCGTGCTTGTAAGCATAGAAATAAGGTCAAATATTTTCTACCAAGTCCTCAGTTTACCACACATAATTACCATTGATGTTGGAAAATGGTATTTACATTGAATAAGTAAGGGGGCTTGCAAATTCTATCTCACATTCTCCAGCATATTTTAGAACTATTGATCCATCTTTGTTTCTAATATTTGTGTTCCAAAAGCCAAATTCCCCAACACCAAGTCAACTCTGACTCATACCAAGCTTCTAGGATAGGGCAGAACTGCTGTATGGGTTCCTGAGACTGGAAACCTTCCGGGAGCACAAAGCCTTATCTTTCTCTCTCAGAAAGGCTGGTGGTTTCAAACTGCGGCCCTTTTCATTGGCAGCCCGGCAGGTGTGCCTCTATGCCACCAAGCCTCCTTTGTAGTCCAATCACCAGTAATTACCAATAAATCTTGATGACATTGTTGGTCAATGTCAGACTGCAAAAATTGGCAAAACATGTTTTTTATTTATTCATCTTTGAAATAATTTTGAATAATCATGGTATTAACTGCTCTTCTTTGTAAGTGTGTGGATCATGTTCTATCACTAACAGCATTAACTTTGGGATAGGTCTGGAAATATTCTTTTTGGTGATGAATGACATGCCAGTCATTCATGGCATATTCGTAATTCCATCTCTCTGATTTAAACAGTTCATTTCAGCTGACTAGTGGCTATGATATCAATCTTTATGTGCTCCATTTCATTCTAATGACTTCCAATTTTTCTAGGTTCATACTTTGTAGATTGCATGTTTTGATTATTAATGGATCTGTGAAGCTCTTTCTTATTGTGAGTCATGCCCCATCAGGAAATGAATATCCAGAAAGCTCAACTCCATCTATCTCTTGAGATCAGCTCTACTTTGGGGAGGTGGAGCTTTCCTGTACATATTTTGAGTCCCTTCAAACTTGAGGTACTCTCAATACCTGGCACTATAAAAGGTGGTGTCCACTGCTATGCATAAAGTTTTCTGTGGCCTTTTTATTGTGAATTGGGTGAAGGTTTACAGAATAGAGCTTCAGTTTCACAGTCAACAATTCATACACATTTTGTTTCATCTCACTGATTGCAACCCCCTCCATATAGGATCACTCATGCCACTTCTTCCTGGGTTGTCTGTTTTCATTTCTCCTTATTTCCTAACCATTCTGAATCTTGTCTATGGGCAAATGATGCCCTTTTGATCTCAAAATGGTTGATTTTTCTAACATGTGAATACCTCACTACCATTATCACTCCCCTTATAGACCTGTCTGCTGTTTGGCTTTGTCAAGATCACCATTATAAAACATAATTTCTAATCAGAAACACAATGTCAATGAGAAGAATAAGATGTGCTTGGTATTTCCAGAAGTCTTCTCTCCTGCCCCACTGAACCGCTGGAAACGTTTCCTGATGTGATGAGAACGTTGACTCAAATGCAGGATTTAGGCTTTCTACATCATATTGCTAGCTTTCACGTTGACCTATTCAATATATTTTTAAGCCAGTGACTACAAAATCATGATATGTTCTGTAAATCTGGATAATTTATAATGGGATGTATAACCTTGACTTCTCAATATTTCAACAAGCAGATGAAAAGGGTATGTTTTCCTTACTTGATAATCTCTAAGACTGGAACTCCCTAGGGTCTCTCTCAGAAGAGGTAGCAGACTTTGACTTGTTCACATATGGCTTTATCATGAGAAATATATGCAAAGCAGAAGGAATGATGCATATTAGGCTGAGAGTACTGATGATAAGAAAAAACATGCTTAGGGAGCTGGATATTTGGAATTGTTTCATAATAACTCTAACATGAAGCATTTACAAGCAAACTCTGAACTCTAAAATCAATGACAGGATTGAAGTGAATAGGAAAATTACTTTATTAAAATCTTAAAATATTACCTTTTTGAAATAACTTCATTTTTAATGAGTTCTATACATGTATGTGTTTATATCAGTCAGAGTTCACTCACAGATTATCGAATCTATGTAGACAGTTCAAGCAGGAGGGATTTAGAATAAGGTGTGAAATCATTTACAAATTGCTGGAGCGTCTGGCTCCAGAACTCTGTTAAAGTTGCCATCATCACAAAACATTGTCATCAAAAGAGATATTGCTACTAGCTACTGAACTCGATGTGCCCACTAGGAAGCATAGCAGCACAATAGATGCCCACACCTTGATTCTGATACTATAAACCAAAAAAACTCATTGCCATCAAGTCAACACTGATTCACCGTAGAACTGTCTCTGTGGGTTTCTGAGACCGTAACTTTTTACAGGCGTAGAAAGCCCCATCTTCCTTCTGTGGAGCAGCTGGTAGTTTCAAACTGCTGACCTTGTGATTAGCAGCCCAACGCATAGCCACTATACCACCAGGGCTCCTTGGTGAAGTGACATCATTTATTATGACTCTTCTATCTATTGTCTTTGTAAATCCCACAAATAACTAGGTTGCTCATCCAAATAAGATGCAAAAGACTCTAACTTGGATATTGATCAGTTTTGTCACCTCGTTGAATATAAAAGTGAGTCATCTCAGATGCAAGAAGAAAAAGTCCCATGGACATCAAGAAAGATAAAAAATGGGTGCACAAGCAAATGTGGTGAAGAAAACTGATGGTGCTGGGCTATTAAAAGATATAGTGTCTGGGGTCTTTAAAAGCTTGAAGTGAAATAAGCAGTCATCTAGCAGAGGAGCAACAATCCCACATGGAAGAGGCACACTAGCCTGTGCGGTCATGAGGTGTTGACAGGATCATGTAACAGGTATCAGAAGACCACAAACAAACAAACATATTGTTGAGAACAATGGTGGGAAACAAACATTGAGAACAAGGGGGCAAGGGGTGTCAGAGCAGAAACCGCAAACCCATCTGTAGACAATGGGACATCCCCTCACAGAATTGTCGCAGGGAAGGGATGAGTCAACCGGGGTTCAGTAAGGCACCAATGAAACACAATATTCCTCTGGTTCCTTGAGGCTTCCTCACTTTCCACTATCATGACCCCAGTCCTGCCTTTCACTGCTGGCTAGTCCAGAGGATATACACAGGTACAGATAAGAGCTTAGGACCCACGGAATCCAGGTCAGATAACCCCTCAGGAACAGAAATGGGAGTAGCAATACCAGGAGGGGGAGGTGTGGAGAGGACGGGGGAAGAAACCACAGGGGAAGGGAAATTAATAATAATTTATAATTTATCACGGATTCATGAGGGTGGGATGGGGGAAGGGAGGGCAAAAAGGGGAACTGATACCAAGGGTTCAAATAGAATATAAATGTTTAGAAAATAATGATGGCAACATATGTACAAATATACTTGATACAATTGATGTAGGGATTGTTATAAGAGTTGTAAGAGTCTCCAATAAAATTATCTTAACGAAGAAAGAATGAAAGAAAGAAAGAAAGGTCTTCAGCAGACCATAGGTGAGTGGTGTAGGCAGCTGAGACACTGGGGGCCGCAGCACCAAGACCATGAGACAGAGCCGAGGAGTCATTCCAAGATCATAAGATAGGGCAGAGGAGCAGTGCTGAGACTGTGAGGCAGAGCAGTAGGTAGTCTTCCTAATCCAAGAACCCATCCATCCAAGAGGACAAGGACGAGATAGAGGTATGCCTATCAGCGTGGCTGAGACAAGGCATTGTGGACAAAAGAACTTTATTCTTACAATTTTGTAGCTTAGTAGCTTCCCTAACAAACCACACAATCGTGAGTACGGTCTCTGAGTTTTGTGTCATCATTGCAATGATTTTTGACCCACCTGAGAAGCAGAATATTGTACGGGGACAGTTGGCATCCGATTAGGATAAAGAATGATGGAGGGTACAGGCATGGCTGGCCTCTACTTCATAAGACCCACCCTTGGGCAGATATGGAGTTTTATTCTCCTTCTTTGTGTAGCCAGGGGAGGTCAGGCATGGCCCCCAGGTGATTTTATCAGATACCCACACAGGCTAGTGACTAGAGACTAGGACCTCACAACTATGCTTCTGAAACAACTGAATTACCAGAGATAGAACTTCAATCTTACTTCTACTTTCAAACCTTCATCTGATCATCCAAATCAAAATCTTGGGTCTCCTTGCCATTCTACTCACCTGCCCACCAGTCAAAATCTTGGAGTCTCTACCCATAGCCAATCCTCTACATAAGCTGCCTGTATCCCAACTGTGGAACAGTACTTCAAGAGTCTGGGTTTGAGGTACTTACATCATTGCTATTTTTAAGAGCTGCGTTGTCATTCCTATTTTTAGTGACTGTGTGTCACAGAATGAAACATTGCCTGGTCCTGCCCCATCTTCACAATCACTATTATGTTTGAGCACATGGCACCAGTTACTGCATTAATTCATCTCACCAACAATCTTCTTTACCAAGTCGGATGTTCTTCTCCAGGGAATGATTCCTCCTGCTAACATGTTCAACGTTTGTCAAGTGGTCTTGTCATCCTGCTTCTCAGGAGCATTATGACTCTACTTTTTCCAAGCCAGATTTGTTTGTTCTCTGGGGGTCTGTAGTTTATGTAAAGTACCTTATGGTTCCCAGGCTCTGAAATTCAGGAAACACACTAGAAGGGGAGTGGGGTGGATAATAAGCATGCATTTTCTGTTTATAAAGAATTCATTTAGTCTCAAATCTAGAAAGGGCCTTACACATCACCAATCCATTTCCTTTGTTGGTAATTTATAAACTGAGAACTAGCAATGCCCAATGGTTTAATGATTGCATAGTTAATTACTAGCTAAGCCAAAAAGAGAAATCCCATTATGAATTGCTACTCAGTCCTCTCTTCATCCCTGTAGCTCAGGGTTCCTCAAGAAATAACAAGTAAAGAGTGTGACTATAATCTTACAATATTGACTTGACAATCCATTTTCTACACCTAGGCAAATGATATGGTTGATGCATAAAGTGCAAAAAGTGAGACAGATGAGATAACTTTTTCAGGATTTATATGGGATCTTAAACATTTGACATATTTATTGAATGCTTTCTGTATGTTGGGCATTTTATTAATGTGGGTGAAGTTTTAAATCCAGCTTTTCTGGAGCTATGAAATAGTCTTTGAACCCGAAATAATCTCTGAACCTAAACCTTCTAGGTACAACTCTTCTCCTTTAAGTTATCTTTAAATCAAGCAATAGTTGAGCTCAATTGATAAAGAACTTTTGCCAGGATGGCCACCCCAAGACTGTGGAAATGGCTGTCACTGGACCTTGGGAGGGACCCCTGCTTTAGTGACTGCCTAGTGAAAAGGAGCCGTATCCACCATATATTTAGTACCTAGTACCTTAGTGTTCCCCTTGCATTAATAAGCCTAGTTTTAATCTGATGGGTAAGGATCTCCACTTGTAAGAAATGATAAGGGAAAATTTTCCCTAGCATCAACCCCCATGCTTAGTGTAAACGGAGCTCAATCAATTAAGAAATCAATCTGTACAAAGGAACAACTCATGGATTGAAGTTCGCAGTTAGGCTATCCTTGCATAAACCCCTCATATCAACAATACCTTAAATTCTGTATCATTAAATGAATTATTGATGCAATTGGCTTTTACCCCAGAGGAGGGATTGACAATTTTTTGTTTCTTTGTTGTTGTTTTTTTCTGCCTTTTGTTTATTTTTTTCTCTTGTTGTTTGTTTTTATCATAATATGACCACCAAAGTAAACCAGAGTCTTTCATAATCCATGGACAAGCAGATAGTTCTGAGCTCCCCCTTAATTCTATCCCCAGTCCAAGAACAGTAAATTCTTATATCATGGCCCTGTCGATACTTGCCTTCATGAAGAGATCCTGGAGATAAGGGTGCTACAGCAAAGTATTGTGAAGAGAGCAGATGATGCCCAGCTATCATTTGGAATAGTGTCTGGGGTCTTAAACGCCAAACAAGCAGCCATTTAAATGAGGTGATAACCAAGTCCAAAAGGAAGGAGCATAGCAGCCTTGGTGATCCAAAGATGATGATAACAAAATACAAATATAATGAAGGGACAGGCATCAGAGATGAAATTGTGAACACCCAATTTGTAGAGCCAAAATCAATCTGCAGAATATCTAGTCAGATGAAACCTCTGGAATATCCCCTCTAGCCACAGGTAAAGAACTCAAACAGCCTTACTATCAGACAGGGATGATTATTAATTTGATTATGCTGGATCAAACCACAATATAGTATAATACTTGATCAGTTGACCTCCCTTTTGACCCAACCTGAATTTTCTCTCTTTCTTGTTCGTTCCATGAAAGACATTTCTTCTCTGGCTTTTTAAATAGATATGGTAGTCATATGTAGATGCTGTTTTTGTTTTTTATTGTTTCTGTTGAGTTGATGCACTGATTTATCGGGGACATGTGGGTAGGGTGAGGGAGTAGGGAGACATTTGCCACAAACATTGGATTCTTTTAAAGAATTATTCATGTGAAGTGAGTTTCAACCACACTGATTCCAAAGGTCAAACTAGAAGATATGTTTTTAGTTTAATAAGTAATCATTTGAATTTTTCTTCCAAGAAAATCTTGTGTTGCAATCTTGTAATACCAGTCAATGCATCAACAGACACTTGGGCCAAACCAGTGTGTGAAAGAGAGTACAAGTATATCCATGAATACACACATAGGTTTGACAGAAAATATTTGTACAATGTATCAACCTTTGCTACAAGTGTATACACCAATGTGGTGGAGTATGCATGAGGAAAGTTATGAAAAGTTCCTAGGACCATGGTCTCAGAGATACTAAGTTCAATTGGCATTACACAGTACACACACACACACACACACACACACTTCTCTATATCTTACTTTAGTGAATAGCAACTGGACCGTTAAAAGCTAGCGAGCAACCAAATATTGGCCTCACCCTTTCCAGAGGAAAGGAAAATATTTTAAAATTTGAAGATGAACAGAAGCAATGCAATGAACTGGTGGAGCATATGAACATCAATCTCCAGGACCTTCAAACCAGAAAAAGCAGATGATTCCTAGCCACCATTAACTGCAGATTGCTCTGAGATGGGTTACATTAGAAAGTCCTGAATACAGTAGGAGAAAAATGTGAGACAAAACCCAAATTCACAAAAAAGACCAGACTTATTCTGGAGTTCCATCCGTTATATAGAGACTAGTGTAACCCTAGAGAGTAACTTAGTCATCCTCCTGGTCTGGAACTGAATTCACCCCAGTGGCTCAACTTTCAGCCAAATGATAGAAAATTCTATAAGGGTAACAATAACACCAGTAACAATAACACTAATAATTTGAGATAAAAAAGAGTAGCACTTACCCAAGGACTAAGTTCATCCGGTTATGAAAGAAAGATTAATTAAAACAGGAAACACAGGGAAGAAATGGGAAACGTTATCTTATATTGTGGTGATTGCAATCAATGACCTGAAACATTTTGTGTATGAATTGTTAAGTGGAAAACTGATCTTCTCTATGGACCTTCACCCAATTCACAATAAAAAGATGTGTTAAAAAGAAAGAAAAATTTGAATACACTATTCTGGTTCTGTATGCATAGCAATGTATGATGGCAAATGAGTGATATTTCTTTTTTTTAAGTATTTTTATTGGGGGCTCTTACATCTCTTATCACAATCCATACATTCCTCCAGTGCCTCAAGCACATTTGCACATGTGCCGCCATCATCATTTCAAAGAATTCTCTTCTCACTTGAATCCCTGATATCAGCTCCCCATTTCTTCCCCATCTCTCCCTCACCTGCCCTCCCTCACGAACTCTTGATAAGTTATAGATTATTATTTACATATCTTACATCATCCTCCATTGCCCCTCACCCATGTTTCTATTATTCGTCCCCCTGGGAGGGAGTTCTAGAGTGACCCTTGTGATTGATCCTCCCTTTCTCCCCACACCCTCCTCTAATCCTTCTGGGATCTCTACTCTCCTTGTTGGCCCTGAGGGGTTGATCTCTCCTGGATTCCCTGTGTTGCGGGCTCCTATCTGTAGCAGTGTGCATGCTCTGGTCTAATCTGATTTCTAAGGTAGAACTGAGTTCATGAGAGTGGGGTGAAGGAAGCACCAAAGAACTAGAGGAAAGTTGTATGTTTTGTTGGTGCTATACTGCACACTGACTGGCTAAATTAGTGGTATTTCTACAAAGTCATAGCAAGTTTTATTAAAATAAAATATGAGAATGTGAAACTATTGTTCATTGACATATCGCTTATTAAGGATCTATTATTCATCTAGGCCTATACACTTCTCCAGATCCTGTTTCTCTTTTTAAGCCTTCCCCCAAAATTCTATACTCTTCAGCTCACATCATATCAAAACAATGCAAATCATATTCTTTTTTAATGTTCTTTGAGCCTTGGGAATAAAACACATTCTAAGGGACACAGATAAAGAGTCTGCAGAAAATTTCCCATAGGACAACTTTTCCTGCTCTCAGAGAATGAGTAGGTGCATTGTCAGGATGGGGGGAAAAGTCCTCAGCACAAATTTCCTGACCTTTTCTCACCCATAAAATGTTCATTTTTCTTAAAGCACCTTTATAAGAAGCTTCTGTGGGAAATAAATCTGTCAAATTACACCTTAGTCTTCCCAAAAGACAATCTCTATCACCTTTGGAACTGACCTCTCTGCCTTGAATCCGCCTGGCATTGAACCCTTCACTTGAAGGTGATGAAACTAAGACGGATTTCTGAGAGAACAGAGCGGCAGTCATCCATGGACCACAGAAAGCGAGCTCAAATATATTTTTGAATAAACTCAAGTGGTATGAGCTGGAACGTTAGTAGCAATATTATGTTATTTATCTCCAAATAACTATAAGCAATCAGCTAGAGTTTGAGTGAGAAGTATCTCTTCTCTGAAACATTTTTAACTCCCTGGCCAGAAATGGTGCCCCAAATTACAAATCATAGATTTAAATAAACTTCAATCTCTTTCTGTTATGACTTAATATCATTTTTGTTTTAGCACTGCCTAGTGGAGGTGTGGTGGTGAGCAAAACCAATGTCATCCTCTCCTCTCTGACAATTAGTCATCTAGTAATAAAATTGGCATCTACACAATTGGCAGCAACAAAAGACCGTGACTACAATGAAAGACAGACTACAGGGAACTATCAAGAACTAAAGCATGAGCATTCATCTAGCCTGTGTTTGGGGATCTGGCAGTATTTTGTTTCATTAGATATAAGGGGTTGCCCTGCATTGGAACCCACTAAATTCCAAATAACAACCAGGGCCAGATTTGGGGGAGCCCTTCTGGGGAGAGAATCCATTTTGCTGAGATCTGCAGGCTGAGGAGAAGTTAGCAAGGTGAAAAGAGTTAGTCCGTCGTGAAAGCTTAAGAAATGCCATCTTTCAGCTCCTTAAGGAGAAGAAAGCACACTTAGGAACTAAGAGAAGCTCAGTACAGCTGAATCATAAAGCACAAAAGAGAGAATGGCAAGGGGGGCCATCGAAAGAGTCGCCAGGAATCAGGTGAAGATAGTTTTAAATCACGTGGGAAAAAATTGGCTTTATCCTAAGGCAATGTTTCTCCAATTCTAGTCATTCAAGTTCCCTATTAACAATTTTGCTTTGTCTCTATATATCACCTTTGTTATTTAGTCACTTAATACTTATCTCCAAATGAATTCATTTTAAATAAATTCCAAGGCAAGGATGCTGTTGGGTGCTATCAAATTGGTTCCAACCCATAGCAGCACTATGAACAGCAGACGGCAACACCGCCCAGCCCTGCACCATCCTCACGATTGTTCCTGTGCTTGAGCCCACTATTGCAGCCACTGTTCAATCCATCTCCGTGAGCACCTTCTTCTTTTTCACCGCCCCTCTACTTGACGAAGCACGATGTCCTTCTCTAGGGACTGGTCTCTCCTGACAACATGTCCAAAGTACATAAGACAGAGTCCCTTCATCGTTGCCTCTAAGAAGCACATTGGCCATACTTCTTCCAAGACACATTTGTTTGTCTTTTTGTAGTTTCAGAATTCTTAGCCAGAACCACGATTCAAGCACATAGATTCTTCTTCAGTCTTCTTTATTCAATGACCAACTTTCATGTACATAGGAGACAATTAAAAATAGCAGCTGTCTAAAAAGGGGATAAAAATGAATGAAAGGTCACTGGATAATCAGATATTTGCTAAAAATCACCCAAGAAGCTGAATTTTCAATGGGTAATTGGAAATTGACTTAAACATGAATTCTTTTGGAGTCTTGTATTACTGATAGGGTGAGAACTTGAAGAATCAATCTGCTATTGTTTTATGGTGGAAGTATAATGTAGGTAGGACTATATTTTCTTCAGATGTAACAGCTAGAAAATCCTCCGTAGCTGAGACCCGAGCTAAATGCCTCTGTCTTGTCTCACAGAGGATCCTGTGGTAGTATCCACACCTGAATTCTCACCAATGACCCCATTCTAATCTGAGTGCTATGATTCTCTCAATTTAATGGAGACCCAATAAAATGATTTTTTTTAAAGGAAGAAAGAGGACTATTTTTAGATAATTTTGACTTGTGGGTATGTTATTAAGCTAGTGCATTACCTTCTCAGAAAGTAATACACTGAACTAAATCAATTTCCTGAGGTACTTTGGAGATTTAACTATGATCATAGAATTATACAATGAAATCAAAAGTTCCCTGTGGATCATCTATTGATGAAAATGCTTACAGTCTTACTCTAATTTGCTTACATTTAAATCTTTGATAGATTGTTTTAATAACCAATGTATAGGCCACACCATAGTTATTTAAGATGAATACAACAAAGAAAACAAAGCAAGAAATGTAAAGCTTTGTTTATTTGTGTGTGGGGGGAATATCAGAAAGTAAAAGGGAAGAGAATTAATAGTTGAGTGTCTCCCATGTTCTGAGATTTTTTTTAAACAATTTATTAGGGGCTCATACAACTCTTATCATAGTCCATACATAGACATACATCAGTTGCATAAAGCACATCTGTACGTTCTTTGCCCTAATCATTGTTCTGAGATTTTAAGAAATACCACCTCTGTGAACTTTACAAGAAGTCCTTATTTGTTCCTAGATTAAGTTCCCTCGAAAAAAGAGCTTTAAGCAAAGTTTAAAAATTAATTATTTTGAAGAAAGGCAATTTCAGGCCAGTAAAGATGAGTAAAGAGGGCAGTGAGGCAAAAATATCAGAAGCAATGCAAGTTTATAATGAATTGATTTGAATTAATTGTTCAAACAATTGTTTTTCCATGTACTGGGATGATGAAATTATTTTCCTACTTTAATCTGCGTAGGTAATAAAATATATTGGATCAACCTTGAATTCTTGGAATAAACCTGTATTGAACAAAGTGTATTGCATTTACATATGCATTGTTGGATTCAATTTGGCAATTTTATATATATCTATATATGCATATATATTTATGTCTGTTTTCTTGGGGTTTTTGGTTTTGGTTTGTATCAAGAAAATAGTAGCCTATGTGGTAGTCAGGGTGGACTAGAGAAACAAATGCAGGAAGACTCCTATGTGTGTAAGAAAGAGCTTTATATACAAGAGGAATTGGATATTGAGAAAACATCCCAGCCCAGTCCAGATCAAGTCCATAAGTCCGATATTAGTCCATATGTCTAATACCAATCTATAAATTCCTCTTCAGACTCACACAACACATGCAATGACACCGAATTCAGGAGGGTCACAGACCAGTGGGTGGAAAATCGTGTGGATCCAGTGGCAGTGGAAGCATCTCAGCCCTGCCAAGGATCTCCATGTGGCTGCATCAGCATTAACTGCACCAGGCTAATGGTCAGCAATGTCTCTCAAGGAGTGAGCGTGTGTCTTACCTCCAGTGAGATACTTATCTCCTGAATAAAATCTCTGAGTAAAACAAATGCTTAAGTGCTTGGATACTAAGCACCAGATTAGAGACCAGAGTCTACCCAGAGGGACCTCAGAAGAAAGGCTTCTCTGCTTCCAAAAGATCGCAGGTGCTGGAAACTCTGTAGAGCTCAGGTCTGCTCTGAAACGCATCAAGTTGCTGCGAGACAGAATCAGGATTCTGACATACAACAATATTATTAGCTGCATACCCGGATACCCAAAGTAAAAACTATATTCTCCAGCCTTTCTTATAATTCTATTGCCATGTGACTCTTAGGGGAGAACCCCCTTAATTCTCTCCATCTTTTCTCCTTCTGGCTGGAATACAATGTGGCTGTAAGCCTTTTAAAAAGGTACTGGTCGGGATCTACATATAACCTCCTCTATGGGGGATGGGTAACGGAAAAGTGGGTGAAGGGAGACACTAGGCAGTGTAAGATAAGATAAAATAATAATTTATAAGTTATTAAGGGTTCATGAGGGAGGAGGAGGGGGGAGTGGGGAAGGAGGGGGAGGGAAAAAATGAAAATAAGGAGCTGATTCCTGGAACCCAGGCAGAAGGCGAATTTTGGGGAATGATGAGGGCAATGAATTGTGCTTTGCACAATTGATATATTTAAGGATTGTGGTAAGAATTGTATGAGCCCCAATAAAATGATTTATTTTAAAAAGGTACTGGTTTAGGGATGATAGAGCAACAAGATAAAAGAGTCTAGGATTCTGATTACTCCTGTTTTAGCCATACCAACCAAACGAAACTAACGGCCATCAAGTTGATATTGACCCATAACTACCTTATAGGACATGGCATAACTGCCCGTGTGAGTTTCAAAAACTTTAGCTCTTTTGGGGAGTAGAAAACCCTGTCTTTCTCCCCAACAGCAGCTAGTGGTTTTTAGCGGTAACCTTGCACTTAGCAGCCCAAAGGATAGCCACTATACCACCAGGGCTCTTGTTATACACACAAGTAGCTTAAAAAGTAGATCTGTTACATCCATTCTGGCCATGTTACACCATTTGAAATCCCCTCATAAAACCTAATTTTAAGCCATTGTTATTTTGGTTCCTACTGCACATTAAACTTAAATACTAACCAATGTGGTAAATAGTTCCTCCTTTTAATTACTCTCTGAAAGAGAGTGTGGACGGTTGGCATTATCTGCTCCTTTAGTTTTATAGCACTTGTCTGTAAAATCATCCAGACCAGATGCTCTTTCTAGAGATGAATTTTAGCTACTGGATCATTTTATATAATGCTTATTCTTTTATGTCTTTTTGAGTCCTTTTTGGTCATTTATCTTTTCTGTGTTTGCCCATTTTTTACTTAAGCATTCTAAGATAAAATCTAAGACTGCCGTTGAAGCTGGGAAACAGTGCATTTCAGAGATCTGGAAGAAGGCTGCGGAATAAAGAAAACAATCTCCACGGCAGAGCACCAACTGCTGGCCTCAGCCTGGGTCAGTATTTGAAAGCACGAAGTGGCTATTTCACACCATGTCTCCTACAATGCTTGCTTCTTCCTCCAGCTTTGGGTCATTAGCCCACTTCAAGCATCCAGAGATCTATTTGGGAGTAACTCTCACCACAAAATAACGGTGCTCAATTTTGGCTGTACATTAGAACCATGTGGGAAAAGTCTATCTGACCATACCCCAGACCAAGTGTAGTGAAAGTTGAAAGCTACTAACCTATATGTTAATATTTATATATCTCTTGTAAAACTTTACTTTCTTTCCAATAGATGGGATTGTTTAAGTCTTCTTTGTTTACCTTTTGCAGTTTCTCCCCAGCCACTGGAATAATAAAATAGCATCATGTGTCACATACTTTTCACTCACAATTAGGCCAACCCTGCATGTCATTCTAAGTCTGCCTAAAACTGAAAGCGGTGACATTATAGGCAAATTTATTCCAAAATAAAAGCAAGACATAATTGGTTTTTTTATTGTGTTACAGCTGGAAGGCTACAGCCCAATTACTCCTTTACTGAAAAATCTCCCATGAGAAATATTTTGCAGTCTTTCCTTCTTGGTGCTACAAGTAAAAATCTAATTTAATTCCCTCTTTAAAAAAATATACCTCAACATCCACCCGTGGTTGTGTGATTATGCGGCTCCCACATCTTATTTTAAGTTAGTGCCAGCTATACTTCACAATCACCGATTAAGCTTTTCAAAGCTTCTGATATCTGAGCTCCATCCCACATTTTCTGGTTTAATAAAACCAAGCTCATTGCCCTCTAGTCCACTCTGACTCGCAGCAGCCCTGCAGGACAGAGTAGAACTGCCCCTGCGTGTTTCCAAGGCTGTAACTGCTCATGCCACGAGGCTTATGGCAAGAGAAAGCCTCACTTTCTCCCGCAGAGCATTCGTGAGTCCAAACTGCTGACCTTGGGATAGCAGCTCAATGTGTGACCACTAAGCTGTTCGAGGTATTTCATAAGTGACTCTTGGTCTCAGAGATTCAAGGTGAACCTACAATGGAGTCCGGGCTTCTAGTATCGTCCATAAAGTTCTGTCACTTGGGTGTGTAGAATGTAGGCTGTGGTATTATTCCTTCCTGCTGGTTTTGATTTTATTATTCAGAATCTTTGCATTGCCCAGGCTGGTGTCCCATATGGACTTAGCTGGATTCTCACTTAGATTGCTTCTTGTTTTGAGACTAAATCTTGTGTTCAGTGATTGTATTGGGAAGGTGAGCACACAATGGTATGATTTTTTTTTTCTTTGATGCCTGATACCTGATCCCTTGGACACCTCGTGATCGCACAGGCTGGTGTGCTTCTTCCATGTGGGTGTTGTTGCTTCTGAGCTATACGGCCGCTTGTTTACCTTCAAGTCAGTCCTCTTTCAATAGAACATAACACTAATTTTACTAAGCACTTTAATGTTTCTTTAATTTTTTTATATCACAAAATGTGTTTCTACACTCAATTGCCCCCAATGGTTTGATAATTATAGTTTAAAGAAAAGTGCTTTCATTCATTTTCTCCCTAAAATTCTATAATTCCCAAACATTTGTTATTATCACATCTTGCTCATTTGATTTAATAATAATTTGCCCCTTTCCCCAATTTTTGAGCTAAAATAACTTTTCAAAATATGTTTCCTGTGAACATCTTTGAATGAATTAACAAATGTTTTAAAACTAGGATTGGAAATCATACTCATAGTTCTAAATTTAACCCAATCCCTAGTTTTTTTCCCCACATCAACCCATATTTTTCCTCAGATTAAAAGAATAATATCTATTTGTAATTTAATAGTCAAGTTCTAATTTTTACTATTCTTTGATTATTCAGTTATGGCAAGTAAAAGGAAATAGAGGAAAGAACTAGGTGACAAAGGGTATTTATAGAGGTCTAAATACTGGAATGTACATATGTAAATATATTTATATGAGTGTGGGGAAACAGATCTATGTGCATATATTTTTAGGTTTAGTATTAAGGCAGCAGATGGACATTGGGCCTCCATTCAAGCACTTACTCAATGCAAGAACACTTTGTTCTATTAAATTGGCATTCCAGGATGCACACCTTCCTGACACAATTGCTGAAGAAAAATGTGTGCATAAGCAAATGTGGTGAAGAAAGCTTATGGTGCCCAACTATCAAAAGATAAAGCATCTGGAGTCTTAAAGGCTTGAAGATAAACAAGAGGTCATCTAGCTGAGAAGCATCAAAGCCCGCATGGAAAAAGCACACCAGCCTGTCTGACCATGAGGTGTAGAAGGGATGTTATCAGACATCAAAGAACTAAAAACCATATCAATGGATGCCCACCTTCCTGACACGACCACTGAAGACAAACGTGTGCATAAGCAAATGTGGTGAAGAAAGCTAGTGGTGCCCAGCCATCAAAAGATATAGCATCTGGGGTCTTAAAGGCTCAACGATAAACAAGTAGCCATCTAGATCAAAAGCAACAAAGCCCACATGGAAGAAACACACCAGTCTGTGTGACCATGAGCTGTCGAAGGGATCAGGTATCAAGCATCAAGGAACAAATAAGCACATCATTGAAAACGTGGGTGAGTGCAGAGTGGAGACTCAAAGCCCAATGGTAGTTAACTGGACACCCTTACCGAAGGGTTGTGGGGCAGGAGATGAACCAGGCTGGGTGCAGGGTAGTAACAATGACACATATAACTTTCCTCTAGTTCTTAAATACTTCCTTCCCGCCCTCCACTATCATGATCCCAATTCTACCTTACAAATCTCGCTAGACCAGAGGATGTACATAGGCACAGATAGCAACTGGAAACACAGGGAATCCAGGACAGATGACTCCTCCAGAACCAGTGGTGAGAGTGGCAATGCCTGGAGGGTAGAGAGAATGTGGGGTAGAAAGAGGGAGCTGATTACAAGAATCTACTTATAGCCTCCTCCCTAGGGGAGGGACAACAGAGAACAAGGTGGGTGGGGGGACGTTGGACAGTGTAATCTATGACAAAATAATAATAATTTATGAATGATGAAGGATTCATGAGGTAGGGGGAGTGGGGAGGGAGGGCGAAAATGAGCAGCAGATATTAAGGGCTCAAGTAGAAGGCAAATGTTTTGAGAATGATGATGGCAACAAATGTGCATACGTTCTTGACACAATGGATGTATGTATGGATTGTAATAAGAATTGTATGCGCCCCCAATAAAATGATTTAAAAATTCATTTTATGTTAAAATTTTAGATTTATTATGTAGCCAGCCCAGCTGTCCCTGAGTCCACTCAGATTCATGGTGACACTTTGTTCCAGAAAGGCACATGGGGTTTACAGAGGCTGACTTTCATGGAAGTAGATCTCCAGGACTTTTGATTAGGTGCCTTTGGGTGGACTTGAATTTCCAACTTCTAGGTTAGCAGCTGAATGTACTAATTATTTATACCACTCAGAGATCTCCTTTCTGTCACTTTCCTATTTCTACAAACCCAAATCAAACACACTACAATTAAATCTGTTCAAATGCACAGCGAGTTATGTGTACTAGAGGACTTAATTTAAGAATAAATCAAGAGATGTTCAGGTGTATGATGCATGAACTCTGACCTTTAGTCTTTTGCAAAGTAGTCATGGCAAGACAAGCAAGAAAGACCTTGGAACATTCATTGGAGAATCTAAATTTTTAAAAAATTGGATATTAGTGTTAATGTTAGAGTTCACATTCTTCAGAGTTTGGGCTTTTATTTTTAACAAGTGATCACAGGGTAACTCAGAGGGAGTCCTCTGTACTTAGTGTCTGAGGCTTGTTGTACCAAGCAGTGTCTTGGCAGGGATCTCAGTCTTCAGATGTATGAGAGTCAGACAGACTTTTTAAACTGAGATATAATTCACATATCCTACACTTTCATAGTTCAGCTGTATTTTTTAAAAGCAGTATGTGCATAACCACAATCAATTCTACTGTATCCTGCCCCTCCTCTATTCAATATCCCCAATTCCTTTCAAGCCCACCCCCTCACCATCCATTGAAGCTATTACATCAATTATTTTCTATACACCTGCCCCTTCTGCCTCATAAACTGTGAAACATAAAAACAAACAAACCACTCCAAAATAGTGAATATATTTTAAAAAGAGAAATGCCACCAGTAATATTAAAATAAACCAGAAAAAAAAACCTCTATGGAGAAAAAAAGCAAGTAATATTTAAAACTAGAACAAATTCAGAATGGGTCAAAAGGGAGCTCAAATGACCAAGTATACTATACTGTAATTCCGTCCACCATTATCAAGTTTACAACAGTCTCTGAGCGGAAGATTATCCGCATCGCTTGATGTGGTCAGAGGGGATCCACAAGGCACTCGATTCATGTAAGAACCCTGCAGATGGGTTTTCGGCTCCCACTGCCATCCACAGCCTTCTGAAAATTGGGTGTTCACAATTTCAGCTCTGATACATTTAGCCCATGTTTTTTATTTGTCCTCTTTGGATAACACAGGCTGGTGTGCTTCTTCCATATGGGCTTTGTTGACATCTCACTTAGATGGCTGCTTGTTTGAATAAAAGCCTTTTCAGACTGGGCACATCTGCTTTCTTCAATGCACTTTGCTTTAGCACACATATATTAAGTGATCTCTTCATGATGGTGAGTATGAAACAGGGCCATGCCATAAGAATTAAATGTTCTTGGATAGGAGCTAGAATGTACTGGGAGCCCATAATCCATTCACTTGTCCATGGGTTACATATGTCTAACTCTGGGTCCCTTTAGACAGAGGTTTAGAGATACCATTTATTTCTGTCTTCTCTGAAAATGAGCAGGAATCTATGGTTTTACATGAGTATGTCGTATATGCTGCCACATTCAAGTATAATTAGTATTGTTTACTGACAGTAAATAAATATTGACATAGTTATATTTTGTTAACTTATATTCTACTGTCACTTAGGGAATTGTCTATATTCTTATTTACTATACTTTTCAAGACTAAGTTAATTGAAAATTATGGAAATTGTTTAGTGGCATGCTTATATTTGTTAATTTATAGACTTGATTAGTGTTAAATTCCATTATCATATAAAGCAGCACATAGCCTGATGTAAAGAATTTATTTGTGACCTACCTCATCTACTTATATTATATTATTTTTAACATTAGAACACACTTCTAACAACTTATAGTTAAAATTTAAAGGCTATTATAGAACTGGAAACACGGGGAATTCAGGGTGGATGATCCCTTCAGGATCAGTGGTGCAAGTGGTGATACCGGGAGGGTAGAGGGAAGGTGAGGTGGAAAGGGGGGACTGATGAAAAGGATCTACATATAACTCCCTCTCTGGGGGATAGACAACAGAAAAGTAGGTGAAGGGAGACATCGGACAGGGTAAGATATGACAAAATAATAATTTATAAGTTTATCAAGGGTTCATGAGTAAGGGAGTAATGGGGAGGGAGGAGAAAATTGAGGAGCTGATGCCAAGCGCTTAGGTGGAGAGCAAATGTTTTGAGAATTATGAGGGCAATGAGTGAACAAATATGTTTTACACAATTGATGTATGTATGGATTGTGATACGAGTGGTATGAGACCCTAAAAAATGATTTTAAAAAAGAAAAAGAAATATGTTTCTATTTCTAAATTCATCAATTTTCTTTTTCTAACTTCACATTATAAATGACATACAAAGATGCTTAACAGAATGATAAAAACCTCAAACTACTGTGAGAGCATTATAGAAGCATATATAAGTGTCTTACAGGTGTGTGCTTTAAGAACATTACAGGATTAAATTAGCATTGAGAGCATACATCACAGGCCCTATGTAAATGATGTGGGCTATAAAAATTAAAGAATAAGCAAGATGTGCTCTTAAAATAGTGCCCGGTCTGTAATCAATAGTTTTGGTCCTTTAATAGTTATATAGACACAGAATACAAGAACCATACCAGTGTAATTACAGATGGATAACAGCTTACTTATCCACTGCTCCTAGAAATAGCACAATCTGGGGCTTTGAAGAAGATAAATGCATTTCCTCACAGTCTAGGAGGCTGTAAGTCCACCCACAGAGAAAGGCAATGTCTGTCTGCTCTGGGGATGACCCTTGGCCTAACTTCGGTAGCCATTGCTGTCTTGATTCTTGGTGATCTTCACGCAGCATCTATTCTTAACTGGCTGTGCTGGCACCACTGTCTCCTTGGCTCGCTCTTTGGTAAAGCCAGAAGTGCTTAGTCTAGTCTACACCCCACACTGACATTGCTACCAGCAAAGAAACCCTGTTCCCAACTGAGATTAGATCCATTGGTTGGGGCTCAGAACCCAACACCACTGTTGGGGCACACAATTCAATCCATAGCGATGGCTCTGTGAGATATCGGAAGAATAAATGTGCTGCACCTCCCCTATTGTAATAATGTTTTGAGGGAGGGGGGCAACAAGAGGGCCTGCATTTCCGGGTCACTGAAACCAAGTGCATTTGAAAGATTCTAAGATTGATTTTTCACAGTAGGATCCTTGTTCCAAATGTCCCTCTCCTGTCTCTTTTTTTCTCACAGATTATATTTACACGAGCTGAGTGTAAACCCTGCACACCTTTGTTAATTTATAGACTCCCTCTCGTTCATTGAGTGGGAGTTACCAAAAATGTGGACAGAACAGCCATATTGAGCAACTCCCCTTCATCATAATATGTTCAGACACCTAATGTGAAGCCAACTCAGACAACCAAGGTTCCGCTGCCATCCATCCAGATCCCACCCATCTTGTTACCTATGTGCCTTCCTGGCACATGTATGTCTCCAGTGCCTCCCCTTCCTATTGCATGTATATCCCTAGCTCATCCCACTCCTGGTACGTGTATGCCTCTTGTACAACCCCTGCCCTTTATGTATGTGTTTCCCGTGGCTTGATGCCCAAGATTATATAAACTTGTGAGAATACATTGCGCTCTCTCTGCCTGGAGCTGGTTCCTGAAGCTGTCACGGAGGTGAGCCCTTGCATGCTTTATCTTGTCTGGTGTCGCTTTAATTTACCCCTCAATTACACAACTGCCTCTTGAGCCCATTTGGTTGTGGGTAGGCTGGTCCCCCACAATATTCCTCGTTCTTTAGCTGATGACTGGCAGGTAAAAGTATATGGAAGTTCTGTTCTTCTTTCTTAGAAATAAGACAAACTCTGGGTTGAAACTTAGCACACGCATTTTCCTAGAGAATCAGATGGAAGCTGAAACTGTGAGAATTAGCTTAAAATCAAACCATCTCCAGATACTCTTTTTCTTCGCTGTTCTGCTTCTCCACCCCTTTACAAGTTTCTCCAGGGAACAGAAGCTCAGCAAATCAGGTGCACAAGAATCTCCATTTTAGGACCCAAAATAAACAAATGCAGTGCCATTGAGTCAACTGACTTTAGGACCTACTTCTGTGAAATCCAACGTTATACAATCTTTTCTCAAGTGGAATAAGATAATGTGATTTAAATATGCTCATCACTGGTACAGTAGTTATAACTCGTGACTATTAATGGAAAGTCGGGTGGTTTGAACCCACCAGTCACTCCATGAGAAAAATAAATGACAATCTACTATCATAAAGATTTGTGTGTTTGACTGGGTTGACTGGAGAAACAAATCCAGGGACTCTCATATATGTGTAATAAATAGTTTTATATCAAGAAGTAAGATCACAGGTCAGTGGATGCAAAGTCTTGTAGATTCAATGGTGGTAGATGAAACTCCAGGATTCTGGCTACCATGAGTGTGGTTCAAAGTGGCTCGTCAACAGGAAGGTGAAGCAGAGAGAGAGAGTAACCCACCCCCAGAGAGTCATTTATCTTGGTCAACCCTCCAATCAAGGTAATCTGATGGACAGGCTAAACTCCACCCACTTGTTGTTAATGGAGCCATGTTGGCACAAAAAAACCAACTATCACAATTTGAAACTGTGGAAATCTTATGAGGCAGTTCTTCTCTGGCCTACAGGGTCATTGTGAGTCAGAATTCATTTCACAGAAGTGGGTTTTCTTTTGAATCATTGTCATAGCTAATTTTCAATCAAGAACACATTCATCAAATGCATTTTAAGTGTCTATTTTTTAATGTCTCTGTAACTTTAAGAAATAAAGTACACCTGATTCAAGTCCATGTGAAAGAGAATGAATAAGGAAAACCACAGGAGAATTAGCACATTTGAATTATGGTGTTGGCAAAGAATAGCTAATGTATCATAGATTTGCAAAAAAATTTTTTTTAAAACATGTTCTTTAATAAGTTGTCTGCCTATCTCTCCTACTTGGGCATGTTATCAGAAGGAACCAGTCCCTGAAGAAGGATGTCATGTTTGGTAAAGTACAGGTAAACCAAAAAGAGCAAGCTCTCAATGACGTGAATTAACACAGTGCTGAGACAATGGATTCAACTATAACAACAACTATGAAGATGGCACAGGACCAAGTAGTGTATCGTTCTGTTGTACTTAGGGTTGCTATGAGTTGGATACAATTCGACAACAGGTAGCAACATCTGTACAACCACACATACACATTTGATCTTGGCAACATTCAGTATATATATTTTTTGCCTTTAGAGCTTAATTTTTGTGATTATGAAGTGACTATCCAGCTTATGGAAACATGGTCATGTGTAACTGGTCTACTGAATAGCTGAATTGGATGAAATATCATGAGGAAATGACTCTCATCAGTATTTGTAAGCACCCCTGTGGAATCATCGTCCCTACCCATGAATAACATCTCAGGAAGATCCCACAGGTCTTTAGAAAATCTTTGATGTAACAACAAACTCATTTTTAGATATCAGAGAGTCAAGTCCACTCCAAATCAGCATTTCAGTTTCACATCAAATTCAAAGTTTCTCCCTTGCCTCTCCCTAAATCCTGAACCTACCTGGAGTATCTGTAGTGAGGAAGAATGTATGGCCTATTCTTTCCCTGTGACTCCTAACCCATTCACATCTCCTCCCTTTAGTCTACTACTTCTGTCTCCCCAACAGAGTTTAGAGAAAATGGAAGGAGAATTGGAGATGAAAGAGCAAAGTCTTATGTGGCTGGTGCTGTTGTGATCTGGCCATGAATGCCCTTTCTTATGAAAGGGAGCCCAGAGCTAGCTCTTTCTCATGGTCTTCCTATACATTCCTACAGATGTCTGTGAAAGAAACACTGCACGTTTCTTTCAAGAATTATCTACAGAGTATGAAACTTATAACAGCAACTCAAAATATTGGTTATCAAAATTATGAGGCAGCAAGTTCTGGTAATGCAGCAAGGGGAGGGAGGAGTTCTCAGAAAAGCAGGGTAAGAATGGTCACAGAACTTGAAGAATGTAATCCATGTCACTGAATTGTATGCAGAAACCATTGAAGCATTATATAACCTGCTGAATATATTCTCAACAACAAAATTAAATAAAATATTAAAGAAAATAAACCGTATATTTGCCCCATTCTCAGATTTATGCAGTGTACTCAAATCACTTACCTCTCCTCTATCCCCTCCCACACCCTTCACCCCTACTATCCTGACAGAACATCCGAATACTCTTTCAACAAGGAGTCCCCTCACTTTTTGAGGGTAAGATTTTTTCAGGATAATTCAGGTTTATCTGCCTTCCAAGGTATCTACTTGGCCAACAGGAACAAATATAAAATGTGGTAAGAGAAATGGCCCTCCAGCATTTCTTTGACATTGCACGATCCTCTCACTTGCCTCCAGCTTTCAAATCCGCCTTATAGGAAATGTTCACCCCCAATATCTAGGGTGCTTTTTTTCCTCTCTCACTCAAGACTCTTCACAAATCGTGATGGTAGATGTGGGTACAGGGAAAGACCCAACACTATCCACTCCGATCAGTTCCCTTTCCAGATTCCTCATCCATAAATCTCCCCTTTTTTTAGTTTTCTAGAGTTGGCTGGTAGGAAATTTCAATACAAGGACTTATTTGGCCATGATGGAAATGTGTTTAACTAACATATTCAACTTATGTCAGAACCACCTTTTGGCCTAACCATTGAATGGAATCCCACAGTAAATCAGAGAATATATGTTTTTACATGCAGAAAATCAATGAATAGAAATGTCACACAAGAACACAAAATTACCTCACTTCACTTCCCAAACCCTATTTGAATAACAGTAAAATTTTAATGAAAATGCATCAAATCCAAAACAATTTGTGTGATTAATAAGACACTGATTCAGAAAAAAATAATCTTAGAACAGTAAGAGCAGATGCTATTTTAGCAACTGAAAAACTCAAGCAGGTAAAATGACATCTCAGAATCGCCACAAGGAAGGCTGCAGCAGTATTGTGTCATTTGGGAGGTCTAAAACAACAGAAATGCATTCATTCACCATTCTGGAAGCTAGAAGACCAAAACAAGTTATCAGCAGAGTCATGCTTTCTCCTAAGGCTCTAGGAATATCCATCCTCTGCTCTTCCAACTTCTGGTTGCAACAGGCATGCCACTGTTTGTGACAACATAATTCTAATGTCTTTCTCCTTAGGACCATTTTCCCTCTGTCTATCTGCTTTTGAGTCTTTTCTCCTCTTTTGATGGCATCGGTCATATTGAATTAGAGTCCACTCTATTACAGTATGAACTCATGTTAACTGACTGCATCTGCAAAGACTCTTTACCAACATAAAGTCAGATTCAAAGGCACAAAGTCACAGGATGTAATTTGGAGGATAAAATTCAACCCATCATATTATGCTATCATGGGAAAGTAATTAAGTGGGCTCGATTCTTGTCCTTCTAACAAGGGCAATAAGTAGCATATGTGCATGACTTATCCAGTCATGAGTGATTTTTTTTTACACCATGGAAGCTCTAAAACCAGAAGGAAGAAAAAGCATTTGTCGTTAGTGGATAGGACTTGGGTAATGAATGGAGCAAGAGGGTTGAAACACCTCATAAAATCAAAAACGTCCAAACCAAACTCACTGCCGTCAAGTCAACTCTGACTTACAGTGACCTTATTTGTGAGTGTAGAATTGCCCCTGTGGGTTTTCCACACTGTTAACTCTTTACAGGCATAGAAAGCCTCGATTTTTCTGACTAGTGGTTTTGAACTGATGACCCTGCTAGAATCCTCATGTAATCTCTGTGACACCAGGGCCCAGAACTAAGTATTTCTTAAATTAAAATATTCAACTTAAAAATAAATAAATAATGCAAAAAGCTACAACTTAAAATATTCAGACTTTATGATGAAATTGATAGCATAAGGAATGCACATTTAAATATAGTAATTTAAGGTTTTTAAACTTTACAAGTTTTTTAAACTAAAAATAGCTGTAGAAACTATTGACTAAACACATTATTTGTAGTAAAGAACTAGTTGATTTTTAAATCCAGAGAGAGAGAGATTATTTAAAATTATAGTAATAATCACTTCTGAGGAGGGGGACTAACAGTAGGGGTGTGAATAGGGGAGAACTTTACTTTTCCCATAATACTATGCTGTTTGAATTTGCTGTCGTGTGAAGGCAGTGGTTTTATTTTTAAAAGGTAATGTACCCATCCTTAACAAAGATCATGCAGTATTAAACTGAAAATAACATTGTAGTTAGTCTACTTATGGATTGGGAGCCTTTACATGACATTTCCCTATTTCCCAATGGATTTCCTGTTGCTTGGATCCACAATTCAATGCTTATGGAAGCAATAGTTAAGACATCAAAAGACAACTTGCATTAGGTAAATCAGCTACATAAGACGTCTTTAGAGTATTGAAAAGCAAGGATGTTTATTTGTGCCTGAGCCATAGTAAGGCATGCACATAAGAACTCACAATGTTTATTTAAACTAGAGAATCCGAATGAACAATTACAATTATAATGTTAATTCAATAGTTGGAGTTGAAATATTTAAGCTTCTGGCTTTTATCTTTAACAAGAAGTCTCAGGGAAAAGGTTTAAGCACGGGAGGGGGGGGGACTTGGCAAAAGTGCTTGGTAGATATGATCCAAGATCTGTATCAGTGACAGAATCTCAGTACTCTCCCTGCCTGCTCTCAGTGAGTAAGCAGAAATTTTGCATTTACATGTGTATTTGTCACCTTGCCTCAATATGGCAAGAACCAGTGCGATGTCAAAGACGAGTATGTTATGTCTTTTCTCCAGAGTTATAGAATTGCCTATTAATGCATATTTCTTTTAAGGTTCAGATTAGGGAGGCTGTTTACATTTATGTTTCCTTGTGCCACAGTATACCAAAGGGAATGTGAAAGGTTGTTTAAGTTCATTTTATGTATTCCGCAGCTTTTTATGTTTTCATGTCTAAATTCAGAAATTTTCTGAATAACTTTATCATGACTTACAGGCCACACATGATTTATAGCTAATATTTCTAAGTCCTTATTATATGTGTATATTCATATATATTTTGAAAGTATAATACTGTTTAATTCTGTTTGGAGTTAAGAGCATTATATAAACATATAAAAGACCTATGAAGTAATGCACTTCTTAAATTCTAGCAAATATATTTACTGGTCTTATACCAGAGGGTTTCTATAATTTTTCTTTCTTTCTTCTCTAAAGAAATAACCCATGTGGCATTCACTGAAGATAGTAGTATCCTTAGAAGTCTGGGGTTTCCAATTCTACCTTGCGGACCTGGTTATACCAGAGGATGTACAGCGGTGCAGTGGGGATCTGGAGGCACAGGGAATCTAGGACAGACGAACCCCTCAACACCAGCGGTGGGAGTGGCGACACCAGGAGGGAAGGGGATGTAGAAAGGGAGAACCGATCTCGGAGATCTATGTGTAACCTCCTCTCTGGGAGATGGGCAATGGGGAGGCGGGTGAGGGGAGATGCCGGGGAGTGTAAGATAAGATATAATAATTATTTATAAACTATCAAGGGACCAGGGGTGGGATCAGGAAGGGAGGGGGATGGGGGAAACCGAGCTGATTCCAGGAACCCAAGTGGAAGGTGAATTATGAGAATGACGAGTGCAACGAATGTATAAGGTTGCTTTGCTCAATTGATGTATGTACAGACTGTGATAAGAGCCTTATGAGCCCCAATAAAAAGATTTAAAAAAAAAGAAGTCTGGGGTTTTAATCAACTAAACTGTCTCCTTGCAAGATTTCATCAGTCACCCCAGTTTTCACCACAGGAAGACTCACAAAATAGCTTTGTAGAGGAAAATGTAAATACTAGTCAAGAAAAAGTTTGAGTAATGAGATATATGTACTCTTAAATTTTTTTAAAAAAGGAATTATATCACTCCTTGGGAAGAGAGGACCAACAAGAAAAGGAGACAATGATGTGACAAACGATGAAGTTACCTTTGATGGAGTCTTCCTGTGGCTGTTTGTATTTGAAGTAAAAAAAAAAAAAAGCAACTGAGCACTAAGAGGGAGTAATGATGGGAACTTAATGTGTGAGCTTTATTAAGGAGTTAATATTTATAGGTAGCATCATTCACCTATGAAGAGCGACTTCTGCCTGGGTGGAAATTGGATGAACTCAGCATCACAAGACAGCCTATAAGCACATGTGCCAGACTTCACAAGAGCACTGTTCAACAGATACCCTGTGTGGATCTGAAGCACAATGGAAGTAGGGAACTGATCAGAATCTGTGGAAGCTGAATTCACTCCCTTTGGATTTGATTAACCCTGGAGGTTATATGTGACTCTTAGTTTGTGTAACCATTGACTAAAGATTACCTATGGAATAGGAGGCATGTTTGTGACTACCAACCTCCATATTTGTCCAAAAAAATCGAAAGGTCTAACAATACAGGATCCTAGATTATGTTTAATGTCCTTGGTTTGGGTAAAATCATCAAAAAGCCTAGATGATTTAACCAATGTCACATGCTAGTTAATGATAACTAATCAGAATTCCAGAGACAGTAGTAGTTTAGAGGTAGAATTCTCAATTTCAATATGGAAAACCTGAATTTGATTTTTGCCCATTCCACCTCCTACACAACACCTACCATGGGCCGGTGAAGGCTTGCAGGGTTTCTTTAGCAGACTAGAAAGGAAAGCCTGATGATCTATTTCTCAAAATCAGCCCATAAAAACACTGTCATAGTCTGATCATATGTCATTTTGGTCATGATATTGTCTCTTTCTAAATCACAGGGCCCCATCATACCATGGACACAAGATCAGACAGTGCTTTGTTCCATCTGACATGGCATCATCAGGAGTTGGTAACTTATTCCAGGCAAGGCAACAACAAAAACCACAAAAATTCCATTTTTACTGACTCAACACTCAATAGATTTTCTACTTTACCACTTGGTTTCCTTTAAAAGAGAGAATTTGCACAGTAATATACTAACACTGACTCTTACAAAGTGCTTTCTATATGCTAATATTAAGAAACGATCGCTTCAGCCCCATTGCCCAAGTCTTTTCACATGATTTAATGGAAGAAAACACATTTTAATGTCAATCACTTAAAAACTAAAATAGGCACATTCACAGAATACAGAACCAAAGAAGAAAGTGACTATTGGCCCCACACCTATTCCAGCTATGTCTCCATCATTAGCAGAAGACTGACAAAGTCTGGTCATGTGTCTATTTGGGTCATGATATTAATGTTTCATTCTAGATTATGAATAATAAAATCATTTTCAGTTTTTAATCCTGAAAAAATTGAGTGGTACTCATACTCAGAGCCTCGTTCCAGCAGACATGATATGATGACATGCAATAGTACTAATGTGTGTCAGGATCCCCAATTTATAAAGTAGACCATCTAACGTGCATTCATCAAAACAGAACTAGTTAAGAAAAAACAAAAAACTGGTTTCCATGATCCTCAAACTCAATTCCCTTAAAGAAAAGAGTCATTCTTATTGATTTCTTTTTTCTTTAAAATTTACCATTTTTCTATGTACTATTGTTTCCACTGCAAAAGCATGCAATTTTAGTAATGCAGAATATTATTGTCCTGAGTTTTATTAAATGATATAAAGTTGAATCATAAATGCACTTTCAATCTAAACCCCAAACATTAGTAATTGGATTTTGACAAGTGGAAAAGAGACAAAGGATTTTTCTTTCTAGACCTAATTGTGTAAATATTTTGTGCTTGTTCTCAGAATCACCAGTAAGTGACAGACAATAAGAATTTTAATGAGAATCATCAAATCATGGGTCTATTAAATGTCACCTTACTTTCAGTAGCACTGAAAAATGAGAAGGGAATTCAGGATTAGAAAAATAGCTGGTACCACACGGGGGCGAAACACTAAGGGTGTGCAACAGAGCAGCAAGCGGAGCAAAGCAATGAAGTCCCTGGGGAATTCCAAAAATAGACATTGGGGACCAGAAAACACTCCTAAAGATTAACAAACAAACCTAGTACTATTTTTATGCTTTTCTCTATTTTTTGTCATTGTTTCTTGTTGTTGTTTTCTTTTCTTTTGCTGTTGTTGTTTTAGCTCTGTCTTGCTTTTATGCTTATTACTATCTCTGGATGTCTATCTAGATAAAATAGGTGGGATAAACAATTCGGGGGAGAAAACAACGGGACCAATGGTTGGGGAGGGTGGGGCATGGGGGAGGAGGAGGTAGGGGAAAGAAAGGAGAGTGTCAACAAATCCAGGGACAATGGAACAACAAGTGATCTAAAATCAATGGCAAGGAGAGCATGGGATGCCTGATGGGGCTTGATCAAGGGCAATGTAGCCAAGAGCAATCAATGAAACCAAATGAAGGCCAAAAATGATAGTGGGGCGAGAGGAAAGTAAAATGAAATAGAGGAAAGAACTAGGAGGGAAAGGACCTTTATAGAGGTATAAATACAGGCATGTACATATGTAAATATAATTATAAATAACAATAGGGAAATAGATCTAAGTGCATATATTTCTTAGTTTAGTATTAAGGCAGCAGACAGACATTGGGCCTCCACAAAAGTACTCCCACAACACAAGAACACTTTGTTCTAATAATCCAACATTCTGTGATGCTCACCTTGGCTGACACGAGCAATGAAGACAAAATGGATGCATAAGTAACTGTGATGAAGAAAGCTTATGGTGTCTCACTATCCAAAGAGATAGCACCTGACGTCTTAAAGATTTGAAGGTAAACAAGCAGCCATCTGGCTGAGAAACAACAGAGCTCACATGGAAGAAGCACACAAGCCTGTGTGATCATGAGGTGTTGATGGGATCCAGTATCAGGTACCAAAGACCCAGAAAAAAAATCATATTGATGTGAATGAAGGGGAGTGCGGAGTGGAGACCCAAAGACCATCTGTAGGCAATTAGACATCCCTTACAGAAGGGTCACAAGGAAGAGACAAGCCAGTCAGGATGCCGTATAGCACTGATGAAACACCAAACTTTCCTCTAGTTCTTTAATGTTTCCTCCCCCCGCTCCCCTCACTATCATGACCTCAATTCTACCTTACAAATCCAGCTAGACCAAAGCATGTACACTGGTACAGATAAGAGCTCGCAACACAGGGAATCCAGGATAGATAAACCCCTCAGAGTCAACAATGAGAGCAAAGATACCAGGAGGGGAAGGGGAAGGTAGGGGGCATAAAGGGAGAATTGATCACAAGAATCAACATATAACCTCCTCCCAAGGAGCTGAACAACAGAAAAGTGGGTGAAGGGTAACAGGAATAATGTAAGATATGAAAATAATAATCCTTAGCTTATCAAGGGTTCATGAGGGGGGCAGGTGGTGGAGGGAGGGGGAAAATGAGGAGCTGTTATCAAGGGCTCAAGTAGAAAAAAGACGCTTTGAAACTGATGATGGAAGCATGTGTACAAATGTGCTTAACACAACAAGTGATTGTGTGGATTGTGATAAAAGATGCAAGTGCCCCCAATAAAAGTCCTGAATTTAAAAAATGAGAGAATACATTTTAAAAAATACCTGATGGGAGCTTAGGGCATAACACAAGTAACAGCGTACCACTTCCTGGTTGTTTGCCAATTTTTCTCTTTACCTTATAGGTTTATTTACTTAAGTAAGAAATGCAAGGGAATACAAATGTAGTATGTAGTCAAAAGTATAATGAGTTTTATGAAATGGATAAATATTACAAGCATAGTTCCATCTAATTTTTACACCTCTGGATGGACTGAACATTACTATCATTGGTTAGCATATGCTGTTGTACAGATAAACAGTAAAAAAGAGTAAGGAATGTAAAAAGAGTTATAGTCTGGGAAACCCACAGGGGCAGTGCTACCCTGCCCTACAGGATTGTGAGTTGGAATCAACTCGATAGCAGCGACTTTAATTTTTGGTTTTCTGTTCAAATAAAATTTCAAAAGTGATCAATCAATTCTTACACTTCAATTTTTGTGTTTAAAAAAGTATTATAATAAAGTTTTTCTTTCCACCAGAGTGGCTGGTGTTTTTGAATGGTTGACCTAGTTTTTAAACGACCAATGGGAAACCCAGCCATCAGGGCTCCCAGTAGCAACAATAACTGCTAGTATTTCATTGATGTGACATACAAGAAGGTGCTTCAAAGAATTCATAGAGAAATTCCATGTTCTACAAACATTTTAAAGCACCTTCATATATACTTCAAAGGTTGTGTTTAGTCCTTTTACATCCAACAATTAAAATTAAGAGTATCACACATTCTTGTGGGAAAAAATAAAAATAAGTGGTTGTGTTTTAATGGAGAGAGAGTAAAAGAGAAGGAAGGAAAGAAGGAACAAATAAAAACTTCATGTTTTCAGTAGATAACTGACCATAGTACTAAATTTTCAAATACAGTAATATTAGCCATATAAAGAAGCCTTTATGGTAGTACACATGAGGTGTTGGGCTGATGATCACTGTGATTTAGGTCCAAACGCATGAGCCAGTTCCATGGAAGGAAGATGACAGGCACCATTCTCTGGAAACAAAATACATTGTGTGTGGAACTAAAATTCCTACCTTAGTGTCTTGTTTGTTTCTTTGTTATACTGAATGCAACTAAATCAAAGGTGACTTAAACAGCACCTGACCCATTAAGAGTATTCATACATACACACATACATGTATATATATATATATATATACACACACACATATATATATATTTATATATATAGAGAGAGAGACTGAGTGACCAATGGTTTTTGAAAAGTAAACATATTATTTGTGCTGATTTCCATATGATGATTTTTTTTTAGTGTTGATGTGTGGTATTGATATAATGGCTTTTCAACTCTTTGTCAGGGGGTTAAACTCAATTATAAACATGGACCATTTAGTGCAACAGGCAAGATTCACGCGACCACATCACATTTACAAATGTTGTTAAATTTATATTTTGAAGTGAGGTTCAGGAATATGGATAGGATCATTAAAACACTATATAATTGCTTTTTTAAAAACATTGATTTTATTTAATGTATTTATAAAACTATTCTTTTTTTATCTGAAACTTGCCAGTGCTTAATTCCTACTAGTTTCCACTTATCTCTTATGTTGTGACCAGAAAATATAACAAAGTAACTAATAAAAAACAAAATGTTGGTCAGTTGACAAACGTGATGCACAATCGTCATGGCTTCTCTCTAAAATGTTAACTAGCGCTGCCGCTAGGTATGATTCATGACAGCACAACCCAGAGTGCTCTTTTTAACCTTTTCGCTATTAGGATCTGTGTACATTACGTGACACTGAGAGTGGCAGACATATCGCTTCCAAACATCCGGAACTGACATGTCCACAGGCCCCCAGGAAAGGCACTGGGCCACATGTACACTTGTCTTCAGTAACTAAAGAGTTAATGAGGGAATTGTATGTACGGTATTGCCTCTATCTCCCCTAAGCGCTATTTTCTTCTTAACAATTTTTTCTATTTTCATTTTATTTCAGAGCATCGCGGGCCACAAAAAAATTACCTCTGGGCTTGCATGCGGCCTGCGGGCCACCAGTTTGACACCCCTGGTCTACAGAAATCAAGGTATTGAGTAAGTTATTGGTATTTATCCGATAAGATAAACCAGTTTATTCAAAGATTCCGTAGAAGAATCCTGGTCGAAACAGGAGAAATGCAGAGCTGAATCGCAATGTTTCATGGACTATAGATTTCTGGAGCTAAACAAGATAAATTAATTCTGAAACTGTTTCTGTGAGAGAATTTTTATACATAAAACCAAAGATATCCCCGGAAATCTTAAGATTTACCAATAGCTTAGCTTGACTTGTATAGAATGTCTGCCTTATGCATTGTGCTCCTTCACGATCCAGTTACATGAGATCTGACAATACCAACTGGGAAGTGTACATAGAAATTTTAGGGTAGTGCGTTTATGTTAATGAGTAGGAACCATTCAGAAAAGAAGGATGAAAATGGTTGAACCCCTCAAAGAATGCCATCCATGTCCCTGGTTCGTACATGTGGACACCACTGAAGTGCTGTGCACTTCACTACACATATTATTAAACAAAGTCAGTCAAATGAAAAATAATTAATATTTTCAAGTTATCTCTGTGTGTTCAGTGATTTTTTATTAAACAAACCTCTAAAATGCTAAATTTTAAAATATGTATAAATTAAAACATGCATTAATCTATTTTTGTGGAACATGTTTTCATAGATAAGGCAAAGAATATTTGAAAGAACACTTAGATTTTTAAATTCTATTTATCATCCACAAAGCAATCCTCATAAACAACATCTTGTACTAACACAAGGTCAAAAAAGACAGTGCCATAATTAGTTTTTAGTGCCTTGTGATTAGACCGGTTTCTAATGGTTACTTTTTTAATTTGAAAAGGGTAAACACGGACCTCAGAAAATTCATCTCATATTTCTCAAAGGTACTGAATCCCCCCAATACTTATTTTCTGTCAGCTCACTTTTCTTCATGTTAAATTCTGCATCTAAGTTTAAGCTTTAATCAAACTGTAAAATATTTTTTATACATAGGCACTTCCCCTCAAACAGATTTTTATCTTCCCACAGAGAAGTGGTCATTGTAATATTTTTATCCCCTGCTTTTTAAATGTTGTTAGTAGCTACAACTCAAATAATTTTGCTAATGAATAAGAACTAATTACATAATATTAAAATACGGTACACAGGTAATTCCTAAGTATATTTTTAACTGTCGGTTTTTACTTTTATTTTCTTACTCTCCAATATTCCAATCAAGTTTTAACTGGCGACAGTGAACACTTTAAAATAGGCTGGTTTTAATTCCTTATTCTTTTTTACTTCTCATCCCTGGCCTCCAGTGGTTGTTAACAGAAAAACAAAAAGAAACATATACACCCCCAACCACACACAGTGGTTGGGGGGCGGGGAGAGGATACATGATTCCAGAGCATAATTTCCCTGTAGAGCATCCAAAGCCATAAAACAGTGTCACACCATGTAGGTTTGAACTGTTGGCTCTGGTTCGTAGCCAAGTACTTAACCACAGTGCCATCAGGACTTCTTCACCGGCATTCAGTCTTCATCAAAAAGTCTAGTGGTCTGATGACACAGATTGGAGCCAATTATATTCAAGTCACCATGATGAAAATTCATGTGTAACCCCAGAGAATTTTCTTTCTCTCTTTGATGGGTCTGGCAAAAGATTATTACTTCTTTATTTTTCCACTAAAGATAAAAACTTGAAAGCAACAACCACCTAAACTCAATATCATTTAAAATTTAACCTAGCAAAAAAAATAGAAATTTGCCTTAAGCTAATTAAAGTTTTGTTTTGTTTAATCCTAGCTAGCCCACTGCCATTAAACCAATTCAACTCATCTCACTCACTTCCACTGAATGGATCCTGATTCATAGAGACCCTATAGAGCAGGATAGAACTGCCAAAGTTAGTTTCTGAGACAAACTCTTTACCAGAGTAGAGCAACCACTGACCTTATTGATCACAGGCCACCTCATAACTAGTATGCCACCATGAACCCTCTAATTCAACTCACAGTGGCCCTACATAGGATATCTGAGGCTGTAAATCATTATTGGAGTAGACAACCTCCTCTTTCTCCCAAAGAGCAGATAGTGGGTTTGAACGAAAGACCTTGTGGTTAACAGGTGTTTACCCATCAGTGCCACCTTATTTTTTTAAATATTACTCTAAGAAATTACAGTTACTGAGAATTCCAGGAATATGGTGACTAACACATACCAGAGGGACTCCACAGAAATCAACACAGGAGAGTTACTAAGAGGGAAATTTCACACTGCTGGGTTGCATGCAGGAGGAGCATATCATAAAGATAAGTAGGCACAGATCGACTAGATTTGGGGGAGCTAGGGGCTTTGGGATTACCACAGTGGAGGCCGACTAAGGTTTAACCTTAACCCTACCACTGTTTCAGCCAGAGCCAGGATCATTTGGAGCCAGAGCAGGGACTTTATCTCAACACAGCCATGGCTTGCTGCTGCCTTGTGGCAGAGATTAAACCCATTCAGTCCCAGGGTCAGGGATCGGCCTCACTACCTTGTCACTTTTTTTTCCCTCTCTTCTTTCTGTCCCCCCACAGTCTCAACGGGCTTAGTTTATTGTTTGTTTGTTTGTTTGCTTGCTTATTTCTCTTTTTCTTTTTTCTATTTTTCTCTTCTCCTTTCTCTCACATATCACTGCTTACCTCCAAACCACTCCCCTTAGCCTAAGGCATTGATGCCTGACCCCAACCCACCTGTGAAAGCCCAAACTTCTATGGCATAACCTGAGGCTGGGGAAAGCCTGCCCACCCTCTACCAAGAGATATCCCTCCCAACTTCTTCCAGGGGGAAATCCAACCCATCTTCATCCCATGAAAATTCTGCCCGCCCACCCTCTGCAGTGCTTAACACGTGCCTGGGGAAAACTGCCCACCTTCTTCCTGGGGAAATCCTGTCTGTGTAGCTAGGGGAGCTCCTCCCCGTAATCTGTGGTCCCACATGACTGAGAGAACTTCCTCTTGCTTGCCATAGTGCCTCACAAGACCTAAGGCAGTTCAACCAACATTCTGTCCTGATGCAGGAAACTCTGCCCAACCTTCACACCTGACCAGGGCAATTCCGCCCACCATTTGTGGTGCTCTACGCCAAAAAGGGCAGCCCACCAGCCTTCTGTGGCACTCCGATTGCAGCAGGCAACCACAAATGCCCTCTACGAAGCCCCAAGTTGCCATGAACCACACCATATGGCTTCTTGTGAGATTACCCAGTACAGCACCATCCTCATGGGTCCACAACAACCCAACCAGCATCCCCTGAAAGGACCCTCCAACTTGCCCTCCAAATAACAGAATACTGGTTGACTAGGGAAAGAGTGAAGTCACAGGAGAATAAAGTGATAGGCCAATTCCATTGTGAAATTAATTGCAGGCAGTTAGAATAAGCATTCCCCCATTCTCCCCCTACGCGTCTCCCAGAAATATCCAGTCCTATTTGACTCCCTGGAAAATGGTACCTGGCTTCTCTAAAACGCAAACAGCAATCAGCCCAAATGACCTCAATGAAAAAAACAGGAGAAACAAAAGGCAATGGCAGAAGATGTCCTGAACCTAAAGACGTGCATAGAAGATGCAGACATGGATCTGCTACATAAAAAAATATTCAGAATGAAGCTGGGAGTTATACAGGATATGAAGGAAACAATACAGAAAAAAGATAAAATGATAGAGGAGATAAAGACAATGCACCAAAGGGAAATACAGAGCTTAAGGAAAAGATAACAAAAACCAATAGCAGACTCACAGACTTCGCCAATTGACCAGAGAACCACATCAGTGGCCTAAAGGACAGCCAAGCAGACTTTATCAAATGATGGGGGGCGGGGGGGGGATATAATAGGGCCATCAGAGAAGCTGAAGAAAACCTAACAGCTATGTCTGATGTTATGAATAATAGCATCAGAATCATTGGATTATAGGAGGAAGAAGTCATCTGCAACAATAGTGAGAGAATTCTTGGAGAAAAACTTCTACAGCTTAATGAATGATAAACAGGCAACCACTCTGGAGGCTGAAAGAACACCAGCTGCACTAGATTCTAAGAAGAAGTCACCAAGGCACATAATAGTTAAACTATCCAACTTTGAGGAAAAGGAGAAAATAATGAGACCAACTAGGAAAAGACAATCAATCATATATAAAGTTTCTCTAATAAGAATATGCTCACACCTATCAGAGGACATTATGAAGAAGAGGAGAGGGTAGGATAACATATTCCACAATATTGAAGGAAAATAACACAAATCCAAGAATACTGTGTCCAGCTAAATTATCTATCAAGATAGTTGGAGAAGTAAGAGTCTTCCCGGACAAGGAAAAACTCAAAGAATATGTTAGAAGAAACTAAGCCCTACCAAGATCTTTCCCAACCCAGTATGGGCAGAAGAATAGCACTCACAGAACACAAAGAAGAGACTACCACATAGAACAACCCCACCCAGAGGGCAACAAAGAGAAAACATCCCCCAAGAGAGCATTGGCTTAAGGGTTGAAAGAGTCAAGAATGAACCACACACACATACACACACACACACGCACACACAATTCCACCGATAAGAAAGGGAGGTAAGAAAACAACCAAAACAAAAGGTATAAGATGACATCACACAGTCCGCAGATGGAGGTAATACCCTTAATATCAATGGCATTAAAACACTGAGGCTAGCAGACTGACTTAGAAAACACAACCCAGCAATCTGATCTCTACAGGAGACACATCTCAAGACTAAAGACAAAAAATAGGCTGAGAATCAAAGGCTAGAGAAACACACACCAAGCAAAGAGTAATTCAAAAAAACAGGGATTGCAATCCTAATCGCGGAAAAAAAATTAACCTCAAACTGCAAACCATAAAAAAGAGATAAGGAGGGACACTATATAATGCTCAAGGAAACAGTAAACAAAGAACTAATATGCATTTTAAACATATATGCCGCAAACGAGAGACCCACTGAATACGTCAACCAAACACTCCAAAAAAATGAAAAAAAGCAATCACAGCTTTGACAATTATAGGTGACTTCAAAACACCAGTCTCTGAGAAAGATAGATCATAGGGAAAGAAACTCAACAAGGAGTCTAGAGATCTAAACGCTACAATTAGATAATTTGATCTGATACATATTTACAGAGCTCTTCATCCAGATACAAAAAAATTGCATTCTTTTCAAGCCCTCATGTCACATATTTGAAGACAGACCACATGCTGGGACATAAGGCAAATCTGAATAAATTTAACCACATTGACATCATACAGACCTCTCTCTCTGACCACCGTGCCATAAGAACTGGAGGAGATTATGCTAAGTGAAATAAGACAAGCACAAAAGGAAGAGTACAACATGAGTTTTAAATGCAAAAGGGGCATAGGGAAAAACTACTGTATACAAACATTCCTGGGGTGAGGTCCAGGTAGTATGGCAGGGGCCAGACCAAATTCAGGGGTACATAAGGTATCCAATGAAAAAGGAGGGGGGAAAAGAATAAAAGAGAGAGAAATGGATAGCAGGGGAACAGAGCACTAACCCACACAAGGGGAGGATATTGTTTATATCTCCACAGGTAAAGGGATACCAGACTTCAACCCAGTGCTCCAAGGTGTGAATGCAACATACTGACATGAAGCAGGGAACCAGTAGAGATGTCTGAGGGGCCCCAATCCCAACTACATAGAAAACTGCCCCTACACCCCCCAGAAGAATTTTTATTAGAGGTCAGCACTGAAGCTATAGCTCAGGAAAAGGGACATGTCTGATCAGAGCACATGGGAGCAAATGAAGGGGGAAGAAGAGATAGTGGAGCACATCCTGGCCTACCAAGCCTTGAGGACAATATCCCTGCTCAGAGCAGCCAATGCACAGAGAGGACAATATGGCCAGCCCCACTACAAGACACGCATCCCTCACTGACCCATAGCCCGACATGGGACAACACTGGAGACACAGTGTGGGAATTGCACCAATCTGACCCCACCACACCGAGGCAAACACTAAGGGCGTGCAACAGAACAGCAAGGGGAGCAGAGAAAGGAAGTCTTGAGGGAATACCAAAAGTGGACTTCGGGGGCCATAGTATGCCACCACATCAGACTCAACCTGAAAACACTCTTAAAGGTCAACAAACAGACCTTGAACTATTTACAGGCTTTTTTTTTGGTCATTGGTTTTGTGTTGAGGTAGTGGTTGTTTTGTTTGCTTTTATCACTTTGTGTTGTTCTGTCTTGTTTTGTGCAGATTACGATCTCTACATGTCTTTGTAGATAAGATAGACTAGATAAACAATCTGGAGGAGAAGATAACAGGACCAACAGTTCCAGGTGGACATGGGAGAGGGGGAGGTGGGGAAAGGAAGTGGTGTTAACAAACCCAGGGACAAGGGAACAACAACTGGTCCAAAATTGGTAGTGAGGATTGTGTAGAAGGCCTGGTAAGGCTTGATCAAAGGCAATATAACCAAGAGGAATTACTGAAACCCAAATGAAGGCTGAGCATGATAGTGGGACAAGAGGAAAATAAAGGAAAAAGAGGAAAGAACTAGGAGGCAAAGGGCATTTATAGAGGTCTAAATATAGTCATGTACATATGTATATATATATTTACATATGATTATGGAGAAATAAATCTATGTGTATATATTTATAGGTTTAATATTAAGGTAGCAAATGGACATTGGGCCTCCACTCAAATACTCCCTCAATGCAAGAACATTTTGTTCTATTTAACTGGCATTCCATGATGCTCACCTTCCCAGCACAATCACTGAAAACAAAGCAGGTGCATAAGCAAATGTGGTGAAGAAAGCTGATGGTGCCCAGATATCAAAAGATATAGCATTTGGGGTCTTAAAGGTTTGAGGGTAAACTAGTGGCCATCTAGCAACAAAGCCTACATGGAAGAAGCACACCAGCCTGTGTGATCATGAGGTGTTGATAGGACCCAGTATCAGGCATCAACAACCCAGAACAAAAAAATCATATTGATGTGAAGGAGGGGGGTAAGGAGTAGGGACCCAAACCCATCTGTAGTTAACTGGAAATCCTCTTTAAAAAGGGTCATGGGGAGTAGACGAGCCAGTCAGTGCAGTGTAGCAACGATGAAACATACAACTTTCCTCTAGTTCTTAAATGCCTCCTCCTCACAATTGTCATGATCCCAATTCTACCTTACAAATCTGGTTAGATGAGAGGATGTACACTGGTACAGATAGGAACTGGAAATCTAGGACAGATGAACCCCTCAGGACCAGTGGTGTGAGTGGTAGTACCTGGAGGATGGAAGGAAGGTGGGGTAGAAAGGGGGAAAGGATCTACATATAATTACAAGGATTTACATATAACCCCCTCCCTGGGGGATGAACAACAAAAATGTGGGTGAAGGGAGATGTTGCACAGTGTAAGACATGACAAAATAATAATAATTTATAAATTATCAAGGGTTCGTGAGGAAGGCAGACAGGGAGGAAGGGGGAAAACAAGGAGCTGATACCAAGGGCTCAAGAAGAAAGAAAATGTTTTGGGAATGATGTTGGCAACAAATGTACAAATTTGCTTGACACAGCAGGTGTATGTATGGATTGTGATAAGAGTGTACTAGCCCCCAATAAAATGATCTTGAAAAAAATAGAAAGGACAACTACTAAATTCTCTATCTTTAGACTTAACAAAAGCAATATTTGGCTCTATTTTATCCACTTAACTAAAGACTTGAAAAAGTTTTGGCTGGTTGGTTTTTGCCTCCAGATCTCCTGAAGAACCCTGGTTTATGGGATAAAAATATAAATGATAGAGTCCCTGTTGGTAGGAAATTTAGAACCTGGCAGGAGGAATGAAAGTGATCCACAGAAAGATTAAATGGAGTTAAAAGTTGTAAATAATGAGAACTGAAAACAAGAAGGGCAAAAAAATGTAATATTTTTTGCAGCCTTAAAACATGCTAATTGATTGCTAAGGTGAATCTGTAAGGTAGATGCTGTTACAGTGCGGAGTCCAACGAGGAGATTAAGGTTGAGGAAAGGTAAATCACACCATTTGTAATAGACTGAGCTTCTAAATTCTTTGAAACTCCATGGCTTCAAGCAAAAGTTCGATAGTCACCTCTTTGCAATGGCCTAGGAGGGAAGTTTACTTTGGGAAGAAGATTCAAGTAAAAGATCCCTCAGAACCCTTCCATTTCTAGGAATCTATGTCCAACAGAAGGGGTCCTAATGGCACAGTGGGTTAAACATTAGGCAGATGAACACAAGATTGATGGTTAGACTCCAAGTGCTTCACAGGAGAATGATGAGGAAGTCTGCATTCATAAATATTTAATAGTCTTTTGACTTCAAACTTAATATAAGCCATACTCTAAGAACAATTAGCTCTATGACAAGGCCCTATTCAAGTTTCACCTCATAAAGAGATCACTAAAGATATGGGTGCTGTGTTAGGCTGAGCTGTCTAGAAAAACAAATCCTGTGACAAGCAGGTTTATATCAAGAAGGCATCCCAGCCTAGTCCAACTCCAGTCGGTAAGTCTGATACAAGCTGGGGCCTCTTCAGACTCACGCAGATGCTGGTTGATGTTGCAGAAAGGTGAGGCAGGATGTAGGAAATCACAGACTGGTGGGTGCCCACTCACATGTATTCAATTTAGTGGAAACATGACAGTATACTAACAGCTCTCAGGGTCAGGCGGCCCACATGGGACCCCCACAGAAAGCAGGTCGTCCAAGCATGTAGAAGGAACAGAAATAGGGAGGGAAGTTCCCAGTTTCTCCCTTTTAATAAGGGCACACCCCAAAGAGGCAGGTTGGATACCGCCCTACACTTTCATATAAATTCAAGTTGACATAAAATCTAACTGCCACAGGTGCTACAGCAAAAAATGTTGAAGAAATTAGATGGTGTTTATCAAAATGACCAGTGCCTAAACATTTGTTTCAAAACAAGCAGATATCTCAGCAAGGCACCAACTAAGTCTACTTGGAAGATACACATGAGCTTATATGATCTGGATTATAAATAATAAAATCTAAATAGGGAGGACGAATTGTATCAGAGCTTAAATTCTAAGCACCCAGTTTGCAGAAGGCTATGGAGGACAGTGGAAGCCCAAAATTCGTTTGCAAGGTCCCCATAAGGAGTTAGCCTCTGACGATAGCCCAGAAATACGAATAGCATTGTTATCAGACAGAGTGTTGTAAAGTCTAGAATGGCAGGCACAGGTTAAGAAGAAACACCTTGTCATTTGACCTCCCTTTTGATCTCTTCTGAATTTGTTCCAGTTTTTAATACTTTATGCTTTCTCTTCAACGGAGGTTTTTCTCTGTTTTAGTTTGTCGCTGTTGTTAGAGTTTTTCTGTTCATTCATTTGTTTCTTTCCTGATTTTGTTTAGCTCCATTTCTTCAATATATGAAATGTAGGATAGGTAAGTCCTAAAGAGTTCGTAACTGGATTAACCAGTACCTAGGCAAATGGCATGGGAGGTGAGGGGAAATGGACGAACAACAAGTGTGAGAAAGAAGACAATGTTCTGAAATCGATTGTACTCACGATCGCACAGCCCTCCTTAGTGTGACTGAACTGTTGGATTGTATTGATGCGCACTACATCCCAATTTAATCAATTAATTTAAAATGAGGGTGCTAATAAAGCAAAGATCCTGTAATTTAGGCACTTCATAACTCCTAAAGAGAATATTATAACTTAAATTTGAGGGGGGAAATGTGACTCAATTTTCTACAAATGCATATTAATTTACTGTTCCTTTGAACTTCCTTCCAATTCATGAAAACTTGTTACTCACTTAAGAACCTGAATCACTCTTCTTTGTATAAGTAAAATAAAGCCACAGTTATCAATTTTTAAAAGCTTTAAAAACATCTGAATGACTGTTCTAAGTGATAACTATAGGGTCATTATGAGTCATAATGGACCCAACACCAGGAAGCTTGGTTTGCTTATTTATGGCTCAACAGGGACTTGAAAATGGTGTGTCTTGCCTATATCAAGGGGAGAGTTGCAGAGCGTTCTCCTGAATGAGGTTTTCACTGCACCACATGGAAAGAAAATAGCAGATTATTTAGAGCCAAATTTTGTGAAATGTTTCCATTTAGGGGGAAGGAAGATAAAATAGCACTGGTCAAGGGAGCATAAGCGTAATCAATGTAACAGAAGAAATAAAAGTTTTGGCTAAACAATCCATATAAAAGTATAGGTAACATGGGTCACTGCACACACATTGAAATATCAGACTAACTTAAGAAGTGTTTCTGCTTCATTAGCTAACTAAGTTACATTTGTCTACATGTTCAACAAAAGTCTCACCACGTGTACAATTATAAAGCAAAATAAATCTCTGATTCTGTTCTCTGCAGTCTGGCACTTTCAGAGGGAGATTCCCATTGGAAGGTTTCAAATTTTTTCTGTTACTTCCTTTTTTACATGAGAACTCTGAACATACAAAACAGAAGCAGCCTGCCCTTAGAAGGTAATTGTTTTCATTTTGTGGTTGATTGAGGATAGAATTTGAAATGTGTAGTCTCTGAGCAAATGTGTCTCTCTGCCTCTGATGCACTGTGTCCTTCTGAATATCTCTAGAACCTGTAAGTAAATTTTAAATCTTCTATTCATTTTGAACCTCTATAATTCCCCCAATAAATGCTTTTACTCGTGAACTACTATAACTCTGAATATTATTATACAATTTCCCCAAGTGTAAAATACAGGATTGGGTTGTTAGATAGGCTCTCAGGGTTTAAGGAATTTAAGAAAACCCCATGAATGACATGATGTAGTACTGGGTTGGATTCAGCATTTCCACAATGAAAGGATAAAATATCTGGAAAGCTTTCTTCTTGGTTCATTTGCATTCTCTAGGAAAGACTTCTCAGAACTACCTACTTAAGGGATTCAGGTTTATCAGTTTTTCAATGTTTTCTGAGACAAGGTTTACTGTGTTTGCTGATTAGCATTTCTGAATAATAAAAGGATAGAAATTTAGATGTCTTAATACCCTTCTAATGAAAAAGAAGTCAGAAAGTTATGATTTTTCTCAAAGTAGTATTGCTATATAATTCCATCTCCATATAGCCAACTAAAGTTTATTCCTTTAGGCAAGCTTTATTTTCGTCATTATTATGAAAAATTCTTTTTAAAATGATACTATATATTCTTTTGATACTGTATATTCCTGAACAGAAAACATTGGGAAAAGAAAAAGTAAAAGATTACTTTTCTTGATGATTTGAGTATTCACATTGTAAGCATCAGTTAATGTTATATATAACATATGCTGTGGAGGTGCCTTTATACACTACTAGGGAATGTACAGCCATCTTCCTGTGGCTTAGTGGCTGTCATAGTTCTTCTAACTTCACTATCAGTCATCATAGATGCTACTGCATCTCTGCCCTTCCTATTTCCAATTAATTTTATAACTGGTTATCTAAAATTCTGAGACTTGAAGAATGAAGGCCTATTCTTTATTGAGAATGAGGACACTTAATATAGTTGTCTTTTCTCTTTACTGGATGACAGTTTACCACTAAGATTTGTTTGGTTTATTTCTGAGACCGTGTCTGTGATCCAAAGAAATGTAAGGAAATGTTACCAGATAGCCAGGCTCTCGGTATCAGTAATAACCCCAACATTTTCTTTTTCTTAACATATCTTTTCTGCTACCACTTGTCATTGAAACCTGATAAATTGTTAGAACAAAATATAGCAATGAAACACCTGGTACATGGATATATACCCTGAGATGACCTTTCGTGAATGACTAAACTCTCATTAAGTAGCCAATCTATGCCAAGCATCCAAGGGTGGTACAAAAGGTTAACACACTCACTGATAACCAAAGGCTGGAGGCTTGAATCCACTCTGAGACACCCCAGAATAATTAAATGACTAGGATTATACTTCTGAAAAATCAGCCTGATGAAGCACAGGTCTACTCTGACCTATCTGAGGTCATCGTGAGTCATCAACTCAACAGTGATTATTACTGGGAACGTGGAAAGTCCCTGCAAGATAAGACAAGAACTGAAAAAATGCTTCAAGGAAGAGAAGGCACCTGAAGGAAGAAGTCAATGTCCTTCTCCCTTTGCTCTTCCTGCCCTCTGGCTTCTGTCCAATTCAAGTTGGTAATCAATACGTCATCTGACAAACAGAAGTATGAGAAAAGAGAAGCATCCAAGTTTTACACAGAGTGGATGAGAAAATGCCAGAGGGTTATGAAAAGAAGTGACACTTGGGTTTGTGGTGAGATATCTTGATCATTCTCCAAGGCCAGTGGGGTCAGTGGAAATGTTTTGATACGTCTGCTCAAAGACATCCATCGTTTCACCACTGATCTTTCCAACTCTTCCAAGGGTCACTGAAATGAACTCTCAGTTGCTAAAGACGACATATACCTTTTCAGTCACCTCACTTTAGTTCTCAGCATCATTCAATCTAGGACCACACCTTGCTTCTTAAATGTCTCCCTTCTTCGATTTCCATCTTACAAAATACCCTTATTTGTCTCTTACCTCGCTGGCTGCTCCTTCTTTGTCTCCTTTGCAAGTTTATCCATCGCATAGTCAGAATCTGGCATATTAAAAAAAAGAAAAGTTAACTGAATGCTTATTTACAATTGTGGGAAAGGTAAAGGTGAGGGACCCAGGAACCAAGAATCAGGAAGGTATTACTCTCCTATTACCAATCCTTATTATTCAGTCTTGATGCCAGGCTGTGATCATTGGGTTTGTTTGTTTGTTTGTTTGCTTGTCAACTTGGCTGGACCTAGTAATCCTTCAGACATTCAGTAGTTGAGTCCTAATAATCCCCCACATTGTAACCTAATATAATGTAATCAATCCACGATGGATCTGTTGTTATCAGTCCCCACAACTAAATAATTCAGAGAAGTATCAAACTTGATATCTTACCCATGGACTTGCTACCTGGCCAGGTTTGAACTTGACTGCTTCTACAACTGAATAAGCCATTTTTAATATAAATTTATATCAGGCTTATATGTGATATATCAGGTATACACATACATACATGTATACATACATATGTACCCCCAAAATTGAATTTGTTCTGTATTAGAACTAATATTTGTTAATACAGTTTTATGACAAAACAAAAATTATACTTGCATGTATGTGGATATAGAGGAGAAGGAAATATTTTATCCTTATTTTGCTGAGATTTTCATCAGCAGTTGGAAGCCCTGACAGTCTTAATACTAGTATCAGAATTTCATTGATTAGCACCAAGGGGAATGTAAAGATTAACCTGAGAAGCTCAAAATTTACACAATGAGAATGGGAAAAGCAAATAAGACTAGTAACAAATGAAAATTGGGACATGAAATGTTTTGCATTCTCATTGAGCAACTCAGTAACATTACAATTAGAAAAATAGTAATTGCTCTTATAAAAGGGGCTTCATTGCATGGGAATAGTGATCATTTGCATGGATACTTTAAGTTTCAGAAGTTTGATTTAATCATAAAATTTTAAGTTCACATGTGAATTTAGAAATTTCTTCATAAAACATATATTTGGTAAAAATACATATAATGTTCTCATCTGAAATATAACTGCATATTTTTAATCATCTTATTGGGGCTCTTAGAACTCATAACATTCCATACATCAATTGTATCAAGCATATTTGTACATATGTTGCTATCTTCATTTTCTAAACATTTACGTTCTATTTGAGCCCTTGGCATCCAGAATTTGTTTTTCAAAGCAATGTATTCTACACACACACACACACACACACACACACACACACACAAAATACCTTATCATACACTGGGATGGCTGCATGAGCAGGTACATTGCTGTGGTGGCAAAACCAATTCCTCATCTGCCACGAATCAGGCCTTTTGTCACACACTATTGTGCAATCTTTTGAGAGCCTGTAACTAGAAAGCTTGATTAAGCGTCTGACCTGGTGGAACAAACTCCAAATGCACTATCCCCCTCACATCAAAAAAACAAATGAGCATCATCTTGATCTTTGATTTCACTTGACAAAAATTTTGGGCGGGCAAGGTGACGATGGCATCTCCCACTGGCTTGATTGATGTTTGCTTTTGGGGTCATAAGAACAGCACCATGTCTCGTCACCAGTAATGACCTTGGAAAAACTTCTGGGTCACTTCAGAGCTGATCTTTAAAGCACAGAATGTTTCCACTCAATCTCCTGGTCAGTCAGAACCCAAGGCACAAATTTCGAAGTTGGTCTTCAAAAACAAGTGCATACATTTTGTTGAAATTTTCGTCCATTTGGTAAGTTGAAGGATGTCCAGAATGAGGTTTGTCATCAATCATAATATCACCTTTTTTGAAATGAGAAAACCACTCGTACACTTGAGTTTTTCCCATAGCGCTGTGTTTATAAGCTGTGTTTAAAATCACAACAGTTTCTGAGGCATTTTTCCCAAGCAGGAAACAAAATTTCACAGCCGCACACTGTTTTCTTAAATTGGCCATCACAATAAAACAAGGTTCAAGTGAAAATGCTTTCATGAAAAAATTAATTGTGACCAGAGAGAACCTTCCCAGGAGATGCCTCTGGGTGCACTAACTCAGAGCGAGTTGCTCGATGCTCAACTAGCAGGAAAACTGCATACTATGAAAGCTCCACCCAGGAGAGTTTTTTCCCATTTTTCTTTGGGAGGGGATACATAACCTAATACATCTACAATCAACACATGGTCATAATGACTTTTTGCTATGCAAATGCACTCATGTTAACATCAGCTTTACTCTAAGCCTGTTGCTGTTAGTTTCCACCAAGTCAGTTCCAACTCACAGCAACCCAGAAATACAGAGTAAAGCCGCCCTCCATTAAGTTTCACCTTTGCACCTTTCGAAGCACATCATCATACCTTACTTGAAAGACACTTCTGAGTAGGTTGGAGCTGTCAACCTTTTTGTCAGTAGCTCTTATCCATTCATACCAACCAGGGACCCTATGTCAGCCTAAATTTTTCTCATTGCTCCTTTGATAAAAGGCAAAAATATTAGTCTGGTCTACGAGATGTAGTCCCCTGCCTTTTCCTCATCCTCACCCCTCTAGTCTAACTGTTTTTCTTCCAGGCCTTGAATAAACTACCTTTTCCATACCACAGTGTCATTGCACATGCTCTTTACACTTTCTAGAATGTTTCCCCGTATTTTTCCTATTAACTTTAACTCCATTTCAGATGTTAGCATAAATATTACTCCTCAGTGAAATCTTCCCTACTTGTTAAACTGAATCAATTTCTCTTTTATACACATCACATTTCTTTCCCTTTTAGTGCACATTTGATTTGTAATATAAAGTACATGATTATTTAACTAACTATAATCTTCCCCTACATCAATTATTCATTCCTGAAAATGGAATGGTTTTTAAAAATTAGTATAATTTCTCATGATTTTGTGATTTGTCTGTCAGGTAATTTAAGGATGCTGCTTAGCTGGGCCATCTGCTCTCTTTTCATGTGCTTCTCTATTTTCAAGAACAATAAACCTGATGCAGTACAGTGAATTATTGAATGTGGCCCTTCCAATCATAATCTCTGTAACCCCCACAAAGCAACCTTTGCCTGATGAGTCTGAATAAGAGAATATGGGGAAGACACTGAGAGGGATTCCATTGTGAGTGGTTGTTCACAGAATTAATTGTGATTATCATCCTACCAAGTATAAAATGATGCATTTCCAATAGCAAGTAGGGATCTCACTAACAAAAGAAAAGAGACAGAAATAGATGCATTCTTTGACTCTGAGATCCATGCACAGTGAACCTGCTTGATTCAGGAGACAGCTTTGACACCAAAGGAGAGGCAAAGAAGCAGCAGCAACAGAACTAGAAACCAGAGCATGACACAGAGAGATGGGCTTCCCATCCCACAGAGCAGATAAAGTTAAGTGTTTGGGGGGCGGATGCTGGATTGCGGAGTGGGATGCCTCTAAGCACTTGTGTTAGTCTGGGTAGACTAGAGAAACAAATCCATAGACACTCATATGTGTATAAACAAAGCGCTTTATATACAAGAGCAATTGAATATTGAGAAAACATCCCAGCCTAGTCCAGAGCAAATCCATAAGTCCAATATTCACCCAAATGTCTGATACCAATCTGTAAAGTCCTCTTCAGACTCATGCAATACGTGCAATGACGCCTAATGCAGAAAGATCACAGGCCAGTGAGTAGAAAGGATCCAGTGGCAGTGGAAGCATCTCAGCCCTGGCAGGGGTCTCCATGTGCCTCCTTCAGCTCCAGGGCTCTAGTGTAGCTCCACGTGTCTTCTCAACAGGAATGTCTTGCAGGGATGCGTGTGTGTGTGTGTGTGTGTGTGCGTGCGTGCGTGCGTGTGTGTGTGTCCCACCTCCAGCGGACTATTTATCTCCTTAGCGGTTCCAAACGAGGTCAATAGCCTGATTGACAGGCTCAACTCCACCCCTTTACTCTTAAATCTCCAATTTAACAACAGGTTATGTAACTACCATAGCACATAATTGGGGGAATTGGATTTGTTAACCCATGAAGATGAAGATGAATGCCCTCAGACTGAGGCTTACCGCTGAGTGATATATCCTTTGGGCATCTCCTGGAAGACTTAAAACATTGCCCAAACACGGTAGAGTCCAGGCCAAATGGCTGCGTGCTAAAGAAAAGTCTGCCTGCAGACATAGCAGAGCAGAAACTGCCCAGACAGAAAAATTGTATTCTGATTATTTCTCACGATGGGAGGAAAGTTGGCATCACAACAGGGTGAAGAAGAATGGCAGGTGGAAGCATGCCAGACCCTACCTTGTGGCAATCTGCCTTGGGAGCTGCAGTAGATGAGATGGGTCCCCCACACTATTTCCAGTTCTTCACAAGGTGGTAAAAACTTCTCAAGGGGATAAAAGCAGAAATTTTAAGCAAATCTTATAAGACGACATAGAGTCCATTCTGTTTGTCAAAGCAAGCACAATGTCAACTCAAATTCCAGAAGTAGGAAAATAGACACCCCACCAGCCACCCTCTAATTTGTGGCCACATTCAACATCTATCTCTAAAATGTAAATTTCACAAGGGCAGGAAATGTCTCTCTGGATCACTGGTTGTGTTAAACTGGCTTTTCTAGTGAAATAAAACCAGTAACACAGATGTATAAGAAATAACTTTATATTAAGACATAATCTTATATCAAGAAGTCATCCTAGCCCAGTCCAACTTAAGTCCAATACTAGCCACCAGAGCCCTCTTCAGATTTATGTAAACTCAAGCCAATGATGAAGAAGCTGAAGTGGGATTCAGGAGGATCACCGGCCAGTGGGTCAAGAGTCACATAGATCCAAGACCAGTTGAAACATGGCAGGGCACGAATAACAGCTCATGGAAACAGCACTGAAGAGATCACAGGGCACATTGCTTTGGGTAAATCTGCTTCAAAGTCCTCTTTCAAGTGCTGGAAAGCAAAAATGTCATTTTTAGGACTAAGGTGTACCTGCCCCAAGCCATATTATTTTCAGTTACCTTATATGCATGTGAAAGCTAGACATTGAATATGGAAGATCAAAGAACTGATGTATTTGGATTATGGGTATGGCGGAAGAATATTGAGAGTACCATGGACTACCAAAAGAACAAACAAGTCTGTCTTGGAAGAAGTATAACAAGAATGCTTCTTAGAAGCAAAGATGGCAAGACTTCATCTCACATACTTTGGACATGTTATCAGGCGAGACCAGGGCCTGGAAAAGGACATCATGTTTGGTGGACAGCAGTAAAGAGGAAGACCTTTGGTAAGATGGATTGACACAGTGGCTGCATCTATAGGCTCAAACATGATTGTGAGGATGGTGCAGGACCAGGTAGTGTTTTGATCTGTTTTATACACAGTCACTGTGAGTCAGAACTGACTTTTTTTTTTCAAGAACTGGCTTGAAAGCACCTAATAACAATGTTTTTACTGCCAGGGGCGATTATTATTTTACTATAAATTATGACCCTATTATTATAAAGGACAGTAGAAAGCGATGATTTTTTTTCATCTGTCCATCCATCATCCATCTATTCATCCATATTTTCAAAGAAATATTTATTGTGGAGCTGCTAACCCAAGATTCAGCAGTTTAAAACCTGCTTCTGCTTTCAGGGAGGAAGATGAGGCTTTCTACTCGCACAGAGTTACAGCCTCAGAAACCCACAGGGGCAGAATTGATACAATGGCAGTGGGTTTGTAGGCTTCCTTTATTCCCAGTAAGAAATATACATATTCCTGATATATAATCAACAAAAAACAAACAAACTCCAAGTGATATGAAATCCTTGACAACGTCAAACTTTTCTCCATTTATCATGCTGTGACCTATTGGTTCAGCTGTGAGGATTTTGGTTTTCTTTACATTGAGTTGTAAAGGCTGCAATTCTTGATCTTTGTCAGCAGTTCTCCAAGTCCTCCTCACTTTCAGTAAGCAAAGTGGGTCGTCTGCATATCACAGGTTGTTAATAACCCTTCAACCAATCCCAATGCCATCCAAACAATCTTTGAATATTGCAAATCAATACTTGAATGTTTGCTTTAGTTCTTTCCATTTAAGATTTGTTTTGCATGTTCTTCCTTTTTGGTTAGCTAAAACTAGGCCACTGGACACTTCATTATATTTCACTTTATCTTCTCAAGCTGCCCTCTAAAAATTTCTGTTCACCCCTTTTACTTCACCATTTCTCCCATTTGTCTTAGCTACTGTACAGTCAAGAGCAAGATTAAGATACCCTTCTTCTTTTTAATCATTTTATTGGGGGATCATACAGCTCTTATCACAATCCATACACCCATCCAATATGTCAAGCACATTTGTACATTTGTTGCCATCATCATTTCAAAACATTTTTTTTCTACTCAAATCCTTGGTATCAGCTCCCCGGTTTTTCCCCCTCCTTCCCCCACCCTCCCTCCATCCCTCACAAATCCTTGATAATATAATTTTTTTCATGTCTTACATTGATTGATGTCTCCCTTCACCAACTTTTCTGTTGTCCGTCCCCCAGGGAGGGGGTTATATGAAGATCATTGTGATTGCTTCCTCCATTCTCCACCCCAACTTCTCCTTACCTTCCTGGTATCACTATTCTCATTTTTGGTGCTGAGGGGTTTATCTGTCCTGGATTCCCTGTATTTAAAGCTCTTACCTATACCAGTGTACATGCTCTGATCTAGCTGGATTTGTAAGGTACATTGGGATCATGATAGTGGGTGGGGAGGAAGCATTAAAGAACTAGAGGAAAGTTGTATTTCATCATTGCTACACTGCACCCTGACTGGCTTGTCTCTTCCTTGTGGTCTTTCTGTAAGGGGATGTCCAATTGTCTACAGAAGGGCTTTGGGTCTCCACTCTGCACTCCCCCTCATTCACAGTGATGTGATTTTTTGTTCTGGGTTTTGATACCTGATCCTTTCGACACCTCGTGATCACAGAGGCTTTGTGTGGGCTTTGTTGCTTCTCAGCCAGATGACTGCTTGTTTACCTTCAAGCCTTTAAGACCCCCAGATGCTATATCTTTTGATAGCTGGGCACCATCAGCTTTATTCGCCACATTTGTTTATGCACCCACTTGGTCTTCAGCAATCATATCAGGAAGGTGAGCATCAAGGAATGCCAGTTTAATAGAACAAAGTATTCTTGCATTGAAGGAGTACTTGGGCAGAAGTCCAATGTCCATCTGCTATCTTGATACTTAACATATAAATATATGTTCATAGATCTATTTCCCTAAAGTTATATATCATGATATTTACATATGTACATGCCTGCATTTGGACCTCCTAGTTCTTTCCTCTATTTTCTTTAACTTTTCTCTTGTCCCACTATCATGTTCGGCCTTCATTCCCATGTCAGTAATCCCTCTCGGTTACATTGCCCTTGATTTAGAGACGCTTCTGACATCCACGTTGACCTTTTCTCTTTCCTGTCCTTTTAAATGACTTTTGCTTTCTTCAACCCTATTTACTTCTGTAATAAAAAATACAAAGTTATTAAACCCCTGTTTCTCAAGTTGAAAAAGCAAAGATTTTTACTGTAACTAGATAACCTGAATACCAGTCTTAATGTTTTAAAATTATTTTGAAAACCAAAACAGGTGTCTTTGCATAGAAGAAACAATTATCTATGCCACATTGTATAATAGATACAATCTCAGTGATATATAAGAAGACAAGGGGGAAGGTGGCTGACTGTAGAATTTGGGGTCTTAAATAGGAAGAGACTACAGGATGTCAACTCAGAGGTTAAGGATGAGACAGGATGAAGTTTTTAAGGGAGGGGGGGTGATAAATCTGGTGATGGAGGTGGGGGAAGGGCTGGGAGCTATGGCAGCAGCAGCTGAGAATGTTCAGAAGTAACCTACCACTCAATACCTGCTGCTTCAAGAAGAAATTCCACTCCTGGACTGTGAATCTACCTTTGACCCTTCTGATCATGCTGTGATCCTGAAATGGGGGTGAGAGCGGAGATCAATAAATAAGGATCAATCAATCAATCAATAAATCCTATAAATAAAGAATTTCTAAAAATCTGCTGTTACAGTGACCAAAACTATCCATGTGTTGGGGGATTTTAAAATTGAGATTGCATCTTGTGGCCATTTTGAGTTATTGTCCAATTTGCACTGAGGCCAGACCTGGTTATATCAGAAAATCAGCTGTTTTTGTTTAATAACCGGGTTCCGTCTCAGGGGTTTAAGATTAGTGAGTAGGAGACCCAGTGGTAAACTCTGGGATGGCTTGGATTGATTACTTCCCATGTTAAGAGGGATGAATGAGTAAAATATGAACTCCTGAGAAGTGTGACAGATGCAGGAGGCATTCTCAATGAATCTGCTCGGTTTTGGATAATAGTAGTGGAATGGCAAATTGAGAAGGCATCCCCTGCTAAACACCACCCAAGCCCCAAGGCTTCAGAGTCATCTGACCTGGTACCAGGGTTTTTGAAACAAACCTTTCTGAAAGGTCTTAAAGACTGGCAGAAGGCTTAGAAAAGGGGACTCAAAAACACTCACCCCAAATCAATTGGTTTTTATCTGTAGTAGCAGATGCTGAATGTCCCTTGAAGATACTTGTTCCCAAGGTCTCCATCATCATTTGAAAATGATGATGGAAACATATAAAAATGTGTTTTATACAACTGATTTGTGGATTGCTATGAGAGTTGTAAGAGTCCAATAAAATGATTCATTAAAAAAAAGATACTTTCTCCATCTGGTCTGGGAGGGGCAGCAGAGAGCTTATTGACTCAAGGGAGAGTCGCTGCAATCCTGATCTAAGCTCCCTCCCAAGTTTCTGCACCACATGATAGATAAGGAGAGGAGTGGAATGAGAGTATTGGTTAACAAGCTTTATTGAGAAATACAAACTGCAGAATTTTTAGACTAGGAAGGAGAGCAGAGAAGCAGAGTAAAGGGAGATCAGAGAAACAGATGTATTAGAATAGCAGCAGGCAAGAGAGTAAGCCCGAGCAAGACAAGAAGCAAGAGACCAAGAGAGTCGATGAGAGTGAAGCCAAGAAACCATGTGCTAACATATCCTCAGGGGCCATGGTTAATAATTAATACCTCTTGGTTGGGAAGTTTGAATGAGGCGGGAGTGGCATAATCTCTGACATGCACAGCAGGTACCTCTGGCACACTCATGGAGGTGTGGAAGTGGAGAGAATCATGGGAAGGAGAAGCTCATAATGGTCAGGGGCTGTTTTAGCTTAGTCAGACCCATTACTCAGCAGGGCTCTGGTAAGGATAATATTTTGGTCAAGGCAGAGAGTAAGTTCTTTGAATATCATTTTCTCTATCCCAGTCACACAGGCAAAAACTCCACATCATCATTTTACAGGTTGCTCTTACTATCTGTTTTGTTCAAAAGTAGCAGTTACAAAGTTTGCCTAGGCCTTACAAAACTACGAATAACAAACAGCTCTAATAAGTATAACTGCTTCTCATGCATTCTTCTTCATAGATAGTACTGTTATATGACATCAGTTCTCCCAGAGATGAAGGGAATCATTACATTATCAACAAAAGTAGTAAGTTCTCCCCAAAGAAAGGATGGCCAACCAGAGTCCTTGGAGAAGGAGAGGAGATCTTTGGTTTATATGACTGGAACATTGCTGCAACTTTACCTCCTGCCGCAGCTGGCAAGGTCGAGCTATTAGTTAGCATTGCTCAACACCCAGTATCATGCACCAGAAGCTGACCCTAGTAAGGGTCAAACTGTGAATCTTTGCTTCAGATCTTTTTCTTGGCACAGAGATCCCAGTGCAAAAGCCATAACCTATCTGTGGCCTTGAATGGGTGTATTAAGTAGATGTTGGGCAGCTTGCAGAAACAGAAGCATGATTTTTGTTCTGACTTTTGATGCAGGAAAATGAATACCTTATTTGGTTGTTGCTGTTTTGAGTTAGTAAGTAATAGATAATATCTGTCAATACCACTAGATGCATGCTGAACCCCTACCTGAATTACGATAGACTTTTACTTTCTACTTTATTTTTGTTCAGTTGATGCTTTTAATGATTATATATGTCTTTATACCACTCATCTGTCAGTGTGTCATGGGGTGGTGACTCATGTGATATTGTGATGCTGAGAGTTATGCCATCGGTATTTCAAATGCCAGCAGGGTGACATCTCAGCACAGAGTCCAGACTAAGGACAGACTATGAAGAAGGAATAAGCTGTCCTTATGGAAAGCATCAAAACATCCTCAGATACTAAAAATATCACGGAAAAGAGCAAAACATTGTCAGAGATAGTGCCAGAAGATGAGCCCCTCAGGCGAGAAGGCACTCAAAATATGACTGAGGAAGAGCTGCTTCTCAAAGTAGAGTTGACTGTCATGATGTATATGCAGTAAAGCGCGCAGGAGTAAAGCTTTTGGAACCTTCATTGGCTGGTGAGGCATCACTGAAAATGAGATGAAGTCGCTGAAACCATCCATTAACAATCAGAACTTGAAATGTATGAAGTATGATTCTAGGATAATTGGAAGTTATAAAAATGGAATTCAATGCATAAGGATTAACGTTTTAGGCATAGATGAGCTGAAATAGACTGGTATTCACCATTTTGAATCAGACTGTTATATGGTTACTATGCTGGGAATGACAAAATTAAGAGGAATGGTATCACGTTCATCTTCAAAAAGGACATTTCAATATTTATCTTGAAGTGCATTGCTGTCTATGATGCAATTCAATACAACTATTATTAAAATCCAACCAAGGATTTGAAGAATTCTACCAACATCTTCACTCTGAAACTGATTAAGCATGCAATCAAGATGCAATGATAATTACTGGTGATTAGAAGGCAAAAGTTGGAAACAAAGAGGAAGGGCAATAGTTGGAAATTATGGTCTTGGTAATGGAAATGACGCCAAGGTCATTTGATAGAATTTTGCAAGACAAAAAACTTCATGACAAATGTTTTATTCCAAAAACACAAAAGGCAACAATATACATGGACTTATCCAGATGGAATATGCAGAAATCAAATTGACTACATTTGTAGGAAGAGATGATGAAAAAGCCCAATACCTGCAGTTAAACAAGCCAGGGGCTGACTGTGGCACATACTATAACCATGTAAGTTCAGGTTGATGCTGAAGAAAATTAAAACAAGTCCACCAGAGCCAAAATATGACCTTACGTCTATCCCTCCTGAATTTCAAGATCAGATTTAACACACTGAATACTAATGACAGGAGACCTGATGAGCTGTGGAATGACATCAAGCACATCACACTCAAGGAAAGCAGAAGATCATTAAAGAGGTAAGAAAGAAGGAAAACATCAAGCTGATGCTAGAAGAGACTTTGAACCATGTTCTTTAGCATAAATTACATTATGAAGAGGGATTACATTACTACCACACTATATGTTAAGAAAACCTTTTTCAATTGATTAAATTGTGAAAGCTACTGTTCCCTTCAAGGCCAAGAGATTTAATTACATTTTACTACTTCATGACAACAACTAGACTAGTGTTTGGTCAAACTACTTGGAATAATAGCCTACCTAAATTAACACACTAAATTAACTATAAAAATAAATGAATTAATTTACTTTAATGAAAAATTAACTATCACAGAGTCTAATATGCCCCTGTAAGAGAATAAATCAACCATCTGAGATTCTCTGCTTCAGTTTTTCAACCAAATATAACTGTTTTATTATTAATTAGGTACATATACAAGTAATTCTAAATTAAATACCATTGAAGGTAACCACAGAATGTTCAGGAGAAATCTCAGAATGTGAGACATACAAATGAATTTTCAAAGAGTAAATAGAGACTCTGTAGGATGACAGATGGCAACAGAAACCTTTTTGTGTTTAGCAAATCTGGTGATTTTATGAACTCTGATCTGATATACTTTGGAGTGAGAAAGTGTCTGACCCCACCCCACCCTGCCTCATGAATGGACTTGACAATGAGCTGTGACTTGGATATAAAGTGAAGAGATCCAGGACTTGGTATTTTGAAAAGTTGAAAATGCAAGGATTTGTTAAAAATCCAGAGCTTCCAAGTAGCTATATCAAAGCAAAATTAGGTCATTTAAGTTAACCAGTGCCCTCCGAGATAGTGCACTATCACTGCATGTAGGAGGCCTTGGAGCACCTCGTGTTTACTCAATTAATAGTGACTATCAAAATCATTTTTCTTCACTTATTCAATTCTAATTCCTTGTATACAACCACAAACACAAAAAATCAACAGATATTTGCTGAGCATCTACCATGCCTCCAGGGCTAAATCAACACGTGAAGATACAAAGCGGAGCTATCATCAGTTCATGCAGCTGCCTACCCATTTTCCTGGAGCCTCCCACAAACTGACCCAGCACCAGGAAAATTCTGCCAAGACTGGCGTAGGGAATGCGTGAATCAGCCTGGAATGCTTTGTTTGAACTCCAGCTCATTTATTATTGTGCTTTTATTCATACCCACAGCTGCTGTTAGAGTCATTATTTTTAGAATCTGAAACACAAGAACTTTGGAGAAAGAAAAGTGCTTTACACTACTGAATTTTTCAATAATTAATGAACAACCAAATTATAAAATTCAGTGGGAGAGGTCATTTAGAGCCTAGAGCAGATAGTAAAGACCAGGATAGTTTAGAATAGCATTTTGCATCTAGTGCATTGCAGAATAGTTTTAAGAAGTTGGAAAATGCGATGCATAAACCTGAAGGTAATTAAAAAGCTGAGGGAAAAATCACATGTCAAATACCCCCAAAATTCCTAAAGAGCTAGAGGATGTGGTTCAGGGAAGCAAAGGTACTTTTATGTTTGCAACAATGATTCAGATCTGTGCAGGTATTTGGTAAAGATGAGATACGGCTTTACATCACACATGGGGACCAATTTGTTATAGAGAAAAGCATACTTGCCTCCAAACTAATTAAAGCCTTTCTAGATCCAAACTTTTGCCTCTGCCTCAAAGGGTTGAGAAATTTATAATATTCTTCGTACTGAATGCATCAGGAAAAGTTAAGAAAAACTTCTTGTTCAGGAAACCATATGTATTTGAACCTTCGAGTATGGATGCAGGAGTCCCTGAGTGGCACAAATGGTTGAGCACTGGACTACTCATAGAAAGAGTGGTGGTTGGAAGTAAGGCTGGGTGATGTGCTTCAGCAAGGCTGCACAGCCTTGCCAACATTGTGGAGAAATTTATTTCCTCACATTGATTCACAATGAGTCAGAATAGACTCACAGGCAACTGAGAACAGCCACATCGCTGAGTATAAACCGGCACTCGCTTTTAGAATTGGTGACGGTTGGGAAGAGCTTCAGGAGAGTATCAGACCCTAAGGGGAGGCCGGCAGGAGACCTGGAGAAAAACTAAAACACTGACAGCGTTCTGATTTCAAAGCACATGATATGAGTAGTAACTGGGTGGCGTCGAGGGTAGGGATCAATCCAAATGTTGTGGAGCAAGAAACTTACTTATACAATTGAGAGTAGGGAGGCACTTAAAAAATAGTTTTAAATTACAAATAATAAAATTAGTTCCAAAACTTTGGAAGGGGACCATGCAAGAAAGTGGCAGGAAGTTTAAGCTTCCTTAGCTTCAAATGAGTAAACTTGACTATGTAGCAGGTTAGGCGTCGGGCACCTAACAGCGAGGTCAGCAGTCCAGAATTAGCAGGCACTGCAAGGGAGACAGATGAGGCTTTCTACTCCCAGTAAGTTTTCCAGTCTGGGAAACATGCAGGGCCAGTTCTACTCTGTCCTATAGAGTCCCTAGGAGACAGAATTTACTCAATGGCAGTTTGTTGTTGCTGTTTAACTTCACAATAAATCCTTCATGAATTAAAAGCAGAGAGCTATCCCTGGACCAGAGTTTAAAAACTCTCAGTTCTAAACTCATCTCTCCCATCAGTAGTTCATACCAATGAAAGGCCTATTTACTCCCACCCATTGTACCTCCATTTCTTACCTGGCAAATGGTGCTTGTGATATCTGAAACAATCCAGAAGAAAATGGCTCAAAATTACCATGAAAAATGCTTGATAGCACTTGGAGCTTGAGACAAACCTCTGCATCAATAGCAGAACAACGAAGAAAAGCGCTACAATGCAAGCCAAGAGTACATGTCTCTATGAAAGCTATAGATCAAGGCCTTCAAAAGAAGCAAGAAAAAGAAGAAGAGTTTACCAGGAATTGGCATCTGAGTTGAGATTCTAAGACTGGGCAGGTTTTAGCCAGATAACTATAAAAGTGGGAAGTAAGCTAGGGAAAGTGCATGGATTTGAAATTGTCTTATAGAGACCCTTTCGTTATGCCTTGTCGAGGGCATCCAAAGGAAGTCATTGGATGTAAGGATGTTTCAAATCCACTCAATTGTGTTTTTCTACTAATTCAGGTTTACTGAGGAAAGAACACACTAAATCCATTATAACTTGTAATTGCCTCAATAAACCAGGGGTTTTGCTAGAAATATGGAACACAAAACCCAAATATAGTTAGAAAAGTAAATAAAAATTAACAGGGCAAGCAAAGGTAGATAGGTGGATAAGTAAAGGCCAATTGATTGAAGGTTGGGAAAAGCCTCAGTATGACATACAATGATATTTACATTGGTCTCAAGCCAGCAAATACAGTGAGGAGGCCAGCATTCATGTTCTGGAGCCAGTCACTCAGAGGCAAGACTCGGTATAAAGTGGAAAGAAGTGTGAAGGTAAACTCTGGACAAGCAGCTACTGCTGACTGCTTCTCTCATCTCAATGCCCAACTTGACTGCTACTATACGTGACTCGACTTCCAAAGGCATACAGTGTTCAGACAGGTCGTCACTGTTGCTTAGTCTGGGCCTGAGCACTGGCTGCAGTATTATTTTTATCATTCTCTACTGGAGTTTCACTCGTGTCAACTCAAGTAGATGTTGCATCGTAAGGTTCTGGATCCATCTAGAGATATCAGCAAAGAGCATTCTTGTCACTCCCTCACAGTGTGTCCATCACTGTCCGTGTGTATTTTCTCTGAGTGAATAGTCCTTATTTAAGGAAAGAGTCTTGCTTGGTGAAAGTCTTGCTCCATATAGCCTTACACAGGAAAAAGACAAAAATAGAGATGATCCTTCAAATGGGGGAAGCTGCTAGCCTGTACTCAGTGTTGTAGGGGATACAAGAAATCATAAATACATGCTTATCAAGTTTTAAACAGGACAAAAACAAGACAAAGGCAATTCATCCAGATGGAGGGAGACCGTTGACAAGAGGCCATTACGGCATCCTAGGATTTACAGAGAACCATCAGCTTAAATAGGACGTGGGAATACAAAGGAAACTATCGCAAAAGCATGACTGGGAACATTTCAATAGATCACAGTTGCAGGCCAGACTGCAGAAATGGGAATGAGATCATAAGTGGGACATGACATATATTATGCCACACAGAAGAGCTTCCAAGATTGCTTTAAGGGCCTCTGACCAAGACAGGCAAAGGTATGACAGACAATGCCACTCAGTGCCTCCGAGTTCCATCAAGGGCATAGCCAAGCAAGACTAAGGGTTGGGCTATATTCTAGTAAACCTACATTCTGTCACATTCGTTCTGAGGGTAAGCTGGCTGGACCTGCCTGGATTTATCTAAACATAGTCCTATTGCTGACTTAATGATAAGAAAGCATTGAGAAGTAACAAACTCTCAAATGGCATCTGAATTTATATCAAGATTCAAAATGGAATTAGGACCCAGCTGTAAATTGTAGTTTTCCACAAACCAAGTGAATTTAGATTTTAGACTCTTATACAAATCAACACTTCATTCCACATGAATAGCTGAGATGCTAAAGTATTTAGAATTTGGTGAGATAGTACAACTAGTTAGAATTAACCTTTTTCAAGCCCAATTAAAGTATTTTAACATTTTTTATTTTTGTTTTCAGAAGGTCATGTGCATATTTCATGCAGTGCTGTCATGAGAAAACTCACTTGTTACAGTGCATTTGTATTTGTTGTTCAAGTAGTAGTTATGTAAATATGCATCAGCATTACATTTCCTTAAATGTGACTTAGCCATAGCAGCTTGCTAATTGAGTTGCAGTATATCAACACATTGAAAACTGCTTCCACTAATGTTAGACGCTCATTTGCATTGCTAAATAACATTAATGTTATTTATTGAGAGGTTGTTAAAGGTTTGATCCAAAAGGATTGCCTGAAATCCGAAATATGGGCAAGAGTTCAGAAATTAGGGTTCTACTTTCTTTTCTTACATTCACAGAGAATTATTTTGTAAACATCACTTTAGAGATCACTTAAGATGCAGTCCCAAGGAAACAGACAACAAGATACCATGTAGTGGGTAAAAAAAAAAATGCATGTCATGTACTTAAGTACAATATTGAGTTATTCTTCTATCAACCCATGTCCTAGTCTTGATTAAAGACCTCACTCCCACTTGGCACCCTTGAAATTCATGTGTGGGGCTGCCATAAATCTGAATAAACTCAGTTAAAAGTAACAATACTATAGAACATTGAACTAGAACGAAAGACACTCTCAAGAACAAGAACAGATGCTCTCATGCTGGTGCTTAATCTTTCTCTCTTTCCCCATTCCCTTGACCTACCCCATCTTTAACTTCCAAATTTCTTTTTGCTTGCAATATCCTCCCACCTGCAGATTTCGTCCCTTGCCTCCATAGTTCCTCTGGATACCCATAAGAAGATCCCATCGCAAAGTACCATATATACTCGTGTATAAGCCAAGTTTTTCAGCACATTTTAATGCATTTTTGTGGTAAAATTAGGTACCTTGGCTTATATTTAGGTTGCTTATACTCGAGTATATTTGGTAGGCCCGTGATTCAAGCTCTTGAGATAAAGAAGCTTTGGAGCACTTAATCCACAAGAATACAGCTTGATGTGCTTGAACTATGGAAACATGTAATATCTGTTGTAGCTCCCAATAAAATAGTTTTGAAAAATAAATAATAGAAATAAAAATAAAATGCACATAATAGAAACAGATAAGGTCCACCCAAAGCAAATGTCTAGCACAATCCAAATTGCATGGCCAGGGGAAAAAGGAACATGGGTGCACAGCTCATCCTCACAGCAGAAGCTATAGAGGGTATAGCTCCCAGAGAAAGTAAGATACCTGGATAAGCCCCAGTATTCTTTCAAAGATGTACTTGGATTTCTGCAGGAACATGATAGTATGACTAACACCTAAACTACAATCCTGAAATGGCCAAAGCTAGGAGAACTGAGGGTTTGGCAACATTGGGCACACTGACCCAGCTTCCTACCTCTGCCACACCTCAGCCCCAAGAGACACCTTCTGAGTTATCCAATGTTTTCGAAAACAAAAATGTCTAGTTTATGACATGTATGTGTATTCTATCATATATTTATTTGTCACATAGCAAAAGAAAAGACATAATAAAAATCTGGCAGAGTTAAATTTGTGGGAAGGCAAGAGAACAATGCAACAAATCAATGCAGCTAAAAGCTGTTTCTTTGAAAGGATCTATAGAATTGGCAAACCTAACCAAGGAAAGGAAGGAGCAAACATCAAGAGACAGAATGAAAGATGAAACTAGGGAAATTACAACAGTCCCCATGAGATTATAAGGATAATCACAAAGTACTATTAAAGTCTGTATTCTAATGAATTCACCAATGTGGAAGACATGGACATATACTTGGAAAAACAATCCCTCCCTAGATTATCTCAGATCGAGGTCAAGAACCTCAACAGACCCATATCAAAAGAAGAAATAGATATGGTTATCAAGAAACTACCAACAACAAAAAGCTCCTGGACCAGATGGCTTTACAGGAGACTTCTATCAAGCATTCAAGGAAGAGCTGATACTGTTCTTCCACAAATTATTCCAGAGCATAGAAAAAGACAGCAAACTCCCAAACTTATTCTGTGAGGCCAGTATAAATTTAATACTCAAACAGGGCAAGGATCCCACAGGAATAGAGAACTACAGACCGTTATCTCTAATAAATATAAATGCAAAAGTCCTTAATAAAATATTGGCCAGTAGAATGCAAAAGTATATAAAACATGTCATCTACCATGATCAGGTGGGATTCATTCCAGGGATTCAGGGATGGTTCAACATCAGAAAGTCCATCACCATTATTCGCCATATTGATAAGAAAAAGGATAAGACTCACGATAATATCAATAGATGCAGAAAAAGCATTTGACAGCCTCAAACACCCATTCCTTATTAAGACTATAGAAGATAGAAATGGAAGAAAAATTATGCAAGTTAATACAAGCTATTTATGAAAAGCCAACATCATAGCAGAGAAAAGACAAAAACAATCCCACTGAAAAGGGGGACCAGACAAGGATGTCCCTTGTCCCCACTTCTATTCAACATCGTCTGGAGGTCCTAGCTAACAGTATAGGACAGTGGAAGGACATTACAGGTATTTATTTGTCTGGGAGAGGAGGAGGTAAAACTATCGCTATTTGCAGACCACATGATTCTATACATTGAAAACCCCAAAAGCTCCACAATAGGAGTACTAGCAGTGATAGAGGAATACAGAAGAGTTGCAGGATATAAGATCAACAAACAGAAGTCTGTTGGTTTGCTGCATATATTGGACAAGGCCACAGCAGAGGAGATCAAGAAGGCAGTACCCTTCACAATAGCCAAGAACAAATTGAAAAATCTAGGGATATATGTAACCAAAAAAACCAAAGACTTATACAAGGAACATTACAGAACCCTACGACAGGAAAGCTAAAACAACCCCCACAAATGGAAGAACGTCCCATGCTCGTGGATCATAAGATTCAATACACTGAAGTTGTCACTCTTACCCAAGGCACCACATGAGGTTAACACTATCCCAATGCAAATACCAACAACCTTCTTTAAATAATTAGAAAAACTAACCATTGACTTCTTATGGAAAAGGAAGAAGCCCAGAATTAGCAGAGAACTCCTCAAGAAGAAGGACAAAGTCGGAGGGCTTACCTTACCTGACTTTTAACACCTACTCTGCAGCCACAGCGGTCAAACAGCATGGTACTAGAATAATGACAGATACTCAGACCAATGGAAAAGACCAGAAAGCCCAGAAATGAAACCATCAGCATATAGGCAAATGATCATCGACAAGGACCCAAAACACATCAAGTGGGAGGTAGATGCCTATTTAATAAATGGTGCTGGAAACAATGGATTTCCCCCTATAGAAAAATGAAACAAGACGGGTTAGGGTTAGGGTTAGGGTTAGGGTGGAAAAAAAGAAGAAAAAATTTAAAAAGAAAAAAAAATGAAACAAGACTCTTACCTCACCCCATACAAAAGAACAAACTCATGGTGGATCACAGACCTAGAAGTAAAAACCCCAAACTATCATGATTATCAATCAAGGGATTGGACAAACCTAAGAACCTTGGTGCAGGGAATACATAAGCTACCTGTAATAGTGAAAGGTACACATAGAGATGAAGCTGGAATTGACCAATGGGATATATGTACTAAAAATAAAACACCTGTGTGCATTGAAGGACTACTCCAGGAGAGTAACAAGAGAACCCACTGGGAGACTGAAAGAGGATATTTAGCAATGACACAACAGACAAAGGGCTTATTGCTAAAATCTAAAATACCCTCCTAGCCTGCAAAAAGAAGAAAACAGTTAAGCCCCTGAGGAAGTGGACAAAAGACCCGGAAAGAAGTTTCACTAGGGAAGAGAGCTAAATGGCTAATAAACATATAAAAAATGCTCCCAATCATTAGTCATCAGGGAAATGCAAATTAAAACAACCACAAGATACCACCTATCACCCTTGAGGATAGCCCAAATTAGAAAATAGAGAGTAACAAATGTTGGAAGGGATGTGGTGAGATAGGAACTCACCTTCACTGCTGGTGGTCTTGTAGATACACACAGTCACTGTGGAAAACCATCTGGCAATAATTAAAGCAAATGGAAATAGAGTTACCTTACAACCCAGCAATCCCTCTATTGCGCATATATCCAGAAGAGGTCATAAAAAGACCACAACCAGTCATCTGCACTCCAATATTTATTCGACACAATTCACAATCTCAAAGAATTGGGAACAACCTAAATTTCTATTGATAGACGAGTGGATTAGAAAACTGACATATACATACAATGGAATAATATGCATCACTAAAAAGCAGTGATGACCACATGAAGCACATCATCTCATAGGAAGAATTGGAGGAAATTATGTTAAGCGAAGTTAGTCAATCACAAAAGGACAAGTACAACATGAGTCCACTGAGGTAAGTATAATCAGCACAGTAGGTATAAAAGAAAAGTCACTTATCTCACATTTTACACTTGAGGTACAGGGAATTGGGCAGGTGACAGATCAAACCCAAGGATGTACATAACATTCCAATACAAAGAAGGGGAAAGGTTGGGGGGTGGTGAGATAAGGGAGGGAAAAGAGGGAGCTGATGGCACTGGGGGAGCAGGGCAATAATCCACCCAAGGGGAGGGTATTGTTTGTGTCTCTACAGAAATGCCCCACCTTGGCAATGTAATCACATGGAGCGACACATGAACAGAGAGGTCTATAGGGTCAGCCCCAATCAGAGTCAAATTGATCCTCTCCATAGAAGCATGTTCTATAGAGGACAACACTTAACCTACAGGTTGGGGAGAGGGGCCAGCCTGTCACACCCACATAGAAGCAAACTAACAAGGAAGAAGAGAAAACGAGAGACTAGACCCCATACTGGCACACCAAGCCCGGAGAGTGACATCCCTGCATGGAGCTGCTAAGGCACAGGGAGGACCATATGGCCGACCCCACTACGAGACATGACATCCTTCACTGCCCCATATCCTTACAGGGGACAACACTGGAGACACAGTGTGGGAACTGTGCCCAATCTGACCCCACCGCACCAAGGCAAAGCACTAAGAGAGTACAATAGAACAACAAGGGGAGCAGAGCAAGGAAGTCCCGGGGAATACCAAAAATAGACTTTGGGGCCAGGGTGGGTTCTCCCATCAGACTTGACCAGAAAACACTCTTAAAGGTCAACAAACAGATCTTGAACTATTTACAGGCCTTTCTGTTTTTCTCACTGGTTTCTTGTTATTTTATTTTGTTTTATTTGGTTGCTTTGTTTTGCTCTGTCTTGTTTTTGTGCATATTATTATCTCTGTAGGTCTATCTAGATAAGATAGGAGGCAAAAACAATCTGAAGGAGAAAACAAGGGGACCGATGATAACAGGGGTATATGGAAGAGGGAGAGGTGGGGGAAAGAAAGTGGTGATAACCAACCCAGGATCAAAGGAACAACAAGTGATCTAAAATGAGTGGTGAGGAGGGTGTAAGAAGCCTGGTAGGGCTTGATAAAGGACAAGGTAACCAAGAGGAATTGCTGAAACACAAATGAAGGTTGACCATGATAGTGGGACAAGAGGAAAGTAAAATGAAACAGAAGAAAGAACTAGGAGGCAAAAGGCATTTACAAAGGTCTAAATACAGGCATGTACACACACACATATATATATATATATAAATATATATATAATTATATATGATGATGGGGAAATATGTCTATGTCCATATATTTATAGGTTTAGTATTAAGGTAGCAGATGGACATTGGGCCTCCACTCAAGTACACCCTCAATGAAAGAACACTTTGTTCTATTAAACTGACATTCCGTGGTGCTCAGCTTTCCATCACAGTCACTGAAGACAAAACAGGTGCATAAATAAATGTGGTGAAGAAAGCTGATTATGCCCAGCTATCAAAAGATAGAGTGCCGGGGGTCTTAAAGGATTGAAGATAGACAAGCGACCATCTAGCTGAGGAGCAACAAAGTGCACATGCAAGAAGCACACCAGCCTGTGTGATCACGAGGTGTTGACAGGATCAGGCATCAAAGAACAAAAAATTCTTATCATTGTAAATGAGGGGGTGTGAGGAATGGGAACCCAAAGCCCATCTGTAGGCAACTGGACATCCCCTTATAGAAGGGTCATAGGGAGGAGATGAGCCAGTCAGGATGCAGTGTGGGAATGATGAAACATACAACTTTCCTCTAGTTCTTAAATGCTTCCTCCGTCCCCACTCTCATGATCCCAATTCTACCTTACAAATCCGGCTAGACCAGAGGATGCACACTGGTACAGATAGGAACCGGAAACACAAGGAATCCAGGACAGATGAACCCCTCAGGACCAGTGGTGAGAGTGGCAATACCAGGAGGGTGGAGGAAAGGTGTGATGGAAAGGGGGGACCACTTACAAGGGTCTACATATAACCCCCTCCCTGGGGCACGGACAACAGAAAAGTGGGTGAAGGGAGACATGTAAGACATAAACAAATAATAATAATTTATAAATTAACAAGGGTTCATGAGGGAGGGGCACAGGGAGAGAGGGGGGAAATGAGGAGATAATACCAAGGGCTCAACTAGAAAGCAAATGTTTTGAGAATGAAGATGGCAACGAATGTACAAATGTGCTTGACACAATGGATGGATGGATTATGATAAGAGTTGTATGAGACCCAATAAAATGATTTTTTAAATAAGAATGAGGGATGAAACAGGGGACATTACAATGGACCCTAATGAAATCAAAAGGATAATTACACAGTACTATGAAGGTCTGTACTTTAATGAACTCAACAACTTGGAAGACATGGACAAATACTTGGAAAAACAATCCCTTCCTAAACAATCCCAGATGGATGTCAAGAATCTCAACGGGCCCATAGCAATAGAAGAAATAGACAAGGTTATCAAGGGATTATGAACAAAAAAATCCCCAGGACCAGATGGCTTCACAGGAGAATTCTACCAAGTAGTCAGGGAAGAACAGACACCAATTCTACACAAACTCTTCAAGAACATTAAAAAAAGATGGAAAACTCCCAAATTCTTTCTATGAAGCTAGTATAACTCTGAAACCTAAGCAAGGATCACTCAAGATTTGAGAACTACAGACCAATATCCCTACTAAATATTGATGCAAAAATCCTTAACAAAATACTAGCCAATAGAATACTAAAGCATATAAAACAAGTAATTCACCATGCCCAGGTGGGATTCATACAAGGGATGTAGGTATGGTCCAACATATGAAAGATCATGAGTATCATTAATCACATTGACATGAAAAATTATAAGAACAACATAATAATATCGATAGATGCAGAAAAAGCATTTGACAACATCCAAAACCCATTCCTCTTTAGGACGCTCAAGAAGATATGAATGGAAGGAAAAATCCTCAATATTAAGCAAGCTATATATGAAAGACCAACAGCCAACCTGGTAGTCAAAGGAGAAAAGATTAACACAATCCCACTGAAAAGGGAGACCAGACAATGATGCCCCATTCCCATTCCTATTTAACATCATACTGTAGGTCTAAGCTAACAACATAAGGGGGGAGGGGGGAAGACATCAAAGGTATTCATCCGGGGAAGGAAGAGACAAAACTATTGGTATTCACAGACAATATGATTTTATATATTGAAAATCCCCAAAACTCCACAAGTAGGGTATTGGAAGTGATAGAGAAATATGGCAGAGGGGCAGGATACAAAAGCAACAAGCAGAAGTCTGTCGGACAGCTATACACATCAGAGAAGATAACAGAAGAAGCAATTAAAAAGGTTTACAATTGCCAAGCACAAATTGAAATATTTAGGGATATACTTGACTAAAAAAACAAAATATCCGTATGAAGAAAACTACAGAACACTATTACAAGAAACCAAGGGTGACCTCAACAAATGGAAAAATATCCCATGCTCGTGGATTGGAAGACTCAATATAGTAAACATGTAAGTTCTGCCTAAGGCACTATATAAGTATAATGCTAGCCTGACACAAATACCATCATCATTCTTCAAAGAATTGGAAAAACTGATTACCAACTTTATATGGAGAGGAAAGAAGCCCATAATTAGCAGAGAACTTAAGAAAAAGGACAAAGTTGGAGGGTTTTCACTACCTGACTTTAGCACCTATTATATAGACACAGTGGTTAAAACAATGTAGTACTGGTAAAACGACAGATATCCAGACCAGTAGAAAAGAGCTGAAAACCAGAAATAAAGACATCAGCATACATACAATTGATATTTGATAAGGACAAAAAAAAATAAAATGGGAAGCAGACGCCCTCTTCAATGAGTGGTGCTGGGTAAAATGGAAATCTACTTGCAGAAAAATGAAGCAAGACCCATCCCTCACTCCATGCACAGGAATAAACTCAAGGTTGGTCACAGACCTTGAGGTAAAACCCTAAACTGTTAGGGCCTTAATGATGGCATTAAGACAAACCTGAGAACCTTGTTGCAGAGAATATATAGGTTATCGGAAATAGGGAAGGATACAAATACAGAGGAGTCACAAATTGATATGTGGGATGTACTGAAGATAAAACACCTGGGTACATCAAAAGAATTCACCAGAAGAGTAATAAGATAGTCCACAGACTGGGAAAATATCTTTAGCGATGGCACATCAGACAAAGGCCTGATGACTAAAATCTACAAAACTTTGCTAGCTACCAATAAGAAAAAAACTAATTGCCCACTAAGGCGGTGGGCAAAGGACCTGAAGAGAAGTTTCATCAGGGCAGAAATCCAGATGGCCAATAAACATACAATAAAATGTTCCCTAACATTAGCCATAAGAGAAATTCAAATTAAAACAACTATGAAATGTCACCTAACAACCTCAAACATAGCCCAATTCAAAAAGTCAGAAAGCAATAAGTATTGGAGAGGCTGTGGTGAGATAGGAACTCTAGTCCACTGCTGGTGGACCTGGAGGTATGTACAGTCATTATGGAAATCAATTTGGGGATATCTAAAACAGATGGAACTTGAACTATCATACAACCCAGCAATCCCCCCACCGGGCATATATGCAGAGAAGGCAAGAAACAAACGCCAGACATCTGTGCTCCAATGTTCATCGCAGCACAGTTCACAATTGCTAGGAGTTGAAGAATGAATCAAAAACCTGTGGTACATACATACAATGGAGTACTAAGCATCCCTAAAAAACAGCGATGAATGCATAAAGGACATCGCCTCATGGGAAAAACTGGAGGAAATTATGCTAAGTGAAGTATGCCAAGCACAAAAAGACAAGTATAATATTAGTCCACTGAGGTAAACTTAAGAAATGGGGCAAATGGGAAAAGCTTGGGAAAAGCTTATCTATCTATCTATTCATCCATCTATCTAAAACATTCCAGGAGTGAGGTCCAGGTACCATGGCAGGGGCCAAACCCAATCCAGGGACACATATGACAGCCAACTAAATAGGATGGGGCATAGAAAGAGAGGGGGGGAAAAGACCATGGGTAGGCAGGGAGCAGGGCACTAACCCACCCAAGAGGAGGATATTGTGTGTGTGTGTGTATATATATATATATATATATATATATCCACAGGAGGACCAGGGAGACCAGGCCTCAACCCGGCGTATGAATACAACATACTGGCATGTACCAGGGAACCAATAGAGAGGTCTGCAGAGCCGGCTCCAATCCCAACTAGGTGGATAACCCTGTCCCACCCCTGCCCCAGAGGAATGCACTTACTTCAGAGAACAACACTGAAGCTACAGCTTGGTTAGAGGGGCACATCTGATCAGAGCACACAGGAGAAGCAAAGAGGGATGGAGAGTAAGGGGAACATATCCTGGCCCACCAAGCCCCAAGGACGATATTCCTAATCAGAGCAGGCAATGCACAGAGGGGACCATAGGGCTGGCCCCATCATGAGACATGATATCCCTCACTGAACTTCAGCACTACCGGGTACAAGACTGGAGACACAGTGCAGGAATTGTGCCCGATCTGACCCATCACACTTGGGTGAAACACTACGGGCATGCAATAGAGCAGCAAGTGGAGCAAAGTGATAAAATTCCCAGGAAATACCAAAAATAGACTTTGGACACAGAATGTGACACCCCCTCACACTCAACTGGAAAACACTCCTACATGTCAAAAACAGACCTGAAACTATTTATAGACTTTTAGTTCTTTGTCATTGGCTTTCTTTTTGTTTTTATTTTTTGTTGTTGATTTTTTGGTTTTATCTTCCTTTGTTGTTTTGTCTGGCTTTGCCTAATTTTTGCACTTATTAAAGTCTCTGCATGTCTATCTAGATAAGATAGTCAGGATAAACAATTCTTCGGAAATGAAAACAATGGAACTGACAGTTCTGGGGGGATGGGGGGACACGGGAGAAGGGGAGGTGAGAAAAGGAAGGTGGTGGGTGTCAACCAACTCAGGGAAAAAGGAACTAAAATGAATGGAAAGTTGGGTTTAGGATGCCTAGTGGGGCTTAATCAAGGGTAATGTAACAGCGAGGAATTTCTAAACCCAAATGAAGGCAGAACATGATAGTTGGAAAAGAGGAAAGTAAAAGGAAATAGAGGAAAGAACTAGAGGCAGAGGACATTTACAGAGGTCTAAATATAGGCATGCACATATGTAAATATGCTTATATAATGATAGGGAAATAGAAATATGTACATACATATATGCTAAGAATTAAGGTAGCAGATGGACATGGGGCCTTGACTCATGTACTCCCCCAACACAAGAACACTTTGTTCAAATAACCTGGCATTCTGGAAAGAATACATATTTACTGAATAAAAGACATAAAGAATTTATCAATATTCAACTACTTCAAGATGTACCATATGATCAAGAAAATGGAGGCTATGAAGGAAGAAATCCAAGCTGCATTGAAGGCATTGTCAAAAAATTTCAAGGTTCCAGAAATTGGTGGAATAACAATCAAAATCCTCTCTGTGATGCCTTCCAAAGAGGTGGTGGTTGGAAATTACATTCTGAAGTGCCTGGTTAAGCTGTCTGCTGGGAGGTGTTTTGCTGTGAAATTCCCTTGGAAGATTGCTCACAGGGTTGACCCACTAGAAAGCCACCTTCCAGGGCTGGGAAATACTGACTATGGGAAAGTAAGCCTTCGTCTGTTGTCCTGTGTGCTGCTGGCTGTTATACACTGCAGAGGAGCAGAGAAGAGCATTCCAGAAACTATTAAGGGAAACTCCTTCTTCCTCCAGTGTCCCTCCACTGCCCAACAGAGGCACAATATTGTGCCAGGTGGCAAGGGGAAAATGCTCCAGGCAAACAAACACAAAGTGAGGCGCAATAAATAAATAACTGGCACAAACCACAATTTAAAAGGGTGGGAAGAGGGTAGGGCTTTGAAATTTATGGTACTGGGAAAAATCATAGACTTAGATTATATACAATTTTAAGTGCCTCAACCTGAGCTAGAAATGACAACTAAGAGTCCTGGTGTTGTAGTAGTTACACAGTGAGCTGAGATCCATATAGTTACCAGTTTGCAACCACCAGCTGCTCCTCGGGAGCAAGACTGGGCTTTCTACTTCCATAAACCATTACAGCCTCAGAAACCCACCGGGACTCACTATCAGTCAATATTGACTCTAACAGTGAAATTAGTTTGGAAGAGTCCTTGAACATTTACTTGTGTTATGTCAGGCATTCTGTTATTTTATTTAATGTAGTATTTCAAGCTCTTATTTGTTCTTCTATCTTAGAAAAGAAACTGGACTGAAAATGAAAGGTCACACAAAGAAGCCCTAGTGGTGCACTCTCCTGCTATCCAAAAAGTTAGGTGTTCAAACCTACTCAAGTGGTTCCGATAGAGAAAGACCTGGAGATTTGTCCCACAAAAAGTACAGCCTAGAAAACGCTATGGGGCAGTTCTACTGTGTCACATGGAGCCTTTTAAGAAGAAATCGATAAAACAGTGCCTATCAAGAACCATAAAGTCACACAATCGTGATAAAACCCAACTTGAATGCAGAACTCTAACTTCAAAGCTTCCTGGCACCACACTGGTAATACAAGAGCAAGCCAAGGCCTTGGTGGAAAGCCAAGATTCTAGTCCCCAGTAATTGCTTTCTACTTCTTGTATCCAAGTCCCTATCATTATATACAAAATCCTACAGAACTGATTTCTGGTGGGCCTGCAATTCATAATCTTACTGCAGATCTGGAAAGAGCTCTTTCACCTAAGCATGACATGTGGAATGAACTTAATGAGTTGCTGCTACAGACAATAAAAAGAATAAACTGATGAAGAGGAGAAACAAAAAGTCTAGGACAGCTTTTCAGTATACCTGTTTTAATTCTGAGGACAAGGAGGACGAACACTGCCTCTGTTCTAGTTTTGATAGCTGATATACTTCTGCACATGCTGGCCATATCTCATAGCTTCTCCATAAGCCACGGAACTGTGAATAATTAAAAAATCTATCATAATTCTTCCCTTATAAAGCTAAAAACTGGTCATTGCTATAGTTACAGTTACTATGATCATTATCTGCTGTCATTAAATCCCTACTCTGAGAGTCGAAGAGGTAAAGTGTGGGGAGCATGCTGTTATGTAGTCAACAAGTTACTCATGAGTATATGATCACTAAAATATGTGATAATCTAGCATCCTGTATTTAATTATATGCCACAACTGAATAATAATGCTGATTTACTTTATCCTTGGATGATGATTCTATCCAGTTTCTAGGCTGTATATATCATCTGTATGATGACAAAATTCAAATTCATATCATCAGCATTAAATTCTCGGTTGAGATTAAGATTTTTACATCTAATTGACTAGTTGGATGTCAAATAAGATTCTTGAATTTAATTACAAAGTAGAATTTATAAGCTGCTTCCAGCTAGTCTTTTAAAGCTCAGCAAATAGCATTATAATTTCCCTAGTTTTCCAAGCCAAAAACCTAAGACCCATTCTTCAATCTTTCTTTCCTTATCACCTATGTCAGTTCATCAGTCACTCATATTGGCATTACCTCCTAAATGTATTGAACCTAGTTAATTGTTTCCATCCATGCTAATTTCCTTTCAAGTTCAAATTATCACAATTTCTTACCTGGACTATTTCAATAATCTTTTAACTTCTTGCCTTCAAATTAGTTTTCAACAGAATCAGCTGCTTAACTCCACAAGATTCTCAACACATTTAGAATAAAATCCACACAACATTCCAAAGACTTTTAAAGCTAACATGAACTGTCTCTCAACATTGATTAGGATTCAATCAGAGTAGGATCTAGAATAAGATTTATCATGGGTTGTTAATATTAAGCAATTGTAAGACTTGGTTGTGGTAGTTATATAATTAAGAGCTTAAGGATTAAGAGTGAATGGGGTGGAATCTAGTCTGTCAATCAGATCATATCCAATGAGGCCTCTGTGTAGCTATGGCATTCTCCTGAAGATTCTGGGAAATCCTGGATTTCCTCCTTGGAGGCAGGAGACACTCTCTCTCTGTTCACTCCCTTGGATACTCTCTACTGACAAGGCTCACTCCCTGCTAGACATTTCTGAGGAGCAATCACATGAAGCTCCCTGAGGCACTCTCACTTTCAGCGCTGAAGAAACCACGTGGAGGCCCCTGCCAGCACTGAGATGCTTACAACGCCACTGGACCCACAAGACTTTCCACCCACTGGAAAGTCTTGACACCTGCATTCGGCATCACTGCATGTGTTGTATGAGCCTGAAGAGGACTTTATAGGTTGGTAACGGACATATGGGCTAATATCAGACTTATGGACTTGACCTGGACTAGGCTGGGATATTTCCTCAATATTCAATTGCTCTTGTATATAAACTCTTTCCTATACACGTATGAGTGTCAATGAATTTGTTTCTCTAGTCTACCCAGACTAACACATTGGTAAAACCTTGCATGTAAGGATTTTGCTTCTGTAGCTGATGCTAGACCTGAAAGAATAGATAAGTGACAAGTAGGGAGAAAGCAAGAATTAACTGAAACTGCAAGGATGAGCTAGAACCCAATAGAATGTACAGAGATTCCTGTGTCTTTCACTACTCCAAGGCTCCATTTACAGCATATGGGCGAGCTACAGGACAAGCTTGAACTCCTCATGATGAATTTTCACACAGACTTGGTCTAGTATGAAAAGAAGCTGAAGAAGATAGAACAGCAGTTGGAATAGCTGCAAGCTTCGCTTCTGCCCCATGCCACTATCAATGTGAGGTAGCACATTGGAGAGCATTTGAAATCTGAGTTTACTCAGGCCTTCTGGGCATTAAATGGGGCTACTGCTTTAATTCTCCCTTCCAAATCTTAGGCAAAATTTTTTTTGATGATCTTTAAGAACCATACAGGAAAGGGAGCTCTCAGAAATTTAGTTCCAGCTCAGCTAGGTTGACATGGTATAAAGCACTACAAGACACCTCTTATCAATCTGGTCCAAACACAAATCTTTTGACCATGTATAACTTCCAAATAAAAAGACAACAGAAAATAAACATGCCTTTGACTAATAAGCTACAGCTCTTATTTATAACATATTAGTTTTTCTCTATTTGGGGATGATCTTCTAATAGACTCACATTTTCTCTTTGATGGCCTGTAACTTAAATACTGGGAAATAAACAATGGATTTCTGGTAAACCTTTGACATCCTCTGATGGGGCAGAGGATAGAGGGAACCTTAATACATGGTGTTTGCCAATTTCCAAATTTATATGATACAAGTACTCCCACTATAGTCAATTTTTAAGTTAAAATTTTTAATTTATTAGGAAATTTATTTAATAGGAAAATCTATTAAGCAGTATGGCACTGCCTCAAATAATTAGGACTAGAAATACCATATGACCCAGCAATCCTTCCACTCAATATATTCCCTAAAGCAGGGTGTCAAACTCAATTAAAACGCGGGCCACTTGGTGCAACAGGCAAGATTCACAAGGCCACATCACATTTACAAATTTTGTTAAATTTATATTTTGAAGTGAGGACTCAGGAATGTGGATAGGATAATTAGAACACTATATAATTGCTTTTATTTAAACATTTATTTTATTTAACATATTCATAAAACTAAAATTATTCTTTTTTACTCGAAACTTGCCAGCGCTTAACTCCTACTAGTTTCCACTTATCTCTTATGTTGTGACCAGAAAATATAACAAAGTAACTAATAAAACACACAAAATGTTGGACAGCTGACAAACGTGATGCGCAATCGTCATGGCTTCCCTCTAAAAATGTTAACTAGTGCTGCCGCTAGGTATGATTCGTAACAGCACAACCCAGCGAGCTCTCTTTACCCTTTCCGCTGTTGGGATCTGTTTACATTATGTGACACTGAGAGTAGCAGACATATCGCTTCCAAATGTCCAGGACTGAGTCTGCACATTTATACACATTCACAGGCCCCCAGGAAAGGCACTGGGCCACGTGTCTACTCGTCTTCAGTAGCTAAAAGGGTTAACGAGGGAACTGTGTGCACGGTATTGTCCTTATCTCCCCTGAGTGCTATTTTCTTCAAAACAATTTTTTTCTATTTTCATTTTATTTCAGAGCATCACGGGCCACAAAAAATTACCTCGGGGGCCTCATGCAGCCCCCTGGCCGCCAGTTTGACGCCCCTGCCCTAAAGACAGGAACACAGCTGGAAAAATAGATATACACACAGCCAGGTTCATTGCAACTCAGCTCACAATAGCAAGAAGATGGAAACAACGAAAATGCCCATTGCTGGAAGAACAAATAAACAAATTTTGGTATATACACACAATGTAATCCTACACATCATTAAAGAATAATGATAAAACTGGGACATACTTCATGACACAGATAGATCTGGGAAGCCTTATGTTCAGTGAGGTTAGTCAAGTACAAAAGGATACATATTGTATGGGATCACTATTATTTTAAAATCAAGAAAAAGTTTCCATAACTAAAGAAACCGTGTTGGGAGGGGAAAGGAGGGAAGGAGAAGCAATAGGCTAGAAGGTAGGCAGGTGTGAACTTGGGTGAAGGGGAAGATTCTCTGAGAGAGATAAGGATTCTTCTGGTGGGGTGGGGGCTGTCCACTTAGTTGGTAATGGGCCAGCCCCTCAGGCCTCTCTATTGGTTCCTTGCTTCATGCCAGTGTGTGGCGTCCTTGTCTTGGAGCACTGAATTGAAGTCTGCTCTCTTTCCCTGTGGAGATAGAAACAACACCCTCCCCTTGGGTACGTTAGTGCCCTGTTCCCCTGCTCTCCATGTCTCTTTTTTCCGCTTCTTTTTAGTTGGCTGCCATGTGTATCCCTGGGTTTAGTCTAGTCCCTGCCATATTACCTGGACCTCACCCCAGGAATGTTTGTATAGACGCTTCTTCCCTGTGCGCCTTTTGGGTTTTTTGAGATTACCTCAGCGGACTCATTTTGTACTTGTCCTTTTGTGTCTGGCTTACTTTGCTTAGCATAATTTCCTCCAGTTCTTCCCATGCTGCAATGTGCTCCCATGCGTTCATAACTGCTTTTTAGGGTTGTATAATACGCCATTGTATGTACCACAGCTTTTTTTTTTAACAATTTATTGGAGCTCATACAATTCTTATCACAGTTCATACATATACATACATCAATTGTATAAAGCACATCTGTACAGTCTTTGCCCTAATCATTTTTTCTCCTCTTTTCTTTTTTTACATTTTATTAGGGACTCATACAACTCTTATCACAATCCATACATATACATACATCAATTATATAAAGCACATCCATACATTCCCTGCCCCAATCATTCTCAAGGCATTTGCTCTCCACTTAAGCCCCTTGCATCAGGTCCTCTTTTTTTTTTCCCCTCCCTCCCCTTTCCCCCCTCCCTCATGTGCCCTTGGTAATTTATACATCGTTATTTTGTCATATCTTGCCCTATCCGGAGTCTCCCTTCTCCCCCTTCTCTGCTGTCCCTCTCCCAGGGAAGAGGTCACATGGTACCACAGCTTTTTAATCCATTCGTCTGTTGATAGAAATTTGGGTTGTTTTCAACACCTAGCAATTGTGAACTGTGCTGCGATGAACATTGGAACACAGATGTCTGGCCGTGGTTTGTTTCTTGCCTCTTCTGGGTATATGCCCAGTAGGGGAATTGGTGGGTCATATGATAGCTCAATTACCATCTGTTTTAGATATCACCAAATCAATTTCCATAATAACTGTACATACATAACTACAGGTCCACCAGCAGTGGAAAAGAGTTCCTATCTCTTGACAGCCCCTCTAACACTTGTTGCTTTCTGATTTTTTTAATTGGGCTATCTTTGTGGGTGTTAGGTGATATTTCAAATGTGTTTTAATTTGCATTTCACTTATGGCTAGAGATCAGGAACATTTTTTCATATATTTATTGGCCATTTGGATTTCTGCCCTTGAGAAACTTCTGTTCACATCCTTTGCCCACCTTCTCGGTGGCAATTGTTTGGTTTTTTTTCTTGCTGTAAGTTAGCAGAGTATTGTAGATTTTAGTCATCAAGCCTTTGTCTGATGTGTCATTGATAAAGATGGTTTCCCATTCTGTGGTCTCTCTTATTACTCTCTTAGCGAATTCTTTCGATGTACACAGTTTTATCTTCAGTATATCCAACTTGTCAATTTGTGCCTCCTCTGTTTGTGTCATTTCCTATTTCCAATAGCCTATGTATTCCCTGGGGACAACACTAAAGTTACAGCTCAAGGACATGTCTGATCAGAGCACACAGAAGCAAACAAGGGGGGAGGAAAAAAGAGTGAAGCACATCCTGGCCCACCAAGCCCTGAGAACAATATTTCTGCTCAGAGTAGCCAATGCACAGAGAGGACAATAGGGTCAGCCCCACCACGAGAAACAATGTTCTTCACTGACTCACAGCGCCACAGGGGACAACACTGGAGACACACAGTGGGAATTCTGCCCACCCTGACCCCACCACACCGAGACAAGATGCTGGGGCGTGCAACAGAGCAGCAAGGGGCACAGAGCACCAAAAATAGACTGTGGGGTCAGGGCGTGGTGCCCCATCATACTCGAGTGGAAAACATGCATAAAGGTCAACAAATAGACCTTGAACTGTTTAAAGGCTTTTCTTTTTTTTTAATCGTTGGTGTTTTGTTGTTGTTGTAGCTATTGTTTTATTTTCTATTGTTGCTTTGCTCTGCTCCAGCTTGTGTTGTTGTCTCTGCATGTCTATCTGGATAAAATAGGTGGGATAAACAAGCCAGAAGAGATAACAATGGGACAGCATTTCTGGGGGGACATGGGAGAGGAGGATGCCGGGGAAATGAAGTGGGTGTTAACAAACCCAGGGACAAGGGAACAACAAGTGACTGAAAATTGATGGTGAGGAGGGTGTAGGAGATCTAGCAGGGCTTGATCAAAGGTAATGTAACCAAGAGGAATTACTGAAACCTAAATAAAGGCTGAACATGATAGTGGGACAACAGAAAAAGTTAAAGGAAATAGAGGAAAGAACTAGGAGGCAAAGGGCATTTATAGATGTTTAAATATAGGCATGTACATATGTAATTATATTTATATATGATGATTGGGAAATAGACCTATGTACATATATTGATAGGTTTAGTATTAAGGAAGCAGATGGACATTGGACCTCTACTCAAGTACTCCCTCAACACAGAACACTTCGTTCTAATAATCTGGCACTCTGAGATGCTCACCTCCCTGACACAATCGCATAAGACAAAGCGGGTGCATAAGCAAATGTGGTGAAGAAAGCTGATGATGCCTGACTATCAAAAGATATAGTATGTGGGGTCTTAAAGGCTTGAAGATAAATAAGCGGCCATCTAGCTGAGAAGCAACAAAGTCCACATGGAAGATGCACACCAGCCTGGGTGATCGTGAAGTGTCGATGAGATTAGATTTCAAAGACCCAGAGTAAAATATCATAATTTAATGGTGGGGGAGAGGAGTGCGGAGTGGAGGCCCAAAGCCAATCTGTAAGCAATTGGACATCCCCTTGCAGAAGGGTCATGGGGAGAAGACAGGCCAGTCAGGGTGCAGTATAGCATCAATGAAACATACAGCTTTCCTCTGGTTCCTTAATACTCCCCCCTACACACACACACATCATGACCCTAATTCTACCTTACAAATCTGGCTAGACAAGAGCATGTACATGGGTACAGATAAGAGCTGGAAACACAGGGGATACAGGAAAGATAAGCCCCTCAGGACCAATAATGAGAGCAGTGATACTAGGTGGGGAAGGGGAAGGTGGGGGGAGAAAGGGAGAACCGATCACAATGACCTACCTATAACCCCCTCCCAGGAGATGGACAACAGACAAGGAGCTGAAGGGAGACATTGGCCAGTGAAAGACATGGCAAAATAGTAATAATTTATAAGTTATCAAGGATTCATGAGGGAGGGAGGGGAGTAGAAAACAGGGCAAGCCATTGGAAGGCTCGATAAGTTAGGGTGCTGAATGCAATCAGACTATGGTCTTATATATTAACCCTCATCTAATGCTCAATTAAAATTGGTGGGGGGTGGAATTCCCTACAATGTAATAGCTAGGTTATGAGTTTGGGTTATTTTGCCATTCTTAATATAATGTGTTTAGTTATAAGTTGTTTTGGGCTGGCTTCTCTAAATATTCACTTCTATCAACTAAGTTCCAACTCATAGAACAGAGTACAAACTGTCCTTGTGGGTTTCTGAGACTATAACTCTTTACAGGAGTAAAAGATCTCATTTTTCTCCCATCTAAATTTTTGTAGGCACAGTGGTTATTTCCTATCTACTGTCATACCATGTCTTCCTTCCTGTTCCTTCCTGTTCCACATGTCCAATCACTGTGATGTTGTTAATCAACTAGTAAGTGAGGTAATCAAGGTCCCTACAGACTAGATGATGACATTGGGCTGGAAAGTTTTTGTTTCTTTTAAATCATTTTATTAGGAGCTCATACAACTCCTATCACAATCCATACACACATCAATTGTGTAAAGCACATCTGTACATTCATTGCCCTCATCATTCTCAAAACATTTGCTCTCCACTTAAGCCCCTGGCATCAGCTCCTCATTTTCCCCCTCCCTCCCCGCTCCCTCCTCTCGTATGCACCCTTAATAATTTATACATTATTTTGTCATATCTTACACTTTCCGACGTCTCCCTTCACCCACTTTTCTGTTGTCTGTCCCCCAGGGAGGAGGTTAGATGTAGATACTAGTAATCGGTTCCTGCTTTCCACCCTACCCTCCCCCCACCCTCCCAGTATCACCACTCTCACCACTGGTTCTGAAGAGAGATCATCTGCCCTGGATTCCCTGTATTTCCAGTTCCCATTTGTCTAGCCAGATTTGCAAGGTAGAATTGGGATCATGATAGTGGGGGGAAGGAAGCATTTGAAAGTTGTATGTTTCATCGTTACTACACTACACCCTGTCTGGCTGGTCTTCTCCCTGTGACCCTTCCGTAATGGGATGGTCATTTGCCTACAGATGGGCTTTGGGTCTCCACTCTGCCCTTCCCCTCATTCACAATGATTTGGTTTTTTGTTCTGATTTTGCCTGATACCTGATCCCTTCGACACCTGATGATCACAGAGGCTGGTGTGCTTCTTCCATGTGGCTTTGTTGCTTCTGAGCTAAATGGCCGCTTGTTTACCATCAAGCCTTTAAGACCCCATATGCTATATCTTTTGATAGCCGGGCACAATCAGCTTTCTTCACCACATTTGCTTATGCACCTGCTTTGTCTTCAGCGATTGTGTCGGGAAGGTGAGTATCATGGAATGCCAGTTTAATAGAACAAAGTATTCTTGCATTGAGGGAGTAATTGAGTGGAGGTGGGCTGCAAAGTTGATACAGTCCTGAGATATGAGAGTAAACGAGTATTGCTTATGACAATACTTTCATGAAAATTGCTTTACTAAGAGATGTAAAGAAAGGGGCATTTACTAGATCAATTGGTGGAATGTATTGATTTGCATCTCCCAGGAGATACATCTTTCATGTTTCTGGATGTCTGTTATCAGCTTTTGTTCTGATCATCTTCTCAAGAATATTTTTTTAGCAAGCAGCCTTGGAAGAATAAAAACAATGTTTCCCTCTGGGGCAGAGGACCGATTTGTTTACTGTTCAGGGTAATAAAAATAATGTCTCCCTCCCAGGAAAAATGTGCAGTCTTTTTAAAAGATTGGGGCCCATGAACTCAGGGTTCCAAAGCTTTAACACAAAAATGCAAGGTGCATCGGATTCCATTCAGGCCTTACCACACTGCCCCGAGAGACATAAGAAGCAAGGATAAATAAATCAAACAAGCAAACTCATGCTGCTTACTGTGCCATTAAAAATACAGTCATTTATCTTTGACCCTGATGTCTCCTATCTTCTTCCAGCATGCAGGAAACGGTGACAGACTAACTTGTTACATTGCAAGAAAAGTAACATCTCAAACCCTTCAGAGTGCTTGACAGGTACAGCCATAAAAATCGCTTCAGCTGAAGTTTGAGTTGCCATCTAATTCCATTCAAAATAATCAAGCAGCATTCTCCAAAATCCACCAATATTTTGTTCTAGCCAAGTAGGAGAGTTGGACAGATATTTGGTGGGAATCCCACAAGTCCTTGATTATGGAACTGATATAATTAACTCCCGCAGATATGTAATATTACTTTTTATTTACTGTTAGTAGGTAGAGGTGGTTCTAATGGTTTCTACCTAGACTTGTCAATCATAGCGCCCCGATGCCCAGGGGTCAGAAAGCCAATACAGGGATTCTGCCAAGTCATGACTATATCATTTGATCTCCCTTTTGACCTATTTTTAAGCTGTTTCAAACTTTTTAAAAAGGTGGGGGGGGGGACACATGTGGATTAAGCCCCCAAGGAATCCCCATGGACCAGGGATGTAAACAGCCTTGCTAACATACAGAATGCATCGAAAAATGGATTGTTGATGATGCATTTAGGTTAAAATTTGCTACCTACCATTTGATCTCCCTTATGATCCATTAAAATTTGGTCTAGTTCTCAATATTTTCTGCTTTCTTTTCAATTGAGGGTTTTAATCTGTTTAACTTTGTTATTCTTGTTAGTTTTTTGTTAGCTGTTTGTTTTGTTTTGTAATATTCCTCTATATATGAAATCCAAGATAGATAAACCTAATATAGACAGTAACTGGATTAATGGTTCCTTTAAGGGCAGGGGAGATTGGGGGCAAGCGGGGAGGTATTAATGAATGCAAGAATGAAGAAAATGTTCTAAATTTGATTGTGGTAATGATTGCAAAGCACTTCTTGATCTAATTGACCTATTGCACTGTATGATATGTGAACTGTGTGCCAATAAAGCTGCTGGGGTGTGGGGGTGGAAGGAACTGAGGGAATAGCTACAGGCGGATTCTGAATCCTACTAGGCCCACTGTGAGGCGGACCTGAGTTAAAACAGATCGCTGCTCTAGCTAGGGAACCTAGGAGTACTTTTAAGTCTTCGGAAATTAGAGTCAGCTCAGACCACATTTCCAGAAATTCACAAAAAGTTTCAATAGTTCAAAGTTGCAGGTCTCTTTAAAAGGAGCACTGGTGGTGACGCAGTTACAAGTCAGACTACTAGCTGCTAGCTCAGCAGTTCAAAACTACCAGCCGCTCTGCAGAAGACTGATGGAATTTTCTATTCCAGTAAAGAGTTCCAGCCTCAGAAACTCGCATGAGCAATTCTACCCTGTCCTATCAGCATTGACTTGATAGCAATCAGTCCGGTTTTCTTACAGACCTCTTTGGAAAAGCCTAGCAAGAAGATTGGCAGTACAGAATTTTGGCATGTAATAGGGTGCTTTCTCAGGAAACCAAACTGGCTTTTCATTCAGGGGACTTTGTGTCTATGAGTTGACTCAGAACTGGGAATTGTTTGAGGGCTGTGACTTTCCATTGTGGTAATTCACATCACATTTCTGTTCACCAGATCTTTCTCTTTATATAAATCCAGAAAGATTTTAGCTTTAGGTGATCCATGATTAACTACTTAACACCGAAAAATCTCTATAGCTCTCTGGGACCTAGTATGGTAACTACACTCGCCTTCATGTCTGTGATTTAGTGCCATAACTTGGCTCCTGCCACTCTAGAATCCCATTATCTTCATTAAATTAGGGAGCTCGGGGTAATGGCAGTTTCTTCTGTATTCCTGGTTATAGAAAACAGCCACCAAAGTACTCTTCAAGGATGTTGGGGCTTTCTTCTAGAGGGAATTTCTCACTTCCTCCAGGAAGGGAGTATCCTCTGCACCTCTTGGGGCACACGTGTAAGGGATGAATGGAAAGGTATTGCATGATACAGCATAACAAGGAAGTTCACTTTTACCCACGCATTTAAGGTGTGGCTACCTTTGACTTCAGGTGTGGGTCAACCAACCAAATCAACTGTTAGAGCCACTCACAACTATTCAGAATAATACACTAATTTCAGAGCTTCGGCTTAAATATGAAGTCCATACCAAGGAATTCATCCCAGTCCAACATTTCTATGATTCTTCTACTCCATCCATCACCTTTAAGATCCACTCCTGTGCATACCTTCCATGTTTCTGCTAATTTCCTTCACAAAATATTACATCTATTTTGGCAAGGTGGACCTTATGATGCATAACATGTTATTTTAACCTTTATTAATAGAGCTAGAAGAACTTAATAAAACTTACTCTTGTAAGACTAGTAACTTGAGATCAGCAGAGTCTAAACTCAGACACAAGAGAAAGAGCTGCTTCCACTGGCAAAGACATCAAAATAAAATCAAAGTGAACAGTTAAGACCTTCATTCTTGCTGCATCTGCCCATATACTCTCATCCCAATTTTAAGGGTCCCACTACACAATTAATGTCCTAATATTACCACAATTCTGAAAAGATTGAATTTCCAAATTCAATTTATCCACTAGCAAGCTTAGATTTTGTTTTCAGAAATATTAGTGCTGAAACTATAAGAGATAAGTATTTCTCTTTTTAAGATCATTATATTAGTGGTTCTTACAACTCTTACAACAATCCATACATCAATTGGATCAACATATTTGTACATATATTGCCATCATTATTTTCTAAATATATACTTTCTATTTGAGTCCTTGGTATCAGCTTTTTTTCCATCCCTCCCTCCCTTCCTCTCCCCTCCCCTCATTACCCCTTGATAAATTATAGATTATTATTATTTTCATATCTTACACTGACTACTGTCTCCCTTCCCCTGTGGTTTCTTCACCCTTCCTCTCACACCTGCCCTATACCCACCTGGTATCACTATTGCCATTTCTGTTCCTCAGGAGTTTATCTGACCTGGATTCCGTGTGAGGTGAGCCCTTATCTGTACCAGTGAACATGTTCCGGTCTAGCCAGAACTGAAAGGCAGGACTGGGATCATGATAGTAGAGGGTGAGGAAGCCTCAAAGAACCAGAGAGATATTATGTGTTTCATTGGTGCTATACTGCACCCTGGTTGACTCATCCCTTCCTTGTGGCCCTTCCATGAAGGGATGTCCCATTGTCTACAGATGGGATTTGGGTCTCTGCTCTGACCCCCCTTGTTCTCAACAATATGTTTGTTTGTTTGTTTGTTTGTGGTCTTCTGATGTCTGATTCCATAGACACCTCATGATCACACAAGCTGGTGTGCTTCTTCCATGTGGGTTTGTGGCTTCTCTGATAGATGGCCACTTGTTTAACTTCAAGCCTTTAAGAAACCAGACACTACATCTTTTGATAGCCAGGCACCATCAGCTTTCTCCACCACATTTGCTTGTACACCCATTTTGTCTTCAATAATCGTGCTGTAAGGGTGAGCATCACAGAATGCCAGGTTGTTGGAACAAAGTGTTCTTGCATAGAGGCAGGGCATGAGCAGAGGCCCAAATTCTGTCCACTTCCTCAATGTATTGCCATATAAAGCTATATAGTTATGCCAATACCTCTATTTCTATGAGTTAATATAGTTACATAAGTGTACACCTATGTTCATACCTCTGCCTTAACTTTGCTTCCTAAATCTTTTTGTTTCCTTTTACCTTGCTCCTTTCCCACCATCACACTTGCCCTTCTGCCTCTTAGTAATTCCTCTCAGCTAGATTGCTGTTGCTCCAACACCCCAGGATCTCTACATCCTCATTGCTGATTTTGATTCCCTAGTTGTTCCCCTGTCTATGGCATTGTTTGCTAACCGCTTCCCCACCTGCTCCTCCCCCTAAGTCCCTCCTGAACCTTCAGTCCCGTTGCTTTCTCTCAGGCTTGCTTCCCATGCCTATCTTATATAGATAGGCAAACCAACAATAACATAGACAATACAAAAAGAAATTCCATAATGTTTATGGAGCTTCAGATGCTGAACCATCTCTGCATCCCTGTAATGAATCCCACCTGTGCAGTGCTGTCCTCCAGAGAAGGGGACCGGAATAGTGGAGTGGGTTTAGGGATGACTGGAACTGAATTCTCCCCCTACTGCACTCCTTTTTACTGTCATTTCTATCCTGCTCAGCTCTGGGAGACTGTGCTCTGTCACAGGTAAATATCCCACCAATTCTTCAATTGCTGCAAATGATTATGTAATGATTTCCTGTTACCCACACTGGCAAGGCATGGAGCTGCAGAGAGAGGGAAAGTAGGTAGGCAACGTTGTCACTCTGTTCCTGAGCTGTGGGAGCAGGGAGGATAGCAGAGAGCAGAACTCCGGTGTGAGGTCTTGTGGCTAGTGCCTGGAGGCTCTTCATGAGCCTGGGATTATAACCACGTTTAGACAGCAGCCTGGGGAGATTACTGCTTGATGCCAGTATCATATTTTGGGCACAGGAAGAGATGACTGACACTGTCCTACTGGACCTGGAAATGGGTTAATAGAGCCTGAGGATGGACGCAGTGAGCTTAGAGCATTTCAGAAAGACCTTGAGTTGTTTAGTGGGTGAAAAACAAAGGGGGAGGTCTGAACCAGACCCTAGTACACTGAATCTATTTTTAGCACCCAGCCTCCAAGTATTAGCCTCCTTACCTCTAAATTTTCTGGTCTGGCAACATGAGCACCAGACAGATGATTCTACCTGAATGCCATCTTGACTGTGAACTCATAGAAATATTCCTTTCAAAGAAATTATAGAAGTTTTCTGGGGATTTAAAACCTTGTTCTATTGTAATGCCTATAGGAACAATCACCCAATCCCATTATACTCTTTATTTACATTTTTTAAATTTTAGACAAATTCGTATAAATAAGAAGGCTCCATTTCTTTTTTTAAAAGCTCACAGCCATCAAGTTGATTCTGACTCATAGCAACCCTATAGGATAGAGTAGAATTAGCCTTGTGGATTTCCAAAGTTGTCCATCTTTATGGGAGTAGAGAGCTCCGTCTTTCTTCCTCAGAAAAGGTGGTGGGTTTGAACTGTTGAACTTGCATTTAGTAGCCCAATGAGTAACCCACTAGTGACCAGGGCTCCCTCTAATTTTTATTTGGTACAGGTGTTTGCATGTGGTGGTTTAAGTTAACTGTCTCACTTTTATGGATCATGAAATACCAAGGCCACAGTTACCACTGGACAGAACCACTGCAGCTCTAAATCTAATCAGATTAGAGAATCAATTCCAGAGAATCCAGAACCAAATCAGAGAACCCCGTGCCAATTCAGAGAGCCCCTCCTCAAGTTTCTGTTTCTCTTAAATTACTTCCAATACCAAAATGTGTGTCAATTAAGTTTTGACCAAAATTTATATAATGGCTTGACCTTAATCAGTTGTGGTCCAGTTATTAAACAGTTTATACAAGACTGTTGCTTGTATAACCATCCAGTGGTAAACTAAATATTAACAAGGCATGTAATGTGGAGGGGAAAACGGAGAAGTAAAGGAGAGAAGAGAAGAGACTAACAGAATCCAAAGGAACAACATCCCACAAAGATGGACTGGAACATACATTTCTTTCTTTCTTGATATTATCTCATTTTGTCTTTTATTTTTTAAAGATAAATGAAGGCCTAAAAACAATTTTGTTATAAAATTCTGGCTTGGATAACAAAGTTGCTGAAGTATCTCAAGATGAGTAGCAAAAATATAAGATAAGAAAAATTAGGAGAGAAATGCAAGTGTCTGGTGAGAATATTTTGTTTATTTTATTTACTTTTTGAATCATATTTTTATTGACATATCTTCCTCATTCCAATATGTCCCTTCCCTTCCCATACAGTCCTGTTGTTCAATCCCATCAGGTAGGACTATACAATCATCAATGCTATCAACTCCCCTCTCCCTACCTTTCTCCCCACCCCTTACTTCCCATACCTTCGGGGAACCCTTACTCCTGCCAGTGTCTCTGGTGGGGCATCTATCTGGACTAACATGTACTGAGCAATCTTAAATGTACAAATGAACATACACAAGTCTAACATGACCAGTGGAGGTATATCACACATGGACCATAATATTAAGGGGAGGAAATCTTAAAGAACGAGTGAGGATAGATGTGTGGTTCATCAGTGCCATACCACACCCTGGATTTATCCTCTGTGGAACACATCTGGATGATATGGGTGAACAACAGGAGAACCTGATACCCTTCTCCACATACTCACAGACCCGGATTCTGGAAGAGCTACAAACATGGCTGCCACCTCCCGCCACCACCAAAATGAGCCTGCAGATCAGCAACAAGTGTGTCCAAGATGCAGCACTGCTTGATACTATGCCTACACTAACCTTGTAGAAGTAAAATGGCATCTAGTTTACTTTCAATTTTCAACTATCACAGAAATGTTGCATGTGATGAACTCTGATCTGGAACCAGACAGTCAAAAGAATGCTGGAATTCTGGAAAGTTTCGCTAAATAAGTAGTACTAAGTAAATCACAAATTCATCCCACCTCTCTGACATTTGCAATCCACTCTAGCGTTCTATAGCCTGAGTATTCCTTAGAGGCAAGGACAGAAAGACTGTGTCTTACATACTTTGAACATATTTTCAGGAGAGAACTGTCCATGGAGGATGGACGTCACATTTGGTAAAGAAGAGGAGCATCACTGCTCCTCATGGCTGCAACAATGAGCTAAAGCGCAGGAACAATTGTAAGGATGGCTCAGGACCAGGCAGTGTTTCATTCTGTTGTGCATAAGGACACTGTGGGTTGAAACCAACTCCATGTCACCTAACAACACCCAACATCCTTTGGTCCTAAGAATATACTAATTCACTCCCACCTGAAGCCCTGTACATCATCTTTGATCTGGCTGAGATGTTCAAATACTTATATATATATATATCCAGCTTTTTCTCATCATTCAATTTTCTTACCACCTATTGTGTCTTTTCCTATATAAAATATCATATATATAGTTATAGTTATTTGGCCAGCTTCCCTTCCCCCCTCTCCTTTTACTAACAGCAGATAAATATATCTGCCTACATCCACCCTCCCACATGCATTTCAGTCTGCTCATGCTTCCAAGAATGGACTCAGGTTGGCTTAGTCAGCAGATTCAATTTCCACCTTCAGCCATTGTGCAAGAGATTCAGGGATGTGACAACATCTAAGCTGATATTTCTCCATACCTTTCACACAAATGCTGTGATAGAGGCCTTGCTGCCTATGAATAAGGAAGCATGCCATCTTGACTCCTGCTGGCAGACATCTCCCACCCTGGGAGGGACCCAAGGGACCCAACCTAAAACAGAGTTATCATTGTGGGCTACAGAATAGAAACAGCTGTGCTGTCTAGTGAACATAAGCTGGGGCAATGTTAGCACTGCTCATCTCCTGGGTCAACTAAACCAAAACCTTTGCATTTTTGTATCTTACACTTACATGAACCAATAGATTCTGATATTTCTTAAGACATTCTTATTATGGTTTGGTTTGAGTTTGTTGTTATTGCTGTCATTTTGCTTTTCAACAAGAAAATCATCTTTAATGATTTATCCCAATCACATCACAGTTTTATTTTCTTCAAAGCAAACATCACTATTTGTAATTATCTTGGAGGTTTGTTTCTTTTCATATTTCTTTTTAATAATCTACTTTGTAAACTCTATGCAAGTTGATGTGTTAGTCCAGGTTGACTAGAGAAATAAATCCAGGGACACTCATATGTATAGGAAAGAGCTTTATATCAGAGGCTAATTGTATATTAAGAAAACATCTTAACCCAGTCCAAGTCAAGTCCATAAGTCTGATATTAGCCCATAAATTCCTCTGCAGACTCACACCCACAATGATGCCAAATGCAGGAAAATCACAGGCTGGTGGGTAGAAAATCTTGTGGATCCAATACCGGTGGAAGCATCTCCACATGGTTCCTTCAGCTCCTGAGTGCGTCTCCTCAGCAACAGGAAAGTGAAGCAGACAGTGTGTGACCCACCTCCCAGGGGAAAGAGAGGAAGTTCCTAGAATCCTCATGAGAAGGCCACGCCCACACGGAAGCATCATCAGGCTGTGACCTGATTGACAGGCTAGACTCCACCCCTTCACTCTTAATATCCTCTAGCTGACAGGAAATTATGTAGCTTTCACAATTGAGTATTTTATTCCAAACTTCTAGAATAACATCGAGCACACATAAGAACTCAAAAACAAACACCAAAACACACTACCAGTTTATTGGAGTGGATCTAGATCAAGTCTTCTCTTTTAATAGAACATAAGAAATAGTGTCAGTACTAATGCTGCTCCAAATTAATGTCATGTTTTACTTCAATTGGGCCCCCAATCTCAAATTTGCTTTTCTTTTGTCTTGCCTTGATCTTCTTGCTTAAAACTGAGTTCTATAAGGGATAATTGTGAGAATAGTTTACTTGCAAAAGGGTTAGTATGTCTGGCATAAAATATCATGAATGTCCAATTGACATTTTCCAGCTGATGACTAAGCTTACTATGGCATGAAATAGCTATATTTTTAAATATTTTCCTTTTAATATTATAATTTAATAAAATATTTAATTTTAATGTTTAATATTCTAATTTTAATATTTTTACTATTTCTCAATTCCATAGCCAGAAAGATGATTTCCCACTCAAGCATCCTTGAGAACCATAGCCATTGTTGTCCATTAACAGGTTTTTAAAGATACTCTATGAATGCCATCAGCTAGCTATACAAGTGTTCCAATTTGGGAAAAGAAAGCAACAACAGGGACCAGACTAATCCTTAAGAAAATAAAGAAATAAACCTATTCAACCACCCTCAGGTTTTATTTTTAATTTTCATCACTTGGACTTTTTTTGGTAGTTTAGAAAAATCCGCAATACAAAAGGCCATGCTTTCCCATGCAATTTGTAATTCTCCAGGAGCTTCAGCAACTAGACCAGAAAGCTGGTTCTATCCAACTGTGTGGCTCTGCAGCAGGCCCTTTAGGCAGGAAGTCTTTGCTAATCTTGGTTTTTCTCTCCTGTTTCACGAAGCCCTAAGGCACTGTGAGATTTGATAAACACTAACAATACTAATCATATTTATCTGAAGGTACCTGCATTGAAATAATTTCCTCTTAAAATCATATGCCCCTATGATTTTCTCTTTTAGCCATAGTTTAAATAAATTCCCTCTGAATCCTACATGTAACAGACTAGAGAAAATAAGATGAATGGGGGGTTACTGAAATCTTCACTTCCTCTGACTCCAGATAAGGCTACACAAAACCATACCACACAGATGGGTGTCGTTACTATTTCTAAAGTCCTCTAAACAAAGTCTAGTTTAAACCTATTATCTATCTTTATGGGGTGGGGATCTTAAATTGCTTGTCATTCTACTTGTGAGAGCAGTTTTTAGAATTAAATGAAGTGAATAAAAAGTGTCTAGCTCAGCACCTGTGCTGAGTCCCCCATTAAAATAAGTCAAAAGAAAAATTATGTGGGTCCCTGTTTTTCTTATGCAGTTGGTCATTTCCTCTTGTTTTGTGCTTGTGAAGAATGAGGTGGGCTTCTATTGTGCCTAGAAATCCTTTTCTCAATATAACCTGTTTTTATTTTCTTATTTAGGATTTGTAGTCTACCTAGACTATTGTTAGGTGCTATGAATTCTACCCTGGCACAGAGGGACCCTGTGCACAACAGAACAAAACACTGCCCAGTCTTGTGCCATCGTGACAATTGTTGGTATTTGGAGCCCAGTGTTGCAGGCACCGTATCAATCAATCTTATTGGGGGTCTTCCCCTATTCCACTAACTATCTGCCAAAGATGATGTTCTACCTATACAGATTAAGCTAGTAGATTTGAAAAAAAACTTATTTAAAAGAATAAGTGGAAAAGTGGAAGGTAATATTCATCTTATTTAAAATAAGTAAACTTGTCCAATTGTGAAATTTCTTCTCTTCCCTCAATAGTGACTGTATTTTTAGATACATACCTTATAAAAGTTGTCACTAATGGGTGAGTGCCTTGGTGCCTCTTGATTTACTTGATGCCTCTTGGTGCTTCACAATTTACATCTTGAAGGACATAAATTTTGGCACTGCAGAAAAACCATCCGTGTAAACTAAAATTACCCTTCCAATATGAGCAATGGTATTCAAATTTACTGCTAATTCCATCCCTAAACGACTTAGCCATTGTCTAGACAGTCATACAATGAGGCTGTGAAGTTCGGAATGCGTGTTTCACCTGGTATAGAAACGTTGAAGGCTTACCAGGTAGACTTGACAGAGATGATGTCATTTCCGTTTCTGTAGCACTAGCCATGCTATTTGAGAACAGTTTGTAGAATTCAGAATAGCAAGCGCTTGGTCAGAGTTGCAGTGAGGAGCAAGTCAGATCGTGTGTGACACCAACTAGAAAGTGCTCTGCAATTAAAGTTACTGATTCTTTGAGGACTTGATCAGCAAAAATGGGCTTCCCTGTGCACCGCAGCGAGGGTGACACATTCCTACTCCCATGCAAAACAATAATGACTGACATTTGTTGATCGCTTACTATAAACTGGGCACTCTGTTAAGTGTATTGACATTTAATTCCCACAACTTTGAAGTAGGTGACATAATTATCCTTATTTTAGGAATTTAATGGCTAATGCACAGAAAGATTAATTAGAAAGCAGAAGTTAATACAGAAGCTAGGTAACTTGCTAAGTCAGGGTCATAGTTGCAGAAATAAAAGTAAAATGATATTACAAGACACTGGGCTGGAAGGGCCAGTCAGAGTGCTACTATTCTCATCTTTGGACTGTAGCGTATATTGCTGTTCCTCGCGTCATGTCACCCCTGACCACCGCTGAGCTCACTGGCAGATGTGAGAAGCATGAGAGGTGTAGACTCAGTCCTAATGCCAAGGCCCCACCTGAAGCCTCAACTTCTCATGGGTCCACATCGCGCTGGGTCAGAGACTCACTTAGGCCTCTCCCAGGGGACTGGGGAGTAAATGCCCCCATGAGACAACTTTCAATCTATGGAGGCCAAAAAGCAAAGAACTGATGTCTTCGCCTCAATCATTCAGGAGAACTGAGCCTTACAGTCCATTACAGAGGCAGGAAAATCATCTGTCATAGACTTTTCCTCCGCCTTTGCCTCTCTCCCACCTGAGGATCTCTCTCCGAGGTCTTTATCCCAAGCTCTGCTTAGGGGACACAAATGAAGATATAGTGCACATCTGGCCCTTTTAATTAACTAAAGGGTCTGTGTTGTGAGGTGCCATCAGGTTGGCTGTAACAGAACAAAATGTTGTCCTAAAAATATAGGCTTGCTCCAATCACTTTTCAATTTTGATAATTTGTGGTTTTAATCTTATAAACCGGTAAGAAATTGGGGTACAGTTCGATTGTGGGGTTTTGAAAAGCAACTATTTTTAGTACTTACTGAAATGTTTCATACTAAAGGCAAAATTCTTTCACTCAATAAGACACTGATTAGTTCTTTAGGTAACTGTTTCTATAGCAACATGCCACTCTGCAATATTCTATTATGTTACAAACCCACGTCAGCAGCCAGAAACAAGAGTTCATTAGGTGTGGCCAACCTTTCCTGCTTTGCCACTCAATGATATTTTCCCAAGTTTTTAGCTTAATATCACCATTTCTTTTATTTTATTTCACTTTTACTGCAGTGGAGTACTATGATTAATTAGGAATAGTTTACTGAAGCTACTCTATATATATTAGTCAAGATGGTTCACAATATAAGAAGAGCAATTCTTTAATATCTTAATATTCTAAAACAGGAATTCTAAAAATGTTGCCAACCTAGGTTTATAGTAATAAGCAAAAAACAAAACAAAACCACTGCCATGAAATCAATTGTGATTCAGAGCAACTCTGTAGGAAAGACTAGTTAGTACTGTCCCTTTGGGTTTCTGAGACTATAATTATTTATAGGGGCTAATAACTTTAACTTTCTCCCATGGAGCAGCTTGTAGGTTTAAGTAGCCCAACATATAACCTACTATGCCACAAGGGATCCTTTTTTGTAAGTTAAAAGGTATAAAATATGACAAGTCACAGGAGTGTAAAGTCCTCCATCCAGATTCATTCATTCCATAAACATGAGCATCATCTGTGTCCCATGACTATGTTTGATGCTAGCAACAAAATGCAGTCATGGTCCCTGACTCATGGATCTTACAAGCAAGCCATTAACCAGGGTACAATGAGTGTTTTAATGGTGAACACAGAGAGTTATGGAAGTGCTCTTCAGAAAGGATGATTGTTGTCAAAGGAAAAGGAATATCTTTCAGAGAAAATGACATTTACGCTGCCTCAAAGCATGGGGGCATTTAGCCATGGTATAGAGGAAGAGAGAGAGAATTGGCATGCTAGTCAAGATCGACAATATGCAAAAGACTTGGAGGTAGAAGCCATGAAAGAAATTAGATATGAAAAGAACAAAGAGTGTGAGAAAGAATGGAGACAAACTGTGTCAAAGACCATCATATAAAGAGTCTTGTGAACCATCTATATATCAATGAGGGAACTTCCAGGTTGTAAAATATAAATCCCAATATTTGGATGGATTAACGCAATCAAAGTCCATTTTTCGTTCATGCACTATTCTGCACAGAGATTCCTGGCTGGATGGGGGCCGACAGGTGGGAGAGGAGCAGTCTTCCTAGATGCGTTTAAGGAATCAGTACTCCTCCATCGTTTGTCTTAAACATACCTGGATTCTGAGGCACTGAAAACAAGTAAAAACTGAGATTATAGAAGATCACATGAAAGGCTTCCTATAGGCGAGAGCTAGAAGGCTTGGTGGTATAGTGGTTAAGAATTGGGCTGTTCCATCTAAAGTGGTGCGCCAACTAAGTCTACATCAAAGAAGCCCATCGGTCTGTGTGATCCAAAGATGACAATAACAAAATCCAAAGATGATGAGGGGGAAAGTATCAGAGCTCAAATTTTGAACACTCTATTTGAAGAAGGCTGCTCAGAACAATGTGAGCCCAAAATCCATCTGCAAAAGAGCTAGTCAGATTCATCCTCTGGCAAATCCCCTCTAGCCACAGGCGTGGGACTCAAACTGCTTTAATATCAGATAGAGATTATTATAAACTTGATTATGCTGGATCAAACTATGGCTTAATGTGATGCTTGGTCAGTTGACCTTCCTCTTGACCTGACCTAAGTTTACTCTGGGCTCCAATATTTTTTGCTTGTTCTACAACAGAAATTTTTTCTCTGCCTTTTTAAATCTCATTGGTGGTTGTGTTAGCCTGAGAAAACTAGGGAAACAAATTCATAGACACTCACATGTGTATAAGAAAGAGTTTTATACACAAGAGCAATTGAATACTGAGCAAACATCCCAGCCACGTCCAGATTAAGTCCATAAGTGCGATATTAACCCATATGTCCGATACCAATCTATAAAGTCCTCTTAATACTCATGAAGCACATGCAATGATGCTGAATGCAGGATAATCACAGGTCAGCGGGTGGAAGTCTTGTGGATCCAGTGGTGTTGTAAGCATCTCAGCACTGGCAGAAGTCTCCACGTGCTTCTCCAGCTTCAGAGCTCTGGCTCCCATCAGCCTCTCTCCATGTGTCTTCTCAACAGGCATGTCTCACAGGGAGTGAGCAGAGAGAGTGTGTGTCTCCAGCCTCCAAGGAGGAATACCAGAGTTCCCACAATTCTCAGGAGGTCATAAGAGGCCTTATTAACTATGACCTGATTGACAGGCTAGAATCACCCCTTTACTTTTTTTATTTTTTAATAATAAAATCATTTTATTGGGGGCTTGTACAACTTTTATCACAATCCACAATACATCCATTGTGTCGAGCACGTTTGTACATTTGTTGCCATCATCATTCTCATTTGCTTTCTACTTGAGCCCTTGTGTATCTACTTGAGCCCTTGAGTATCAGCTTCTCATTTTCCCCTCCCACCCTGCTCCCCGCCCATGAATCCTTGATAACTTATAAATTATCATTATTTTGTCATATCTTACAACGTTCGATGTCTCCCTTTACCCACTTCTCTGCTGTTCATCCCCCAGGGAGGAGGTTATATGTAGATCATTGTAATCGGTTCCCCCTTTCTCCCTCACCTTCTGTCCACCCTCCCGGTATCGCCACTCTCACCACTGGTCCTGAAGGGATCATCCGCCCTGGATTCCATATGTTTCCAGTACCTATCTGTACCTGTGTACATCATCCAGGCCAGCTGGATATGTAAGGTAGAATTGGGATCATGAGAGTAGTGGGGAGGAAGCATTTAGGAACTATAGGAAAGTTGTATGCTTCATCATTGCTATACTGCACCCTGAATGGTTCGTCTCCTCCCTGTGGCCCTTTTACAAGGGGTCCACTCCTTCACTTTTAATCCTCTCAAATTGACCAACAATTATATAACTACCACAGTAGTCTTTTCTTCCTTATTCTTGATTTTTATTTTCATCTTTATATTTTATTATTTTCCTCTTTGAGCTTTGCTTTTTATTGTTTCTGTTAGGTTGCCTAGTTTTGAAGCACAGGAGTGGATGTATATACAACTCTTTTTAAAAGCACCATAACTGTGGAAATGCATGGTATATGAATATTGTATGAAGAAAACTCCTGGAACAACAGCAACAACAAAAGTTGATCATCCGCTACCATAGGTGAAGGATGAAGAGTTTGGGTTCTTTGGGAAAAGATAGTAATCATGATAGCACAACATGAAGAGTATAAACAATATCACTGAATTATACACATAAAAGTTGTTGAATTGGAGAATGTTTTTTGTGTATATGATTGCCACAATTTAAAAATAATTACATAAATAACAATGAAAACAAGGAAGAAGAAAATATTCTAAAATTGATTATGGTAATGAGTGTACAACTCTTCTTGTCATGATTAAACTATTTAAGTGTATGATATGTGGATGAAGTGCCAATAAAACTGTTTTAAAAAAAGAAAGAAAGAGTTGGCCTGCTAATCTCACACAGAGTCAAGAGTCAGCAGTTTGAATCCACCAGTCACTAATTTGGAGAAAGACAAAGACTTCTCCTCTGGTAAAGAGTTACAATGTTCCTCAACACAAGAACACTTTATTCTAATCACCCAGCATTCTGTGATGCTCACCTTCCAGACATGATCACTGAAAACAAAATGGGTGCAAAAGCAAATGTGAAGAAAGCTGATGGTGACCGGCTATTAAAAAATAAAGCAACTGGGGTCTGAAAGGCTTAAAGATAAACAAGTGGCCAACTAGCTGAGAAGCAACTAAGCCCACATGGAAGAAGCACACCAGTCTGTGTGATCATGAGGTGTCGATTGGATCAGGTATCAGGCATCAAAGATCCAGAACAAAAAGTAGTATCAATGAGAATGAGGGGGAGGGTGGAGTGGAGACCCAAAGCCCATCTGTAGACAATTGGACATCCCCTTACAGAAGGGTCACAAGGAAGAGACTAGCCAGTCAGAGTGTAATATAGCACCAATCAAACATACAGCTTTCCTCTAGTTTGTTAATGCTTCCTCCCTGCCACTATCATGACCCCAATACTACCTTACAAATATGGCTAGACCAGAACATGTACACTGGTACAGAAAAGAGCTGGAAACACAGGGAATCCAGAACAGATAATCCCCTCAGGACCAATAATGAGAGTAGCAATACCAGGAGGGTAGGGGGAAGGTCAAGAAAGAGGGGGAACCAATCACAATGATCAACATATAACAACAACCACCCACCCCCAGGAGGATTAACAACAGAAAAGTGTGTGAAGGGAGACAGCGGACAATGTAAGATATTAAAATAATAATAATTTATAAATTATCAAGGGCTCATGATAGAGGGAAGGAGGGAGGTAAAAAAATTGAAGAGCTGATACCAAGGGCTCAAGTAGAGAGAAAATATTTAGAAAGTAATGATGGCAACATATGTATAAAAGTGCTTGACACAATGGATGGATGGATGGATGGATGGATGGATGGATGGATGGATGGATGGATGGATGGTGATAAGAGCCCCCAATAAAATGATTAAAAAGAAAAAATATTGCAATGTTGAAAACCTACAGGGGCAGTTCTACCCTGTCCTATAGGGTCTCCGTGAGTAGAAATCTACTCAGTGTCAGTGAGCTTGGTTTTGGAACACTGGAAGTGGCACCCTTCACCCCTTTTTCATTTCATAGTCATATTTAACTAAAAGGAGGCCAGAAAATATAGTCACTGGCCAGGCAAGCTTTACTTATCAGCAACACAGCACTATGAAAAGAATATCATGAATTTTTCATGGACAGCTATAAATTTGGATTATATTTTAAGGGAAATAAAAGGTTATTAAATAGTTTTAAGTAGGGTCATAGCGTTATCACATTTGCATTTATTAAAAGATCAATCTGAATTTGGAATAAAAAAGACTAGAGTCAGTTAAAAAGCAACTGAAGCAATCCAGGAAGAGACCTTATGGCATAAAGTAGAATGAGGTCACGGAGAAAGGTCTGCAGAATATCAAAAATGTTCCAGAAGTTAGTGACTGGAATGTGGGAAAAAGGAATTCAGAATGAATCCCAAGCTTTCTTCCTAAAAAAAAAAAAAAAAAGGAGTCTAAAATGGAGGATAAGCAGGTTAGCCATATAAGGTATCAACTTTAAGTAAAGTTATGTTAAATTTTAAAGTGCTCTGGTAGCACAGTGGTTAAGCAGCCTGTTAGTTGAAAGGTCTGCAGCTGGACCCCAGCAGGCACCCTGCTGGGGAAGAAGATGTAACAGTCCACTTCCATAAAGATTACAGCCTTGTGAATCATATGAAGCAATTCTACTCTGTCCTATAGGGTCTCTCAGAGTCAGAATTCCCTCAATGACAGTGAACACTGGGTTAAGTTGAATTTCAGTCCCTATAGGGCAGTGATTCTCAACCTTCCTAATGCTGCGGCCCTTTAATACAGTTCCTCGTGTTGTGGTGACCACCAACCATAAAATTATTTTTGTTGCTACTTCATAACTGTAATTTTGCTACTGTTATGAATCAGGCAACCCCTGTGAAAGGGTCGTTTAACCCCCAAAGGTGTCGCGGCCCACAGGTTGAGAACCACTGCTATATGGCAGTTTGTTTTCAGCTGCTCACCTAAAGACTGGCAGCTCAAACCACTAGGTATTACTGGGGAAGAAAAGGCCTGAGCGTCTGCTCCTGCAAACAGTCCAGCCAAGAACGCCCTATGGAATAAGTGTGCTGTGTAGCTCGTCAGGTCTCCATGAATCAGAATCAGCTTGACCACAATAAAAAACAGCACCAGTAGGCTGATTCAAGATGGCTTTGAGACTTCCTGGCAATATTTAGTACAAAGCCAAATATGTAAGCAAGGAGCTCAAAAGAGGAATCAGGACCAAAGAGCATAGAGATGCTAATCGAAGTCATGAGAGTGAGTGGCAATTTCAAGAGAAAGTGTATAATCTGAGACAAGATATACCCTCCAGAAAAAGAGTCTTCGTATTATTTATAGATTCTATATTTGTGGATCTGCCTGCTCTGTATAGTTATTTGAAACTCCACAATCAATGTCTCTGGTAGTTTAACACAGTCACTCTCTGACTGTGCAGAGTGGCAAAAAAAAAAAATGAGTCACCCAACAAACATTCCCAGCTGGGTTTCAAAAATGGCCTTGTGGCTTCAACTCTTATACTGTAAACAAGTGTTCTTTGGTTTATTTAGTGCCATGTTCTTCACATTGTTTCCTTTTTGTTGAATATTCTGTTTCAAATAGCCTTCAAGGATGGTGTTAAGTATTGTGTCAGTCCAGGTTGACTAAAGAAACAAATTCAGAGACACTCATGTGTATAAAAGAGAGCTTTATATAAAGAATAATTGTATATTAAGAAAACATCCCATCCCAGTGCAGATCAAGTCCCTAAGTCCAATATTAGTGCATATGTCCAATACCAGTCTGTAAATTCCTCTTGAAACTCAAGCAACACATTCAATGATGCCAAATGCAGGAAGATCACAGGCCAGTGGGTAGAAAGTCTTGTGGAACCAGTAACAGTGGAAGTATCTCCAGGGCTCTGGCTGCCATCATTGTGGCTCCGTGTGGTTTGTCAACAAGAAGGTGAAGCAGAGCGAGAGAGAATATCCTGCCTCCAGGAAGGAAGAAGTTCCCAGAATCCTGATGACCACAAGGAAGGATCAATCAGGCTGTTTCCTGATAGACAGGCTAGACAACACCCCTTCATTCTTTTTTCAAGTTTTTTCCAAGTTGGCATAAAATTGTGTAACCACAAGTGTTGTTTAATGTTCCTAAGTGTGAGAAGGCTATAATGTGCCCTCTGGAGAAAATATAGGTGTTGAATAAGCTTCATTTAAGCATGAATTTAAATGTTATTAGCTATGATTCACTGTTAATGAAGCAATAAAACATATATTAAATAAAATGTTGTTACATCAAAATCTATACAAAATGATTGTAAATTGGTCAATTGACAAAGGTATTGTGACTGGAAGATCACAGAACCTAATCTTATCTATCTCCTAGAAGTAATTATTCAGGTTTCATTAATTCAGCACTCACAGTTACTTTAGGAAACATCAGTACATCGAATAATAAGCATCAATTGCCTTTAAGTCACTGGAAACTATTCATCTCTCTACGTATTAGTTTCCTCATTTACAAAATGGAGGAAAACATCCCTAATGTAGAAAGTATTCTATGGATTAGATGGAAGGATTCATGCAAAACGTCTAGCACATCACCTAGCAGAAAGGTGAATATTAGCTATTGTTAGTAGACTTTTGGCTAAAAACAATGTTATGACACAAGAACTAAGACAGGAGAAATTGTGGAGAAAATATGTATGACTAACAGTGCCAAATCCTACCCAGAATTCCTAAATCCTTTTGAAGTCCATAGGGACTTCAAGGAATCAAATCCCCTCTCCCTAATGTCCTTCTTTGGCCCTATTTCAATGCTGGACGCTAAACTGGAGAGTGGATGATTCCAATTTGTTCCTGGGTAGAGTTGTCCTCTGTGCGTGAGGAAACAGCCTCAGAATATTTGAGTGGCATGTCTTCCTAGTTTGCAATGATTTCCCTTTTCTTATACATGCCTTTTTCTCAATTGAATGTTATAGGGTATTAGAATGCATTTCAGCACTCTATTCCTCCCTTAGGCCTGTGAGTCGAGCCAAGAATAAACCACTACATCCTAGTTTGACCAGTGAAGATCAATTGTTAACAAGAAATAGTATAGTTGCCCATTTTGGAGGTAACAGACGAGCAATATGACATAAACTTGAGTGTTATCAATTCTCATATGTTCTGCCCTTTTAGACTAGCCAAGTAGGAGTATAATGGTAACAGTATAAATGAACAATACCAGAAAAAATTGGGCAAGAGTTAACCAAAAAATAGAAATTTAAGCAGACAGTAATTGTCAAACTTTGATTTATGGACCAGATTATTAATCATCAAATATTTATTAGGCAATTTCTAAGTATTCAGACATTTTGACTTAAAAAACAGTTACTCCATGCCATTTCTCAGGAAGTTACAAACAAGGTGTTATTTTTGCCCATAGCAGTATGTATTTGGAAGTAGATTACACCGCCCTGCACGAACCCTGGGAGAGACTTGCCTGAACGTGGTGTTATTGGAAATTGGCGTACCAGGGTTACATGGTCGCGAGCTATACTATGACCAACATGGTGGGGAGAGGGCCAGAATCCGTTGTGTAAGCTTTTTTTCACACTAGTCTGAAATAATGTATGTATCCCAAATTATGATCTCTTCAACACCTCTGTCATTCTGCCTGAGACAGTGATTAATTGATCTGCCATCAATCATGCTTTTGTGATGAATTCATTTGCTTACTATGTTCTGTAACTAGCATCATGGCCATGAACCTTTTAGTCACCATTACGGCTTTGTGCTAATGGCCTTCCTCATATGGACAATTTACCTTTGTTTTGTCTTTCTTTGTCCTATTTAAGAGTTAATAAAAGGGTTTCAGTAAAATAAAAAAATAATGGAAAAGGAATGGAAACAGAAATATGGAGGAAGAGTGGCATTAATGATATTACATGTGGGAAGCAAGGTATATGAATGGTTGAATGAAAAACTGTTATACTCTATATATTTTTACTGAGTGTATAATAATGATTTTAAAACAATAACCCTAGGCTCACTCCAAACTTGAACTTAATCCCACCCCTAGATCTAGGCTTAGCTATATCCCTAACCCCAACACACACACACACACACACACACACACACACCAAACCCTAAACTTAATCCTAGCCCTAGCATTATTCTGATCCTAACACCAACACACACACCAAAAATATGTCCTGGAGAGGGGAAGAAAAATGTGGAACAAAACCAGAAATTATTTTTAAAAATTTTAAAGACTAAGTTTACTGTTGGATAGAAACTGGTGGAACTCCTGAGACTTGGAGTTCTCAGGCATCCTTCAGGCCTAGAACAACTACACTCACTCCCTGGCTCAATTTTCAAGTAAACAATAAGAAAAATATACATATATATATACATACATACAACAAGGAATCATATAATACTCACTTTCCTGATATGATCACTGAAGATAAAATTGGCGCATAAGTAAATGTTTTGAAGAAAGCTGATGGTGCCCAGCTATTAAAGGATATAGTGGGAGATGGGGGGAGGGAAAAATAGGAGCTGATAGTAAGGGCTCATTAGAAATTAAATGTTTAGGAAATAATGATGGAAACATATGTACAAATATGCTTGATACAATTGATGTGTGGATTGTTAAAACACTGTCAGAGCCCCCCAATAAATGATCTTTTAATTTTAAAAAAAAATTAAAACTGTGGACCTTTATAATAAAAGAGATTCTGTCTGAAGTCTTAAAAGCTTGCAGTTAAACAAGCAGCCATCTAGCAGGAAAGCAAAAAAATCCACATGGAGGAAGCACACTAGCCTGTGTGATCATGAGGTGTTGGAGAGAATAGGTATCAGACGTTCAAAAACAAGCAATCAAATTGACGTGAAGGACATAATTGAACAGTCCCTCACAGAAGGGCCACACAGAAGGAATGTTATAACCAGGATGCAATATAGCACTGATGAAATACCTAACTAGCCTCTAATTCTTTAATATTTCCTCCACTTACCATTTTGGTCTTTGCTCTACCTCATTAATCTTGCTAGACATGCATACGTTCATATGTATAATGAAGATGATTCAATGAATGAAAACCAAGATAGATAACCCTTCTGAAACAGTAGGGATTAGTGATTCCCTGAAGGGAACTGACAGCAATGATGACTGAATAACCCCACTCTAGGGGAAAAGATGACACAATTGTAGGTAAGCAGATACATTGGATGGTATGGTGGTTATATAATCTGTTGTCAGCCTGAGACTATTATAAGTGAAGAGGTGGAGTTGAGCCTATTAATCAGGTCATACTTAATGACCTCATTTGCAGGCACTGAGGAGATAAATAGGTCGCTGGAGTCAGGACACACACTCTCTCCCTGAAAGACATTCCTGCTAGCAAGCCCCATGGAGCTACGCTGAGAGAGCCAAAGCCCTGGAGTTGGAGAAGCCACATTCAGAACTACACCAGGGCTGAGGGGCTTCTACCACCACTGGACCCACAAGACCCACTGGCCTATGATCTTCCTGTACTCAGCATCATTGCATGTGTTGCATGAATCTGAAGAGTACTTTATAGATTGGTATCACACACATGGGCAATATCAGATTTATGGACTTAATCTGGACTCGGCTGGTATGTTTACTTAATATGCAATTACTCTTTAAATAAAGCTCTTTCTTATGCACACGTATGAGTGTCTGTAGATTTGTTTCTCTATTCTACCTGGACTAACACAGATAGTATAAAATATGGCAATAATAATTTTCAAAAATAATATATAATATAATAATATGGTGTATTGGACAGGGTTCTCTAGAGAGACAAACCAGATTGCTAGTAATTATATATAAATATATTTATAAAGATAGATATATAATTCAAGAAATAAACCGTTAAATTATATAGAGATAGATAATACAAGAAATTAACAGTTAAATTATAAAGCAGTGAGACACTAGCAGTCCTTCAAGGCTTGAGAGCTGCCAGTTGCCAGTCCCCTTCTGTAGAGAGAGCTGGGCTATATATACCCAGGCAGCAAACAACAAGGCAGGTCCCCAACTGTCATCAACTGTCAGTCGCCAGCTCCAGAGATGAACATTCCAATCATGTGGGCTTAAAGGGACCTCAACTTACAGCGACACAGTCCACAGGCTAGGCATCCCACAGGTAGTGTACCCCTTTAAACTGAGGCACAGAACAACCAAGGTGAGGCTCACCGAGCCATTTATGCCTCTGCCCTTCAGTTAATCCTACTTGTGTTTATCGGCCAGGCTGGCACAATAAACTATAGCAATCCACCCCTTGCCAGCCTGGCACCTGTACACAATTCTTTACCAATACATACTTATATAATTTCCAGATATTAATGAAATCACACTTATACTTATCATCAATCATCTATCATACATATAAATGAAAACACACTAAGTCTAATTATATCTGATATAACATACTTGAACAAAGGAAATATACGCAATAATCACATACAAAGAAAATACATTGACAGTTACAAGCCTCGCTTTTGCAATTGATCACGTGGTCGTAATTGATTGGTAGAACTACCTTCTACTGCTACCCATTCTGTATTACCTTTGCCCTCAGCAAGCACCTCAGCTGGCTGTGGTTTGTGGCCTGGCAGGGTGACCCAGACCTTCATTCCTGAGGGGTCTGGGTCATTATAAGTCCTGTTATTAGGTTGCTGCAACTTACCATTTACTTTAATAACAGGGCATGGTAACACTAAGAGTCAGCCTATGGGATCTCCTGGATTCCAGACATATTCTTCTTTACCTCCATTATGTAGTTCCAATTTCTCCTTGGTAATCAGGATCAATCACACCACTTAGTACGGTGACACTCTTCCTGACCTGTTGATCCAAAGGCATGAGAAGTCCAAAGTGCCCAGGTGGCATCCTCAGCTGCCAGTTCAGTGGAATCCGTGCTGTGTTTCCAGGTGGGAGAGTTCCTTTCTTCAGGGCCAGGACCTCCAGGCCTGCGGAACACAGGGTTGCTGGGACAGGAAGCAAAAATCCTGCAAGGGGATCACTAGGAGTAATAGTGGTGCCACTCCAGCCTCCACCCCTTGGTTCCTGGACCCATGAGTTCTGGCTATTGGAGACACAGCACCATATATTGGCCGCTGGTTTAGAGCGTATACAGCTTCCTGGAGAACATTGCCCCAGCCCCGCAAGTTGTTGCCACCTAGTTGGAGCTGTAATTGTGTCTTTAGGAGCCCACTCCTTCATTCTATCAAGCCGGCAGCTTCAGGATGATGAGGAACATGATACGACCAGTGGATTCCATGAGAATGGGCCCATTGCCACACTGTATTTGCTGTAAAGTGAGTTCCTTGATCTGAAGCAATGCTATGTGGGATGCCATGCCGATGAATGAGGCATTCTGTGAGTCCACAAATAGTAGTTTTGGCAGAAGCATCACGTGCAGGGAAGGCAAATCCATATCCAGAGTAGGTATCTATTCCAGTAAGAACAAAACGCTGTCCCCTCCATGATGGAAGTGGTCCTATGTAATCAACCTGCCACCAAGTTGCTGGTTGATCTCCCCGAGGAATTGTCCCATATCTTGAACTTAATGTTGGTTTCTGTTACTGGCAAATGGGACACTCAGCAGTGGCAGTGGCCAAGTCAGCCTTGGTGAGTGGAAGTCCATGTTGCTGTGCCCATGCATAACCTCCTTCCCTGCCGCCATGTCCACTTTGTTCATGTGCCCATTGGGCAATAACAGGGGTGGCAGAGGAAAGAGGAGGATCAGTCTCCACAGCGCGTGTCATCTTATCCACTTGATTATTAAAGTCCTCCTCTTCAGAGGTAATCCTTTGGTGAGCGTTCACGTGAGATACAATTACCTTTACTTTCTTGGCCCAGTCAGAGAGGTCTATCCACATACCTCTTCCCCACACCTCCTTGTCACCAATTTTCCAATCATGGTCCTTCCAATTCCCTGACCATCCAGCCAAGCCATTAGCCACAGCCCATGAATCAGTATATAATCTCACATCTGGCCATTTTTCCTTATATGCAAACTGAACGGCCAGGGGCACTGCTCGAAGTTCTGCCCATTGGGAAGATTTCCCTTCACCACTGTCCTTTAGGGAGATCCCAGAAAGGGGCTGTAGTGCTGCTGCTGTCCACTTACGAGTGGCACCTGCATGTCGTGCAGAGCCGTCCGTAAACCAAGCATGACTTTTTTGGTCTTCACTTAAAGTATGGTAAGGAACTCCCCAGGAGGCCATAGGTGCAGACTGGGAGAAAGGAGGCAATGTGACAGGAGTGGAGACTGTTGGCATTTGGGTCACTTCTTCATGCAGCTTACTTGTTCTTTCAGGTCCTGCTTTGACCCGATCTCGTATATACCACTTCCATTTAACAATGGAATGTTGCTGCGCACGTCCAACTTTATGATTACGTGGGTCAGACAATACCCAGTTCATGATAGGTAATTCAGGCCTCATGGTGACTTGGGGGCCCATGGTAGTGTAGCTCACAGATTGAGGCAGAGAACTAGCTAAGGTAGCTGTACACTAGTCCAATCTTCAGAGAGCAGGAGGCTGAAAGGCAAGATTCACCAAGCTATTTCTCTCTTTTCCTTTCAATTAAACTGCAACCTTATTAATCCCCACGCGTGTTTTTTTGGCCAGGTTGGCACACTCAACCTACCTATCACAGCTGTCTTTGAGGGTGTTAGGTGGTATTTCATAGTTGTTTTAATTTGCACTTCTCTTTCTGGCTAATAACATAGACAAGCATTTTAAAACTCCTTTGTAGACATAGATGGGAAAGTGAGTTAGGAAGTCACATTTAATCTGCATCTGAGAAATCAATAGAAATTTCTAAAAACTGGAAAATAAAAATGTAACAGTACACATATATTATTTAAATATATGACAAAGTGGTAATAAAATTCTTCGAAAAAACTATATGGACATAAATAGTAAAATAATAATCAGCTAATAGAATTGAGAGAGGAATAGAGAAGAGGGACATGCTTGCTAATAGTCATAAAAATGTAACTATTTGACTCTTGCAACTAGGAAGATTAATACCTTTGGTAAAAAGAAATTTTTAATAACTAGAAATAGATGGTGTGTTAGGGCTCTCTAGAGAAGTAAAACCAGGACACTAATAATTTTATAGATAGATAGATAACATAAGAAGTAAACAGTTAATTAATCTAGAAAGCAGTATAACTGGCTCAATACAACTCACTTCCGTGAGATAGCTAGTACACTGGCAGTCCTTCAAATCTTGAGGGCCTCCGGGTAGTCCTCTGTAGAGCAATTCAGGCTATCCAGCCACAGCAAACAGCAAGGCAGGTCACCAACAGTCTGCCAGATGTTAGGGTCCTACAGTCCCCAGCTCAAGATATGCACATTCCAATAGCATGGCAAAGCAAGGCAGCCACACACTGGTCCAATGATCAAAGTGCAAGAGAAAGAGAGGTGAGGCTCACGGAGCCATTTATCTCTTCACCCTTCAATTGATCTCACATGTGTTCATTGGTCATGTTGGCACAACAAACCTACCTATCACAGATGGCTCTTTTTCTACCTTGAGACATGAAGTCTGGAGGTCTATATGTGTGACCTTGAACTACTGTATCCATCCCTTTGAGGAATGCAAGTCCACACACTAAGAATGGTGAACCAGAATTCTCAGAAGACCTAAATCCTGGATCAATAAAATATTGAACTTAAAAATCTGAAAAGAACTATCCTTGGATTTCTGGCTTTGTGTGATATTATTTAGAACTGTTGAACCTTTATTTTTCCCTTTAACACTGAGCCAAGCTTACTCACGAGTATGTAAGATTAATACAACATAGCCGTGATTAGATTAGGCAAAAATAGCTATACATCTCAAATTTAAATTTTCCATGAAATATTTTCTTTTGTTTCTTTTTCTTAATGTTTTAGTTCATTTATTTAACAGTTAAAATCAACAACACTAATGAGATTTTAATAGGAGTGCTGTAGAAGCAATATTTTCTAATGATTGAAAATAATAGAAAATATATTGCAAAATTCTAGACATGAGTGCCAAATGTACATTCAAGGACTGAAATGGGTAGTCTAAACTATAGGATTCTGCATGCAATTATACCATAAGATAAGTATTCTTTTTATATTGATTCTTCTCTTTCTACATTTTTTTCAGGTGACATTGGTGCATTGAGCTAAAATTTGGGGTCTGCATGAATGAAAGATTTGGTCATTTCTCTCAAGAAGTTCCCAGTATATGAGAAGACAATCAGGGAAAGATTTTCAAGTAAGTAGTGTTTCTGATCCAGATCTTTAAAGTAATGGAAAAACTAATCATGCACTCTATGGACAGGGGAGAGACCCACGATAAGTAAAGGATTTCTTTTTTAAAAAGAACAAAATAGGAAACCTCTCATTACCCGAACTCAAAACCTGCTACACAACCACGCGACTCAAAACAGCCTGGTACGCTCACAATAATGGATACATTGACCAATGTAATAGAATAGAGAACTCAGAAATAAACCTGTCCACCGACAGACAACTCATTTTCAAGAGAGGATCAAAAAGTATTAAATGAAAAAGAGATCATGGCTCAGCAAACAGTGCTGGGAAAATTGGATCTCTGTCTGCAAAAGATTGAAATGAGACCAGTATCTTGTTTAAAACAAACTCAGGATGGCTCAAAGACCTAAATGTAAATCCCAGAGCAATAAAAACCATCAATGAGAAAACAAGACAAACTTAAGGGCCCTATTACAGGGCAGTCATACTACTAGGCATATCAAAGGGAGCACACACAGCAGAATCAAAAGAGATGAGTGAGCCCTACTGAAAACAAAGCACGTGCATCAGAGGTCTTCATCTAGAATGTAAAACGAGGACCCATGGACTGGGATAAAATCTTTGGCAATGACACAGCAACAAGGGGTTAATCTCTAAAATCTATGGAAAACTGCAATACCTCAACAAGAAAAAACCTAATAACTCAATGTAAAAGCAAGCAAAGGACATGAGCATACAGTTCTCCAAAAATGACATCAAAAAAGGATAACAAAACATGAAAAAATGCTTATATTGGCCATCTGGGAGATGTAAATCAAAGCAACAATGAAATATCACCTTGCACTGACAATAACAATCTAATTCCTCCCCAAAAAAGATGACAATAAATGCTGGAAGGATGCTGAGACTGGAGTGCTCATACACTGCTGATGGGTCTAGAAATGTGTACAACCATTGTGGAAAGCTATAAGATGCTACTTCAAACAACTGAGAAGAGAAACTGCATACAATCCAGTAACACCTCCATTGAGTATACCCTAAAGAAATAAGAGACACAGCACTAACACACATATGAACTCGCATGTTCATGGCAGCATTGTTCATAATAACAAAAAGTTGGAAACAAATGTCTATCAGGAGAAGAAAGGATAAAGAAAAGTTGGTGCATTCACACAATGAAATACTATACATTGCTAAAAACACATGTGTGTTAGACAGGGTTCTCTAGAGAAACAAAACCAGGACACTTATGATTTTATATACATATATAATACATATCATATATATGGATAAATATATACAGCACACAGGAATACAACGGCTAATTAGTCCACACAGTAGTAGAAAGGGCTCAGTTCAACTCACTTCAGTGAGACAGTTAATATACTGGCAGTCCTTTAACTCGTGAGAGCTGCTGGGTCCAAGGTTAAGGAAGCAGACAGCTGAGTCTTTCGTGAGTAATTCAGGCAGTCGGGACAGAAGCAGCAAACAGCAGGGCATGTCACCAGCAGTCAACCAGATGACAGAATCCAACAGTCCCAAGTTCAAGAGATGTATACACCAGTCGCATGGCAAAGCAGGTCTCAAAGGAATCTCAAGCTCTAGCAACGTAATCCACAGGTTGCGTCCACAGGTAGTGTAACTTGCAAGTTGAGGCAGAGAACTGACTAAGGCAGCCACACACTGGTCTAACCACAAGTGAGCAAGAGAGAGACAGGCAGGGCTTGCCAAATATTTATCTCTTTGCCCTCAACTCAAACTGTGACCTTATTAATCCCACATGTTCTTTTTTTTTTTAGTAATTTTTTTTAAAAAACATTTTATTAGGGACTCATACAACTCTTATCACAATCCTTACATACATCAATTGTGTAAAGCACATCTGTACATTCTTTGCCCTCATCATTTTCAAAGCATTTGCTCTCCACTTAAGCCCTTGGTATCATGTCCTCTTTTCTTCCTCCTCCCTCCCCGCTCCCCCCTCCCTCATGAGCCCTTGATAATTTATAAATTATTATTTTGTCATATCTTGCCCTGTCCGACATCTCCCTTCACCCCCTTTTCTGGTGTCCATCCCCCAGGGAGGAGGTTACATGTAGATCCTTGTAATAGGTTCCCTCTTTCCAACTCACTCTCCCTCTACCATCCAAGTATCGCCCCTCACACCCCTGGTCCTGAAGGTATCATCTACCCTGGATTCCCTGTGCCTCCAGCTCCTATCTGCACCAGTGTACATCCTCTGCTCTATCCAACTTGCAAGGGAGAATTCGGATCATGATAGCTGCGGGGAAGGAAGCATTTAGGAACTGGAGGAAAGCTGTATTCTTCATCGGTGCTACATCGCACCCTGATTGACTCATCTCCTCCCCTAGACCCCTCTGCATGGGGATCTCCGGTGGTCGACAAATGGGCTTTGGGTATCCACTCGGCACTTCCCCTTTCATTCACTATGGTAAGATTTTTTTTCTGATGATGCCTTATTCCTGATCCCTTCGACACCTGGAGTTTTCTTTTCCCAGAATGCTGATGGGATGGAGACTTGATACTAGCGTAGTAAGGAAAGAAGACAAAATCATTTGAAACCATCTTGTCAAAGGGCCTGTTGTTCAGCAGATAGCCGTGTCAAGCTATTTGTCCCGAGAGGAATAGAAGTCTATTCAAATGTGCAATTATGACTGTATACCAAACAACTCTGTTTTAGAAAAATCAAGGGATTTGAATATGATCAATTTAACGATTGTTACATTTTTTATCATGGATAATCTGTCTATCTAAGGGTGTCATTTAAATATTCTTAAGATCAGCTACAGTGGTCAAAACAGTATGGTACTGGCACAATGACAGGCACTCAGACTAGTGGAAAAGAATAGAAAGGCCAGGAATAAAATCTTAAGCATATAGACAACTGATCTTTGACAAGGGTCCCAAAACCATCAACTGGGAAGTGGATGCCCTTTTTAAAAAGTGGTGCTGGAAACAATGGATATGCACATGTAGAAAGATGAAACAAGACGTTTACCTCACCCCATGCACAAGAATAAATTCAAGGTGGATCACGGACCTATAAGCTAAACCCCAAACAATCAGGACCATCAAGGAGGGAATTGGGACTAACCTCAGAGCACTAGTCCAGGGAACTTATAGGCTCACTGCAATAGGAAGGATACACACACAGGTGAACTGGAAACCGACAAATGGGATTTAATAAGAATAAAGCACCTGTGTACCTCGAAAGATTCCACCAAGAGAGTGACAAGACAACCCACAGACTGGGAGAGGAATTTTAGTAATGACACATCAGATAAAGGGCTCATAACTAAAATCTGTAACACCTTCATGGTCTGCAAAAAGAGGAAAACAGTTAACCCCCTGAGGAAGTGGGCAAAAGAACTGAAAAGAATTTTCACTAGGGAGGAGACCCATATGGCCAACAAGCATATGAGAAAGTTCTCCCCATCGTTAGCCATAAGAGAAATGAAAATTAATACAACCATGAGATACCACATAACACAGCTAAGGCTCGCCCAAATCAGTAAATCAGAGAGCAACAAGTGTTGGAGAGGTTGTGGTGAAGTAGGAACCCTCCTCCACTGCTCGTAGTCATGTAGATTTGAACAGCCACTGTGGAAAGCAATCTAGACATACTTCAAGAAAATGGAAATGGATCTACCTTATGACCCAGTCATCTTTCTACAGGGCATATACCCAGAGGAGGTAACAAATAAAACACGACCAGTCATCTGTGCACCAATGTTTATTGTGATGCAATTCACAATCACAAAGACTTGGAAACAGCTTAAGTTTCCATCAATAGACGAGTAGATTAGTAAACTCTGACACATACACACAATGGAGTACTGTGCAGCACTGAAAAGAACGGATGATCACAGGAAACATGTTTCATGGGAGGATCTGGAAGGAATCATGTTAAGTGAGGGAAGCCAATAGGTATAACATGAGTCCCCTGAGGTAAGTACAATCAGCACAGCAGGAATAGAAGAATAGACACTTACCACACAATTAATGGGTGGAAGCATAGGAAGTCGGGAGGAGGGCAGACCACACCCAGAGAGGTACATGTGAGTCCAACATAAAGAAGGGGAAAGGAAGAAAGAGGAGGGAGAATCGGGATGGGGAGAAACTGAGATGATGACATCATGGAAACAGGGCACTAAGCCACCCAGGGGGAGAGTATTGGTTGTGTCCGCACAGAATTGGAATGTGCATACAGACACCACCATGATGCACCAAACTAGGAGGGCAATGTAACACGTGGAGGAATCCATAAAAAGACTGGGCTATATGCCCGGTCCCAACCAGAATCAGCCTGACACCCACCATGGAAGGGTGGGCCACAGAGAATGACAATAGATCTAGTGAGGGAAAGGAACCGGCCTGTCATACCCAGATAGAAGTGGAAGCAAATAAAGGGGGAGGAAGGGAATGGAGCACACCCTGGCCCACCAAACTCAGAGAAAAATAGCCCTGCTCAGAGCAGCCAATGCAGAGAGGACCATTGGCCAGCCCCACTACGAGATGCTACCCATAGCCCTACGTGGGACAACACTGGAGACAGTGTGGGATGTGTGACCGAGCTGACCCCACCACACTGAGGCAAAACACTAAAGGTGGGCAAGGGGAGCAGAACAAGGAAGTCCCGAGGGAGTATCAGAAATAGACTTTGGGAAGGACAAAAAAAAAAATAGACTTTGGGGCCAGGGCTTGGCACCCCATCAGACTCGGCCAGAAAACACTCCTAAAGGTCAACAAACAGACCTTGAACAATTTAAAGGCTTTTCTTTGTTTTTTCCTTCTTTTAGATTTGTGTATGTCATTGTCTTTCTGTGTTGGTGTTGCTGCCATTGTTGCTTTGTTTTTCTGTGTCACTTTGGCACTGTTGAGTTTTTATATGCATTTTATTATTTCTTCAGGTCTATCTAGATAAGATAGGCTGGATATACTATGTGAAGAAGAAAACAACCAATGGTTCCAGGGGGGGGGGGTGGCAGGGGACAAGGGAAATGGTCTTAATCAACCCAGGGACAAGGGAACAATGAGTGATTCAAAACCTGTGGCAAGGAGGGGATGGGAGGACTGGTAGGGAGTGATCAAAAGCAATGTAACCAAGAGGAATTACTAAAACCCAAATGAAGGCTGAGCATGATAGTGGGACAAGAGGAAACCAAAAGGAAATAGAGGAAATAAGTAGGAGGCAAAGGGAATACATAGAGGCCTAAATACAGGCATGTACATATGTAAATATATTTATATATGATGATGGGGACTAGATCTATGTGCATATATTTATAGGTTTAGTAGTAAGGTAGCAGAGGGACATTGGGCCTCCACTCAAGTACTCCCTCAATACAGGAACACTTTGCTTGACTAAACAGACATTCCATGATACCCACCTTCCAGACACGATTGCTGAAGACAAATGTGTGGATAAGCAAATCTGGTGAAGGAAGCTGATGGTACCTGGCTATCAAAAGATATAGTACCAGGGGTCTTAAAAGCTTGAAGATAAACAAGCAGACATCTAGCTGAGAAGCAACAAAGCCCACAGGGAAGAAGCACACCAGCCTGTGTGATCACGAGTTGTTGAAGGGATCAGGTAGCAGACACCAAAGAACAAAAGTCAACAGTGTGTGCTCACCTTCCCCATACAAACGCTGAAGACAAATGTGTGCATAAGTAAGTGTGGTGGAGAAGGCTGATGGTGGCCGGCTATCGAGAGATATAGCATCTGGGGTCTTAAAGGCTTGAAGGTAAACAAGCGGCCATCTAGCCCAGAAGAAACAAAGCCCACGTGGAAAAAGCACACCAACCTGTGTGATCATGAGAGGTCGAAGGGACCAAGTATTGAGCAACAAAAAAACAAAAATCTTATCGTGAATGAGGGGGAGTGCGGGGACCCAATGCCCATCTGTAGGAACTGGACATACCTTTGCAGAGGGGTACCGGGGAAGAGATCAGTCACTCAGGGTGCGATGTAGCATCAATAAAACACATAACTTTCCTCTAGTTCTTAAATGCTTCCTCCCCACCCAATTCTACCTTACAAACCTGATTAGACCAGAGGATGTACAGTGGTGCATACAGGAACTGAAAACACAGGGAATCCCGGATGGATGATTCTCTTCAGGACCAGTGGTGAGTGGCGACACCGGGAGGGTGAAGGGAAGGTGGGGTAGAAAGGGGGAACCGATTACAAGGATCTACATATGGTCTCCTCCCTGGGGAATGGACAACAGTAAAGTGGGTGAAGGGAGATGTCAGGCAGTGTAAGATATGACAAAATAATAAATTGTAAATTATCAAGGGTTCACAAGGGAGTTGGGACGGAGGGGAAAAAAGTGAAAAATGAGGAGCTGATTATTCCAAGATCCCAAGTGGAACGTAAATATTTTGAGAATGATGAAGGCAACGAATGTACAAATGTGCTTTACACAATTGATGTATGTATGGATTGTGATAAGAATTGTATGAGCCCCAATAAAATGATTAAAATATATTTAAATAAATAAATATTTTTAAGATATGATCTTACTTTGAAAGTATGGCAATACAACACATATCTATACAGCTCCAATAGTTAGAGAGAAATGCATGTAGGCTAAGTAGCACAAGTACTTATCAAAACTGGTAATTAATGCTTTGCTGTTCGTTTGATGTGAGCTAAGTATTTCACATATTATAATATTTATTTATTATGTTACATACTCATTAGGTGCCTGGACGTTTAATCTGTGGAATGTCAGTCAGATTTTATTTTGTTCTCAGAATAAGTTTTATATTTAGTTCTTAATGTTATTAATTTGCAAACAAAGGCAATAAATTGAAATAGTTCATATTTTCTCTCAAATTTCTGGAGACACTGTGTGTCTTGATTACAATTGTTAGCAAAGCAAACATTTTTCTATTAAACAGTCTTAGATGAAATCAGTCTTCTCAAAATGAAGAAAAGGATAAATATAATTATATATAATGAAATAACTGAGTCTATTTCCTTTAATTAATAAAATTAAAGTATTTACGACTATATCCATACCATCGGATATGCCAAATGCATGAGTTAGGTTGACTTGATGGTAAATACAATGATAATGACTAAGACAGAGATTAGAGTCTTCCAGTCCTCCACTTCAAGCTCAGAGGATGTTAGGATTTTCTCCAGGCCTAAACCTATGGACATACAGCTTGTAACATAAGACAATAGCCTGGCTTATTTCCAGTCTCATTTTTCACTGCAAGAAAAATGGTTGTTTTAGTTCCACTCCCTTCCTCTGCAGTGTTCAGCAGTGAGCAGCTCCGACGGACACAGGAACAAGAGTCGATCGGACATTTGTGACCTGGAGTAGAACCCAAAAGGAAAGAGCACCCGGGGAGGGGACTCGAACAAGAGGAACCAGCTGCCCACTGCATGCACAGCACTCCATGATGATGATGCGCGACGCACAAAGCTGTGCCGCAGTCCCCGTGTTAAACAGTCATTCGTTATGTGTGCAACCAGCCACCATAGTTCCATCCACATGGACTCAATTTCTAGAATTCTCCACAATCTTTTATGAATAAACATAATGTCCTTCCAACCCGAACTCCCCTAAGAACAGCTCCTTTTCCCCTGTTCAGTGGAATGCTGTCTGCCTTGCCACAGGCCCCTCGGTGTCTCCCCTGGCAAGATTTCCCTGTGCAGAACACGGCTCTCACGTCGCCCCTTGCAAAGCACTTCATGCTCTAACAAATCCTTTTGCTTGTGCAGTGAGCTTGGCTCCATGTTTCTTAATTCCTACTGAACAGGGGAAGAGCCATCAACTGGAAGCTTGCTTTAGTAACCCTAACGGTTATTGTTAACTCTCTACACATAATAGCATGGAGATAGAGTGTTCCAGATTTGGTACAGCAGTCCAATAATGTTATCAAGAACCTTCAACTCTGACATAATGTGTTCATTGTTATACCTTTGATTTTTATATCTTGTCAACTCACACTCATAAGATGATCGTTTCTGCCCAGACAGCATGTTTCACACCAACATTCCAAACATGTAGAAAGTGTGAGTAGATCAAAAAGTAAAAGTTTTGCCCCAAATCCAGATGACTTAATTTTTTCTCTCTTTATTTCTTAATGGCCAATGCAAAATTACATAGCAACATTTGCCTGTAAGGAAACTTGACCCAGAGCAATGGAATTTCCACAATGTCTTTAGACACATTTTGGTTTGTCTTCTAGAGCTCATTCATTTCCAACAGTTGTTATAATAAATTACCATAAATGTAGTGACTTAAAATAGCACAAATATATTATTTTACGGTTCTGGATGTCAGAAGTTAAAATGGGTGTCACAAAGCTAGAATCAAGACATGAAAGACTGAGTTCCTCATAAAAATTCTAGAAACTAATCAATTTTCTTGTAATTTCCATCTTCTAAAGCTACCTACATTCCTTGGTCGACATCCTCTAATCTAGCTCTAACATCTAGCCCTTTTATCACCTCTCCTCCTCTGACTCTGATCTTACTCTACTGTCTCCCTGTTTCCTTACAAAGACTACTGAAATTACATGAGGCCCACCTGAGGACTCCAGAATAATCTCCCCATCTCAAGATCCTGGATTTAGTCGTATTCTGCAAAGGTATTTTGCACATATATAATTTAACATATTCACTCCTTCTGGAGTTAGAAAGTGGACATAGGAGTGTGGAACATTATTCTGCTTATCACAGGCTGTTCATATTGTTACCCATGGAAAATGTAAGATATTGTTAACAAAGCGGAAGAGTAGGAAAATCTACTGGATTTCCATGTCTGCCACCCTCCATCCATATTCTTCCCACCCCACATCAAGTCCAGGCCCGCTGCTCTACAGCAAGTTCTAGAAAGTAAAGGAAAAGATGTGGTTGCTTTTTAATTAATTATGAATAACTCTTACTTTCAAACTCCATTGAATATAGTTTCATTGCAATGGAGATAATAGTTAAAGGCAGACTTTAAGTGTGCTTACATTTTCTACACACTCTCATTAAAGTATGAAATACATATGCACAACTCTTAATATATTTAAACCATTGAATTGTACATTATGTGAATTATATGTTAATAAAACTGTCAAAATGTTTAAAGTGCAAACTAAATAAAATAAAAATGTATAAAAGATAACATTTGAACAGGACAGAGTCAAGTTGTTGGTTGTTGCTGCTGCTACTGTTTTTAACGACCGTAATGACATTGCATTGTATATAGACCGGTATAATTCATTCTCAAATATCAACATCACTTTCCTTTCCCCCTTTTTATCCAATCTATGAAAAGGTGAAAGTGACAGATAACGAAGAATCCTAGCGGGCTTGTGAATTTAAGCTAATAGTTTAAAGGTCAAAATATTGACTGTGAAGCAAGTGTGCTATTTTAAGAAATCTGGGTTTCTTAATTGCAGCCAGAGTAATCACCACCAGCTCTGTCTTCCTGATGTCTGATGCACACTAGAAAAAAGCCTTTTACTATTGCTGCTTGGATGAAATCTCTTTAGCAGACATAACATGGAATACGGTGAGATTTCTTTATAACCAATAAAATATTCCTAAAGAGATTACGCTGTAGAATTGATGTGGGGAGGAAAAGGCCATTCACAATCAACGTTTAGTGTAGCTGTGACCATGCTGAATGTGAAGAGTCTAGGATAGAAATAAATAAAATTAATTGACAGGTTTTATATGTAATTTTTTTAAATCCTCCCCCTCTATCCAGCTTCCTAAGGGAATGTGGATGTAAAGTCTGAGCCTGAACAGACATGTAAAGGCTTAGCCTAATGCATAGAAGACATTAAATGCTAAAACAGGATATAAAGGAGAAATAGTTGAAAGAAGAAACTTATGACAAGGATACAGGGTGCATTAAATAGACTCTGAGACTGGATACATAAATCCACTAACATAGCATCAATCTATGCATAACTCCTAAGAACTTAGGAAGAGCCCACTCTGCATCACAAGGTTTCTGTGCACGCTTCATCTTCTCCTACCTGTTCCTTCCTGGTTACAAGGCTGGAGAAGGTAGAAGTCAGTACTGATTTTTTCATAATGAATAAAGTAGAAAAAGTTTAATGAACATGAGATCTGTCAAGCCACATTGAAGCCTGAGACAAACAGTGGATGCCCTAAACTTTAATGGAAGCAAGGTCAACAATAGTACATTCAAATCCTACTTCTTGGTTTATCTTATTCACAATTTCAGGAATTGTCATGTGTGCCCAAGTGAGAATCTTAACTAATGTTTGCTTTTCCATAAACCCAATACCTTTGAGTTTATTCTATTCATAATGAGGCTGTAAAGAATTAAAATAAATTCTGCCTTGATATAAATAAAATATTTAAACTTAAAGTAACATTGGTGTTAATATAGCTCTGCTTCAATATTTCTCTATTTTCTAACTATGTTGGTGCTTTAACAAAAAGTAACAGTTTTAAAAATACATAAAACAATGTATATGGGGTGCATTTTTCCTTTAGCCTCAGGTTCAAAGATGTCTGCTCATGACACTGACTTTTTTTTTCTTTTTGGCAATTTTTCTCTTTATTTTTTTTCTTTTTTAAACCATTTTATTGGGCACTCATACAACTCACAACCCATATCAACCCATACGTACATCCATTGTATTAAGCACATTTGTATATATGTTGCCATCATCGTTCTCAAAGCATTTTCTTTCTGCTTGAGCCCTTGGTATCGACTCCTCATTTTCCCCCTCCCTTCCCAGCCCCTCTCCCTCACAAACTCTTGATAATTTGTAAATTATTACTATTACTGCTCAACATCTCTATTCACCCACTTTTCTGTTGTTCAATCCCCCAGGGAGAAGGTTATGTGTAGATCCTTGTGATCAACCAATCAACCCCACCTTACCCATGCCCTCCTGGTATTGCTACTCTCATTATTGGTCCTGAGAGGTTTGCCTGTCCTGGATTCCCTGTGTTTCCAGCTCTTATCTGTACCAGTATACAACCTCTGGTCTAGCCAGATTTGTAAGGTAGAATTGTGATCATGATAGTGAGGAGAAGGAAACATTAAAGAACTAGAGGAAAGTTGTATGTTTCATCATTGCTATACTGCACACTTACTGGCTCGTCTCCTCCCCGTGACACTTCTGTAAGGGGTTGTCCAGTTGCCTACAGATGGGCTTTGGGTCTCCACTCCACACTCCCCCTCATTCACAATGCTAAGATTTTTTTCTTTGATACCTGATCCCATCGATACCTTGTGATCACACAGGTTGGTGTACTTCTTCCATGTGAGCTTTGTTGCTTCTCAGTTAGATGACCACTTATTTGTCTTCAAGCCTTTAAGACCCCAGATGCTATATCTTTTGAAAGCTGGGTACCATCAGCTTTAGAAGTCAGTATTAAGCATTATGTTAATACTGCACACACACTTACTTTTTTCATTGGAATGTTCCTCGTTGTTAGTTCTGTTTGTGATGAAACAAGGAAGCAGTCCTATAAAATGATTCTTGGTGTTCCTTTGTGCTAGCTTCACTTATCCAGATTTCAAAAGTCACATTTTTAGGAACTAAGGAATTAATTTGAAAAGAATACCATCAGATACAGGCTCTTATTTGTAAAAGGAAGTGGAAAACCTTCATTCATGACAGGGTGTTCTATAGTTTTTAATATGTTGAGAAGAGAGCCCAGCAAAACTTATCAGGAGACTCTGACCTAGATCCCACTTCTGTACTCACTCAGATGGTGAGAATGACTATCTTTTCCCCCAAGGTGTTCTGCACGGACATTATTTTTTGTTTTGACATCATCACCCTAACCCACAGATCTTCACTTCCCCCATCTATTTCTAACAATTTAGTTTGCTCTTCATAGTCCTGACGCAGAAGTCCCATGAGTCAATGGATCTGAATGTCCTAGAAGTTTTGAAGTGAAGCTACTCTTCAAATAGTTCCCTTTAATTTCAGCTCACCTATACTATCATTTTATTCTCTCCTTCCCTCATCTGAACTCTCTGCTCACATACAGATAGTTCTCCTCAACAATGTAGCCAGTCTCTAAAATGCAGTGAAAGTTTGACAGGGCATCATTGTTTGAAGTCACTTTCTTTAGAAGTCAAGAGTTAAAGGCAGTATGTTTTCATAATGAAGGAAATGCATGTGTGTGTGCGTGTGTGTGTGCGTGTGTGTGTGCGTGTGTGTGCGTGTGTGTGTGCGTGTGTGTGCGTGCGTGTGTGTGCGTGTGGTGTGTGTGTGCGTGTGTGTACTTATGCCATCACTCTTCTGTCACTTTGTAGTACTGTAGTGTTTTGCGTGTTGCTGCTATAATATTGTAAGCTATAGCACCAGTTTTTCACATCCCAGCAGGATCAACCATGGTGGAGGAGTTGTAGCAGAATTTCTAGGGAAAAAACATTGATATCTACTTCTGGAAAATTACCAGTGAAAGCCTTATAAATAGCAGAGGAACACTGATTGAAAGCTGAAAGGTGAACCTCTCCATTTGAAGGCACTCAGAATATGACTGGGAAAAAAAGAGTCAATCTTAACTATATGACGGAGCAAAGATTTCAGGACCTTCATTTCCTGGTGCGGCACTATTCAAAATGAGAACAAACAGCTGCAAATATTCATTAGTAATAGGAACATGGCATATACAGACAATGAATCAAAAAATTTTAAATTGTCAAAAATGCAATGGAATGTTTGAAGATTGCTATCATAGGCATTAATAGACCGATGTTAGCCATTTTACCATAATAATTACATGATTTATTAATAGGGCCCTGATGATGTAGTGCAGTGGTTCTCATCCTTCCTAATGCCATGACCCTTTAATAAAGTTCCTCATGTTATGGTGACCTCCCAACCATAAAAATTTTTTGTTGCTATTTCTTAACTGTGATTTTGCTACTGTTATGAATCAGGTGACCGCTGTGAAAGGGTTGTCTGACTCCCAAAGGGGTCGCGACCCACAGGTTGAAAGCCTAGTGGGTTAAAGTTCGGCTGTAGACCAGCAAGTCCGCAGTTTGATACTGCCTACCACTTCACAGAATGAATATTAGTCTTTCTGCTCCCATAAAGATTTACAGCTTCAGAATGCCACAGGGGCAATTCTAGTCTGTCCTATAGGGTTAATATGAATCTGAATCAACTCAGTGGCAATGAGTGAGTGATATGGTTCACTATGCAAGATTGACTACTTGAAGAGGAACAACCTCCCATTAAATGTCACACAGAACATTTCAAGATTTATCATGCAGCACATTGCTGCCAGTAGTAAAAGAAATGGAGGATTGTAACTACTTGAAAGATAAAAAAATTTTGGTTACTGGAAAATATTACGTTGGTGATATAAATTATAAGACACCAAATGATAGAATTTTGCAAGACTTACAACCTATTCATTGTACATACCTCTTTCCAACAACTTAAATGGAACACACATGAATCACATCATATATACATACATATGCATACATATACATGTATATGAAATGACACAATGAAGAAAGTTCAAATTGAAGTTGAAGAAAATAAAAACAAGTTTATGAAACCCTAAAAAATAACCTTGAATATATCCTACTTCAATTTAGAAACCATGAATAATAAGAGAAAGAATAGCATCTGGGGTCTTAAAACCTTGTCTTCAAACAAGCAGCCATCTGAGTGCGATGCCAAGTAGGCCCACACTGAAGAAGCACACCAGCCTGTGTGATCCAAGGATTGTGAATGATAAAATCCAAACCCAAGGAAGGGAATGGGATCAGAGCTTAAATTGTGAACAGCAGGTTTTCAGAAAGTTCGAGATGACTGTGGGAACCCAAAATCCATTCAGAGAGTCGACACGTGGATCAAGCCTCCAGGGAATCCTCCTCTGACCACAGGCCAGGCTGTAAATAGCATTGCCATCATGCAGAGTGCAGTGCTTTTGTTTTGTTTAGTTGTCTGTGTTTTTCTCTATATGAAATCCAAGTTGAGTAGAGCTCTAGATATGGCGACTGCATTTATGATTTCTGTGGGGAAGGCTGGGGGAGGTGGGGAGCTGATGATGATGGCTAAAAGGGAAGTAAATGTTCTAAAGTGGATTGTGGATATAATAGTACAACTCTTATTAATATGATTGAACAATTTAATTGTATGGTATGTGAAAGATATGCCAATAAACTTATTTTAAAGAATAGATTCAAGGCATTGAATCCTAATAACCAAAACCTAGACAGTTGTGGTTTGGCATAAAGTACATCACACATAGATATTTTCTGCTTTCTTTTCCATTGAGGTTTTTCTCTGTTTTATTTTGTTTTTATTATTTGGTGGGGTTTCTTTGGTTCTTAGTATACATGTTCTGGACATGAAATCCATGATAGGTAAACCTATAGACAGTACCTGGATTAATTGTTTCTTAAAGGTATGGCAGGTAGGTTGGGGGTATTTGGGAGCTAATAATAATGAATACAAGAAAAATGTTTTTAAATGATTATGGAGAAGACTGAATAACTCATTTTAATATGATTGAACTATTGGGTTATATATGAGTTATATATCCCTAAAACTTTCTTTAAGACAGGAAAGAAAGCCCAAAGCAGGTGTCAGAAGAGAACTCTGAAAACTTCTCATGAACATAGAGAGCTAAAGCAAAGGGGGGGGGCGTGTTATAAAGTAAAATAACTGATGGGGAGATTACAAAGGGTGGGTCAGAAGACAAAGTAAAGTTTTCTAATGAAATGTGTGAAAACTTGGAGTTAGGACACCAATAGGTACCCACTAACTCAATCCTCAAGTTTGAATATTAAAGGTTTCTAAGAGCAAACTGATAGATTATGTCAAAAGCATAAAAGTTTAGATGGAAAAAATACACAATTACTTAACAAGAATAGTTGATCAATATTCAGCCACTTCAGGAAGTAGCATGTGGGAAAAAAAATATCCAAGTTGCACTGAAGGCACTGGCCAAAAAAAAAAAAAATTTTAAGCTCCAGGAACCCATTCACATTTCTATATAAAATAAATTTTGGAAGGTCAATCACCTGGAAGAAGAATATATTTGTACCCATTCCAAACAAAAGTAATCCAACAAAATTTGAAAATTGCCAAATAATATCATTTATATCTCATGTAAGTAAAATGATCCCAGGAGGACATAGAGTAAGAAATACCATTCCCAATGTCACATGGATCTTGGCTGAAAGTAGATAATACCAGAAAAAATGTTTACCTATGATTTCTGAGTATGCAAAAGCATTTAACTAGATCATGACAAATTACGGATAAAATTTCAAACAGTAATTCCAGAACACCTCATTGTGCTCATGTGGAACCTATATAGATAGAACCAAAAGATACAGCGCGAGTTAAAAAAAAGAAAAGGTTTGTATCAGGTTATGTATTTTCCCTTATTCAATGTACATCTTGAGCAAATAATACAAGACGTTCGGCTCTATGAAGCATGTAGCATCAGGATGAAGCATGTAGCATCAGAAGAAGATGCAATAAAGCCTTCAATGTGCAGATGATACAACTCCGCACGCTAGAAGCTCAGAGGATTTAAAACACTGATGTAGATCAGAGATTGCAGCACTTAGTGGAGATCACAATTCAACATTAAGAAAATTTTAAAATCCTCTCAACTGCATGAAAAGTAAAATCAAAATAAATGGAGAAAGATTGAAGTTATTGGGGATTTGATTTTACTTAGAACAATCATCAATCCCAATGTAAGCAGTAGTCAAAAAATCAAACAACATAGTGCATTGGGCAAATCTGCTTCGTGAGCCCTATCGAAAATGTTAAAAAGCAAAGACATCACCTTGAGGACTAAGGTGAGTGTGACCCACACCATGCTATTTTGATCACCCCATATGCATGTGAAGGCTAGGCAATGGACATGGAAGACCAAAAAATTATTGAAGCATTTGAATTATGGTGTTGATTAAAAATATTTACTATAGCATGGACTGACAGAAGAACAAACAAATCTGCATTGGAGGAAGTACAGCCAGAATGTTCCTTAGAATAGAGGATGGCCAGACTTCATCTCAGATACTTTGGACATGTTATCAGAAGAGACCAGTTCCTAAAAAGGGCAGCAAGAAGGAAAAAACAAAAAGGATGAGTCTCAATGAGATGTCTGACAAAATGGCTGCAACAATGGACTCAAACATAGCAACAATTTTGAAGATGGGGCAATAATAATAATAGTGTTTCATTCTGCTGCACATATGGTTGCTATGATTCAGAACCCACTAAACAACCACTAACAACTCTGTGTGTGTGTGTTGACTGATTTAAATTCCATATCATGGGCTTCAAAGAGTTGGTGAGGAAGCTCCATTATATTTCTATGACATTTTTCCACAAGCTTGTTGTAGCACCCTCATACAAGATTCTAAATTTTTTGCATAAGGGAGAATTTCCAAATGGTTTAATTTTTTTGTGCCAACCCACATACTTTCCTCCCCCTAGATTTATTCTTGATTATTGTTTGAATGTTTACATCAGATTGATTTTTAAATATATTTTACTGTTTTGAAAATAAAATTACATCATACTGAATTTGAGAAGTTAGTTTTGAATATTTCCTTTAAAGATGAAACCAGAACCTTTACTTTATGAGAAATACTTGTTGAACTTACACTTAACTTAAAATCTTAGTCTTCAGACCTCAATCTGGTATGCCATGCCTTGAGGGCAACATACTGGCATGAAGCAGCGAACTAACAGAGAGGACTGCAGGGCCAGCCCCAATGCGAGCTACATCGACCCCTCCCCAAAAGATTGCACTACAGGGGACAGCACTGATGATACAACCCTGGGAGATTGGCACGTCTGTCCAGACCACACAGGAGAAAACTAGGAGAGAGAGAGAGAGAACCCCATCCTAGCCCATCAAGCCCTGAGGATGTCACTCCTGCTTGAAGCTGCCAAGACACTGAGAGGATGGTAAGGCCAGCCCCACCACAAGACACATGTCCCCTCACTGACCCACAGCACTGCAAGGGACAATACTGGAGATAAGGTGCAGGACGTGGGCCCTGTCTCTCACGCCACCACCACCACCCCACTCCCTACATACCCCCCCCCCAACACATGGGTGAACTATGGAAGGAGAGCAACAGAGCAGCAAGGGGATTAAAGCAACTAAGTCCTTGAGGAATCCCAAAAATAGATTTCAGACTTAGAGGACAGGGCTTGCACCTCATCAGATTCAATCAGCAGACATATGTAAGGGTAAGCAGATTTATAGGCTTTTCTTCTCTTTCTTCTTTTTCTTCTTCTTCTTCTCCTCCTCCTCCTCCTCCTTCTCTTCCTCCTCATCCTCATCCTCCTCCTCCTTGTCCTCCTCCTCCTCTTCCTCTTTCTCCTCCTCCTTCTTTTTTGTGTCTATCTATATAAGATAGGCAAGATAAACAATCCCAAGGGGAAAAGAAACTGATGGTTCTAGGGGGACAGCGGAGAGGTGAAGGTGGGGGAAATGGAGGGGAAAACAACAAACCCAGGGACAAAGAACAACAAGAGATCTAAAATCAATGGTGAGGAGAGTATAGAATGCCTGGAGGGGTTTGATCAAGTACAACGTAACCAAGAGGAATTCGTGAAGGCTTGCAGTATACTGTAGATTTTAAAAATTAGTCCTTTGTCCATTATGTCATTGATAAATATATTTTCCCAAATCTGTGGGTTCTCTGTTCACTCTTTTAATTAAATATTTCAATGTACACAAGTGTTTTATTTCTAATACATCCCACTGATCTATTTTTCTTCCATGGAGTGTGCTTCCTTTGTTAATTCTGGCAGCCCGTGTATTCCCTGTACTGGGGCACTTAGATTTGTCCCAATTTTCTCAGATAGCTTTGAGTTTTACATTTAGGTCTTTGATCCACCTTGAGTTTGTTTCTGTGAATGGGGTATTGTTTCATTCTTCTGCAAATGGATATCCAGAATTTCCAACACTATTTATTGAAGAGGGCATCTCCTTCCCATTGAATGCTTATTGGGCCTTTGTCAAAATTCAGTTGTCTGTATGCGGATGTTTTTATTTCTGGGTTTCTGTCATGATTCATTGGTCTGTGTATCTTTCATTATACCAGTACCAGGCTGTTTTGACAACTGTGACTGTGTAGTAGAGTTTGAGGTCAGATGGTGCAAGACCACCTACTTTGTTCTTCCTTTTGAAAAGTTCTTTGCCTATCATGGGTTTTGTCCCTCTCAGTATGGAGCTGGGAATTAATTTTTTTCTATTTCTTTAAAGAATGATGCTGGAAGTAAATAATTCAGATACTGTGATATAGACTTAGCCTACATTGGCCCAATATCTCTCTCAACGGGACTTTAAAAAAATTAGTACCAGGGGCTAATCAAAGACTAATATTAATGGAAGATCATTATGCCCCAGGGGGCTGATCAATAAGACTCTTTACCATAAATTAATAAGGAGGTTTTTGAAAGGGAGCCAAAGGCAAATTAAAAAAAAACCAACATAGATCCAGGAATGGGTTTAGGGCTTGCACTATATCCTAGCTCCAATTTCAGGACAATTAGTTCTTAAATCATGCCCCTGCTCAATACTTGCCCTCAGGAAGGGAAGATATGGGTGCTATAGCATTGTGTGGTGAAGAAATTAATTAGATGGTGCCTGGCTATCAGATAAAATAGTGTCTGGTGTCTTAAAGGTTGGTTTCCAAACAAGCAGCCATCTATGTGAGATGTCAACTAAGTTCACATGGAAGAAGCACATCAACATCAGAGACCAAAGGATTGTAAATCATAATGATCCAAATATGAAGGAGGGAATAGTATCAGAACCTAAATTGTGAGAATTTGGTTTTCAAAAGACTTTGGATGACAGTGGGAGCCCGAGACACATTTGTGGGATCTGCATAAGAAATCATCTTCCAGTGATTTCCTTTTTTCCATACTAGAGGGATGGGAAGAAACTGGTTATCAAACAGTGCGTTGGATAAATGACTACGGAAGATGAAAATGATAAACCTGACTTGAACAGTTGAAACCTTGTCAGTTGATCTCCCCTCTGATGCGTGTTAAATGTGATCTGGTTGTCAACATTTTCTGTATTTTTTTCATATTGGGGTTCATGTCAGGTGTGCTATTTCATTGGGTGTCACCTTCTTGAATTTTTGTTAAATGTTTTTCTGCTTTTTGGTATATGGAATCCAGGGTTGATGACTCTACAGGAACAGCAAGTAGAATAAGGGTTTCTGGGGGCGGGTGTACACTGGGGCGGGTGTACACTGGGGCGGGTGTACACTGGGGCGGGTGTACACGGGCGGGTGGACACTGGGGCGGGTGGACACTGGGGCGGGTGGACACTGGGGCGGGTGTACACGGGCGGGTGGACACTGGGGCGGGTGGAAAGCGGGTGGACACTGGGGCGGGTGGACACTGGGGCGGGTGGACACTGGGGCGGGTGGACACGGGCGGGTGTACACGGGCGGGTGGACACTGGGGCGGGTGGACACTGGGGCGGGTGGACACTGGGGCGGGTGGGTGGACACTGGGGCGGGTGGGTGGACACTGGGGCGGGTGGGTGGACACTGGGGCGGGTGGACACTGGGCGGGTGGGTGGACACTGGGGCGGGTGGGTGGACACTGGGGCGGGTGGGTGGACACTGGGGCGGGTGGACACTGGGGCGGGTGGACACTGGGGCGGGTGGGTGGACACTGGGGCGGGTGGGTGGACACTGGGGCGGGTGGGTTGACACTGGGGCGGGTGGACACTGGGGCGGGTGGGCACTGGGGCGGGTGGGCACTGGGGCGGGCGGGTAATGTAGTAAGACAGCTGATGTCAGGGTTAGAGAAGGAAAGAATCGTCTGAAACGATTGTGGCAGCGACCGTAAAACGCTGATTGACGCGATTGAACTGTGGAATGATATGTATTAACTTGGTGTTAACTCCCCAATAAAATGGTTTTGGGGAGAAAATTAAGTGTTTATTATAACAGTGTCAAATTGAGATTGTTGGCAGGCTTCTCATTCAAGAGCAGGTAAACAGAGTTCTTACTCACAGAGCATAGGTGGCCGTGCATATCTGGCTTCTGATTCTACATCTTCCCAACTGTGCAGCTGTGGCCTGAAACTAAAAGAAGAAATACCAAATGTAGCTTTCATTATAAATGGCTTATCTGTGCCTTCTGATTCATCACTGTCTCCATACAAGTTCCATCAAAATATAGTAGTTTCGATATTGGGAGTGAGACATCATGAACAAGAACTGCATTCAGGTTGATTCCCTAAACAGAAGGATGTGACACCAAATTGGAATTGGACAATAACAATTTTAACTGCATAATGTCATTTGATACAATTTTTAATACAATGATCTATTTATCATTCAGCCAAAGTATAATTTAGGTTAAATTGCCCCCTAGAGGTAGTCAGGGAAAAAGACACCAAATAACTGAACTATCTGGAAATAATAAGGAAAAATCCAAATGAAAGGCTAATAAAAAATGCAGAAAGAGATAAGAGAATTCTTCCAAAGTATAGATTTATGCTTTTCTAAATGAAGAATAGAAATAAAATTTTCTAATAATTATCATATGTAAACGTTTATCTAAATTATCAAGATAATATTCAACTGCAAATAAAATTATTGCACATAAATAAGGCCACAGTATTTCTAAGGAATAGTTTATTTTCTTTTTTTCTTTTCTTTTTTATTTTATTTTTTTAATAGTTTATTTTCTTAGCAGTAAATATAAATTTCTGAATGCAAAATCTGAATGCATTTATATTTGACAGTCTGAGTATTGATTGTTCTGATTTTTTATATATTATTGTTACAATTTTTTAAAGTTCTGCTTCTTTGTAATTAACAAATCTCTGTGTGCCAGGTCGCTATACTCACTTTAAAAATGAGTTTCAATCAAGGAAAACAGAGAAGATGCATAAAATCAAGGAAAAGAGAAGATGCATAAAAGGTGTGATGAGTTACTTTAAATATTATTCAAAATATGGCTGGAATTTTCCACTAGCAGGTAAGAAGCCACCACTACCCTACACCCCAGTGAGAGGGCAAAGGAGAGAAAAGGATTGTTTAACGATTGCTGAAGTCAGCGGGTCTATGAGGCTTTTGCCTAAAATTTAGAACAGGAAGTAGCCTGCAAAGAAAAGTAGATTTGGTTCAATTGCAATTATTGATATTCTCAATCAAACAGCATTCTTTGTTTTTGAGGAAAAAAATAATGTCAGGTATAAGAGAGATTTATGGACATCTATCTGAAATTTTAAAATAACTCAAAAAAAGCAGCATCAAACTGACTTAAACATGAAAATACTTAGAAATCAGTGGGGGAAATACCAGTTCAGCTAGTGAACTGATAGAAGGAATGAAGTTGACAATTGAACACTTGAGTGGTAATTCATGTATGTAAACTGAAAATAACTGAGTGGGAAATGCCCACTTCTTTCTCAGCATACTGATTTCTGCATTCTAAGAGATCTCTAAAATTAAACATCAGAGGAAATGGCATGGAGACCATGTCTGCCCGCTTCAGCTTCAGTAAGGAAAGAAAAATCTAACTCCACGCCAGCCCAAGACCATTTGCCACAAGGTAGAAATCAGACATGTCTTGACCCTCCATCCTTCGTTATGCTCTTTCGACACCAACCATTTCTCTCACAACATGCTGCTTCTCTGCTGGATTTGATAATTCATTACATGGCCACACAGAACTCACAAACAATACTCACAGTTAGGGGATTTACCAGGGAAGTTAACAGGCTACATCGAATCAAGATCAGAAAGCATTAAGAATACATGCTTTTGTAATCTTATGTCTGTACTATCTCTTGTCAGTAATACCAGGAAGATGTCCCTCTGGTTCTCACCCTCAAAACTACTTGGTCTCTGCCTTACTCCAGCGAGTGTTTTAAAGCTCCTTTGTTGTTACTGCTGCTCATAAGCTGCTTCAGACTCATAGTCACCCAGTGTACAACAGAAGGAAACAATGCCCAGTCATGCACCACCCGAATAGTTGTTATGTATGCCAAAGGGCACCTCACTCTGCAAGGCGACCTCCTGCCTGAAGGCAATCAATGTTGCTTATTCCATGGGCTGGGAAGCCCCCTGCTCTATCATATAGTCTTAGCACAGTTCTTCCACTCTGTCTAATGGTCTCAGTACTGCAGTCTCTGCTGACTCTGCTGCCTTCACTATTTCAGGTAGAAATATGCTCCAATGATGGTTTTTCTTTCTCCTGGTCTTCTGTTTCTGCTCCCAAGATGGCTCATTCTTACACGCAGTGGAACGGCAAAAATGACCAATCCCTGGAGTAGGACTTCTACCCTTTGTTTGCAGTCTCCCACCCAGTCACTTAGTTACAAAGACAATAAATAGAAGGTCCATACCAAGTAATTTCATTATACCACACCATCTAAGGATCAATCTTATTTTAAACATAAAAAGCCCTACACATTAAAGTTCCTATTTCATTGAATTTCTACTCAACTACATCAGACATCTCAATGCATTTGTAAAATCAGTTGTTCACGTGCACAGCCCTGCGTGTCAGTGGTGTCCCAGGATTAATATAAATCATTCAATGCAATGAATAAGAAACTGGAAAATTACCATAGATGTTTTTAATGGAAAAATGAAATCTTATCATTCGATGTAGGTAGCTTCCAATAAAAAGATTATAAATGAGTAAATTTTATTCTATCATTTTTTAACTTCTGAATTTAACAAAGATTGGGATCTGATAAGTGACAGAAGCCTCCAACCCCCATATTTTACATGTGGCCTTGTGTTTGTTTGGGTAGACTAGAGAAAAAAATCCATGGACACACATATGTGTATAAGAAAGAGGTTTATATACAAGAGCAATTGAACATGGAAAAAACATCCCAGCCCAGTCCAGATCAAGTCTATAAATTCAATATTAGCCCATATTTCCAATATCAATCTATAAAATCTTCTTCAGACTCATGAAATACATGCAATGATGCCGAATGCAGAAGATCACAGGCCAGTGGGTAGGAAGTCTTCGGATACAGTGTCATTGGAAACCTCTCAGTGCTGGCCAGGCTCTCACTGTTGCTTCTCCAGCTTCCGAGGTTTGGTTGCATCCATGTGGCTTGTCTTCTGCAATGTCTCCCAGGGAGTAGCAGAGAGAGATAGGTGTCTTCCACCTCCAAGGAGGAAGTACCAGATTTCCCAGAATTCTCAGTAGAGGGCCATGCCCACAGAAGTCTCTTTAACTACCTCCAGATTGACAGCCTTGACTCCACCCCTACACTCCTAATCCTTACATTGACACCAGATTAGGTGACTACCACAGGCCTTATAAGTAGTCTCATCGTGAATTATTTAAGAAGCACCTGGAAAGGCCACAGCAACTAAAGATTACCCTCCTGTCATGGCCTCTAAAACCTCATCTTCAGAAAGTTGTCACTCTGCATTCACAAGAAGTGACTTAATAGGGATTCAGACTTCATGTGACAAAATATTTGTGGCCCTCAAAAAAACAAGGATGATATTTTTCATCCAAGCTACATGTCAACTGGGCTTTTTCCCAGATGGTCTTTTCCATATCTGCTCAGTCCAGGACCCAGGTTTATGGCACAGTCTCCATTTGAGAAATGCCGGGCACCGTCACAGAAGGGAAAACGCTCTGGAGGGCCGCAGACTGGCTTTCAACTGCTCTCTCCTGCCGTGATGCATATTAGTTCTGCTCACAACTCACCACTAAAACCTATGCAACTCCAAGGGAGCCAGGAAAATCAATCCTCTCCAGGGCGAAGAAGTGGAAATACTTGAGGAATAACCCGAAAGACCCCCACAGAGGTATTCATAGTTTTTCCCATCACAAACTACACTGCAAAGGATAGCCTTGTTATCTATCATTTTGTACAGCTATAAAATAAATTCCCCAGTGGGACTGCTGGAGCCCAGGTTGTATCCATTTGTTCTTTGATACAAATTGTCATATAGGATTGCTTTACAGCAATGCTACAGTCCATTTAAAGTTTCACCTGTAAACTTTCTAATAATGCATGAGAGTCTGGGAACACCAGTTTCATAAATCACTCATGGTCCCTCTATGCAGGGCTTCTGAGTCTGTAAGTATTTGCTGTAGTAGAGAGCCTCCCCATGCCCTCTGTGAGCAGCTGAGAGGTTTGAACAGGATCTTGTTGGCAGTCCAGCACTTGGACAATGGTGCTACAGGCTCCTTAAGAATGATGTGCTACAAGGAGGAGATGAGCCAGCCAGGGTGCAGTGTAGCACCAATGAAACACACAACTTTCCTCTAGTCCTTTAATGCTTCCTCCCCACATTATCATGACCCCAATACCCCCACTACCTTACAAATCTGGCTTGACCAGAGCATGTACACTGGTACAGATAAGAGCTCAAAACACAGGAAATCCAGGACAGATAAACCCCTCAGGATCAATAATGACAGTAGTGATACCAAGAGGGTAAAGGGAAAGTGGAGGGAGAAAGGGGGAACCAGTCACAATGATCTACATATAACCCCCTCCCAGGGGGACAGACAACAAAAAGGAGGTGAAGGGAGACATCAGTCAGTGTAAGACATGAAAATATATCTTATAAATTATTAAGGGTTCATGAGGGAGGAAGGGTGGGGAGGAGGGAAATGCACTGATACCAAAGGTTCACGTAGAAAGAAAATGTTTTGAGAATGATGATGGCAACATATGGGCAAATGTGCTTGACACAATGGATGGATGGATGGATGGATGGATGGATGGATGGATGGATGGATGGTGATAAGAGTTATACGAGCCCCCAATAATATGATTTTTTAAATTATATGCTAAAGTGGGCCCAGCCCCAATCCAAGCTAAGTTGACCCCCTCCTAAAAGAACGTGCTACAGAGGACAGCATTGAAGATATAGGCTGGGGAAGTGGCCAGTCTCTCCTGACCACATGGGACCAAACTAAGAGGGAGAGAGAGAACTTCACCCTGGTCTGCCAGGCCTCAAGGATGACATCCTGCTCTGAGCAGCCAATACACATAAAGGACCATAGGGCAGGCCCCAACACAAGGCATGATGTCCTCTCGCCAGCCCACAGCATTACAGGGTCAACACTGGAGACACACTGAGGTAAGTGTATCCAGTCACACACACATACACACACACACACACACACACACACACATACCACAGCAGGGCAAATCACAAAGGGAGCAAACAGAACAGAAAGGGGAATAACGTCACAAATTCCTCAAGGAATCCCAAAAATAGACTTCTGATGCGGGTGTTGGGGTTTCAGTATTTGGCACCTCATCACACCTGGTTGGAAGTCATTCATAAAAGTCAGCTGATAGACTTGGAACTATTTATAAGCTCCCCCAATCCTCATTATTATTTTTTTTATTTAAAATGTTTTATATGTCTATCTATATAAGATAGGCAAGATAAACAATCCCAAGGAGAAAGCAATGGGGAGCGATGGTTCTGGGGGTCATGGGAAAGGAGGAGATGGGGGAAAGGGAGCAGGGAGCCAAAAATTTAGGGACAAGGGAACAATAAGGGATCTAAAATTGATGGAGAGGAGGTGTAGAATGCTTGGTGGGGTTGATTAATTGTAATGTCACCAAGAGGAATTACTGAGAGCTAAATGAAGGATGAACATGATAGTGGGGCAGAAGAAAAGTAAAAGGAAATAGAGGGAGAAACTAGGAGGCAAAGCTATATAGAGAGGTATAAATATAAGCATGTACATAAGTAAATATATTAATACATAAGGATAGGGTTATTGGTCTATGTGCATATATTTATATGTTAAAGTATTAAGGTAGTAGGTGGACTCTGAACCTCTACTTAAGTTTTCCCTCAACACAATACATTGTTCTAATAACCTGGCATTGTGTGATACTCACCTTCCCGAGACAATCACTGAAGACAAAATGATTGCATAAAGAAATGTGGTGAAGAAAGGTGCCCAGCTATTACAATATATAGCTCCTGGGGTTTTAAAGGCTTGAAGTTAAATAAGCAGCCATCTAGCGGGGAAGCAACAAAGCCCACAAGGAAGCACCCCAGCATGTGTGACCACGAGGTGTCAACAGGATCAGGTATCAGGAGATCAAAAACAAAGAATCACAAAGATGTGAAGGAGAGGGGTCAGAGTGGAAACCCAAAGCCGGTCTGTAGACAATGGGACATCAGCTCACAGAAGAGTCACACAGAAGGGATGATTCAGCCAGGGTGCAGTTTAGCACTGACTGACGAAACACACAACATACCTCTGGTTCTTTAATACTTCTTCCCTTCCCCCGCCTCCCTCACCTCCACTGTCACCACCCTACTTCTACCTGGCAAATCCTGCTGGATTGTTACAGATAAGAGCTTTCAACATACAAAACCCAGAACAGATAAACCTCTCAGAAATAGTAATGAGCATATTGACACTATGAGGGTAAGGGGATGGTGGGGAGAAGGGGAGGAAAGGGGGAACCGATCACAACGATGGATGTATAACACCACACACACACACACGAGGGGGGACAAACAACAGAAACGTGAATGAAGGGATACAGCAGATGGTATAAGATATGAAGAAAAAAATATATATATAATTTATCAAAGATTTACGAGGGTGTGAGGGTGGGGTGGGAGGGATAAAAGAGGAGCTGATAATAAGGGTTCAAGTAGAAAGTTAATGTTTTGAAAATGACTATGGCAAATTAAGTACAAGTTTGCTTGATATAATTGATTAATGAATTGTAATGTCTGTAAGAACCCCCAATAAATTGATTTAATTTTTTTAAAAGAATGATGTGTTAAGACTTTATGGAGGAGTGGGTTTTAAGCTAGACCGTAATAGGTAGGTGATTCCCTGTTGTAACTCCTCTGCTTTTACCTATTTATTATGAATAAATAACCAATTCATCAACTAGTTGCCATCAAATCTGCACCAGTTCATGACGATCACACCTGTGTAGGAGTCCAACTGTGCTTTATAGAATTTTCATTCTTTGATTTTCTGAACTAGCCCATCAAGCCTTTCTTCCAAGGTGCCTCTGGGTGAACTTAAACCTCCAGTCTCTCAGTTAGCAGCCAAAATGATCATGTTACACTATTTAGGGACTTCAACTAAGGAAGACAAAAAGAAACAAAAAACCTGTTGCTATCAAATTCATTTGGACTCAAAGCAACCCTACAGAAAAGAGTAGAACTGCCCCGTACAGTTTCCCAGGCCTTTATCTTTATGGAATCAGGTTGTCACATCTTTCTCTCACAGATGGATAATGTGCTTAAACCACTGGTTATCAGTCAAGCATTTAACCACTGTGTTACTGGGACTCTTGAAATAAAGAATAGGTGTGCAATATTTCTTAAAAACTTTTCATTAATTATAATCTTAAAATTGGCTCTCCACGACTCTTGTGGATGTCCTAGGATGACCAACAACTGCTCTGAAAGGAATTACCCTCAAAGGTACTGGAGAGAGTGATAGAAACATTTAGAACAAAACTCAACATAATAAAGAGACCAAGCTTACTGGTCAGCTAGAGAGTGGTGGAACTTTCAAAGCTGTGCCCCTAAGTCACCACTCAGGTCTGGAACTTAACTCACCAGGATTACCCAAACAGCAGACAGGTTGTCACCCAAACAGCAGACACGTCTATATGAGGGACAAGAACACTAGTGAGACACACACACTGTAGAATAGTCAACCCAGAGATAACATTGAGCGGGGTTAGGAAGAAGGAGGAAAGGAAACAAGAAGCACAGAGCAGAAGGGGGATAAGCGGTGCTCCGTGTGGAGGATCGCAATCGGTGACACGAATTCAAAGGTCATGACTTGTTGAATGGAAAACTCACCTGCTTTGTAAACCTTCCCCCAATTCACACTAATGAAGGTAAAAATAAAACTCTAAAAGCATTTGTCATTTTAGCACTTGGTATATGTGCTATGCAGTGACATTGATGATGTTCATCAACCACCACCACAATCAAATTTTCCCATTACTGTTTTTTAAAGTTTTATTGGCACTTAATTCACATATCACATAATTCAATAATTCAAATCTATCAAGAGGAGTTTGACTATTGATACCACAATCAATTTTAGAACACTTTCTTCCCCCCATTGCTAAGCCACTTTTTAAATGAGGTGTGTCATCACCGTAAGTTCTCGTGTTCTCTCCCCCCTTTACTCTTGATAGTCACTATCTCCAACAGTAACTGCTCTCTCCGACTGGCTAATAAACTATACTATCCTATACTATCACCAATTCTTTATGTTTTCTCTAAGTGGCATCGTATAATACTTGTACTTTTGTCATTGATTTATTTAGTTCAATATAATGTCTTCAGGGTAAAACCACATTACAGCTTGTATCGGAACTTTATCTCTCTTTATGGTTCGGAAGTGTTCTGTTGAATATATCTCATCATATTTAGCTGCAGACAGATATCTACAGTTGTTTCCCCCATGGCTGCTATGAATGGGGCTGCACTGAGATCACTCATGTGCCCACATGTTTGTGTTGTAGCTTTCCATTATTTTAGGGACATAACATCTACAAATGGAAATGCCAGCTCACATGAGTAATCTATGCTTAATTTTCCGAGGAACTTCCAGACTGTTTTCCACAGTAGCTACACCATTCTACATGCCCAGAAACAAATGATGATGGTTCCAATTTCCCTACACATTTGCCAAAAGCTGCTGCCTAAAATGTCTTTTTATGAATGTTATGAAATCTAAGAAAATTTCAGCTACATGATTTAATTAAGAGTTTGTTTTGTTTTCTTTTTTATTGACTGTTTTAATTACTTCTTGTTGTTGTTGTTAGATGCCATTGAGTCGATTCCAACCTATAGCACCATCCTCACAATGCTTAAGCCATTGTTGCAGCCACTGTGTCAGTCCATCTCCTTCGGGGTCTTCCTCTTTTTCACTGCCCCGCTACTTTACCAAACATGATTTCCTTCTCCAGGGACTGGTCTCTCCTGAGAAGATGTCCAAAGTACGTAAGATGAAGTCTTGACATCCTTGCCTCTAAGGAGCACTCTAGCCTTACTTCTAGATTGGCTTGTTCTTTTAGCAGTCCATGGTAGTTTCAATATTCTTCCCCAGCCCCATAATTCAAATCATCTACCTTCTATGGTCTTTTGTGTTTGATGTCCAATTTTCACATGCTGATGAGGCAAAGAAGAATACCAAAGCTTGGGTGAGGCTCAACTCAGTCCTCAAAGTAACATCCTTGCTTTTCAATTTTCTAAAGAAGTCGTGGGCAGCAGATTTACCCAGTGCAACACTTTTTTTGATTTCTTAAATACTGCTACCATGAGCATTGATTGTGAATCCAAGCAAGACAAAATCCTTGACAATTTTAACCTTTTCTCCGTTTATCATGATGTGACCTATGGTCCAGTTGTGAAATTTACAGTCTTCTATACATGGATTCATAATCCATATAGAAGGTTTCGATCACTGATCCTCATCAGGACGTGCTTCAAGTGCTCTTCACTTTCAACAAGAAAGCTGTGTTGTCTGTCTGCCACAGGTGGTTCATAAGCCTTTCTCCGTTCCTGATACCACATTATTCGGCATATAAGCCAGCTTCTCTGGTTATTTGACCAGCATATACAATTTGGATAAGTATGGGGAGATGATACAACCCTACACCTTTCCTGATTTTAAACCTTGCAGTAGCCTCTTACTCCATTCACACAACTGAATCTTTACCTGTGTTCAAGTTCCACATGAGCACAGTGAAGTGTTCCGGAATTCCCATTCTTTTCCAGGTTATCCTTAGCTTGTTATGATCTACACAGTCAAATTCCCTGGATGGTCAATAAAACACAAGTAAACATCTTTCTGGTATTCTCTGCTTTCAGCCAAGATCCATCTGACATCAGCAATGATATCCTTTATGTAACATTCTTTTCTGAATCTGGCCTGAACCTCTGGAAATGTACTGCTCCAACCATTGTTGGATGACCTTAAGCAAAACATTACTTGTGTGTGATATCAATGATATAGTACTATAGTTTGAGCACTCTGTTCAGATATCTGTCTTTGGAATGGACACAAATACATATCTCTTCCAGTAGTTGGCCAAGTAGCTGTCTTCCAGATTTCCTGGCATAGATGAGTGAGTGCTTCCAGTGCTTCAGCAGCTTTTTGAAACATTTCAATTGGTACTCCATCAATTCCTGGAGCCTTGTTTTTGGCCAATGAATTCAGTGGAGCTTGACCATCTTCCTTCAACAGCATTAGTTCTTACTCATATGCTGCCTCCTGAAATGGTGGACTGTCGACTACTTCTTTTTGGAGCAGTGACTCTGTATTCTCACCTTCTTCCCTTGATTCCTCCTGAATCATTCAATATCTTGCCCATAGAATCTTTTAAATTATAATTCGAGGCTCGAATTTTTTCTGGATTTCATTCCTTTTCAGATAAGCTGAGTGTCTATTTCCCTTTTGATTTTCTAAGTGTAAGTCTTTGCACATTTCATTATTGTATATGCGGGGGTACCCCCCCCCCAAAAAAACGGGAAAAAACTCTGTTGGGTGGAGCTTTTGTAGTACCCATTTTCACACAAGGCGAACGTCAAGCATTGCATTTCATTTGTCATGACTTCCAGTTTTCTTAGCTCCATCTCATACGTTCCACATTCTGATTAGTAACGAATGTTTGCAGCTGTTTCTGCTCATTTTGAGTTGTGTACCCATTGACAAATGAGGATCCTGAAAGTTCTACTCCATTCACACCATTAAAGATGTATTCTACTTTGAGGAGACAGTTCTTCCCCAGTGGTATTTTGAATGCCTTTCAACATGAAGGGTTCATGTTCAGGCTCTAAAAATTGGCAATGTTCTACTGCTTTTCTGTGTCTAATCCTTAATAATGGTCCAGATTATTCCTTTTCGCTGTTGTCTGTGCTTAGTCTGGAAGCACTTGTAAAGCCTGTCCACCATAAGGGGTGGCCTTTCCGGTACTTGAAATACCCATGGCATCACTATTAGTGTCACAGAAACACACAAACCACCACAGTAAATAAATTGGCATCAATTCTAGGTAGTGTGGTTCAAGAAGCCAGATTATTAATCACAAAAATCTAAAATTCAAATCTTTTTAAAAACATTTTATTAGGGACTCATACAACTCTTATCACATTCCATACATACATCAATTGTATAAAGCACATCTGTACATTCTTTGCCCTAATCATTTTCAAAGCATTTGCTCTCCACTTAAGCCCTTTGCATCAGGTCCTCTTTTTTCCCCCTCCCTCCCTGCTCCCTCTTCCCTCATGCACCCTCGATAATTTATAAATTATTATTTTGTCATATCTTGCCCTGTCCGACGTCTCCCTTCACCCCTTTTCTGTTGTCTGTCCCCCAGGGAGGAGGTCACATGTAGATCCTTGTAATCGGTTCCCTCTTTCCAAACCATTCACCCTCTACCCTCCCAGTATCGCCCCTCACACTCCTGGTCCTGAAGGTATCATCCACCCTGGATTCCCTGTGCCTCCAGCTCCTATCTGCACCAGTGTACATCTTCTGCTCTATCCAGACTTGCAAGGTAGAATTTGGAACATGATAGTTGGCGGGAAGAAAGCATTTAGGAACTGGAGGAAAACTGTATTATCGGTGCTACATCGCACCCCTGACTGATTCATCTCCTCCCTGAGACCCCTCTGCAAGGGGATCTCCAGAGGCCGACAAATGGGCTTTGGGTCTCCACTCTGCACTTCCCCCTTCATTCATTATGGTAAGATTTTTTTTTTCTGATGATGCCTTATACCTGATCCCTTCGACACCTCGTGATTGCACAGGCTGGTGTGCTTCTTCCATGTGGGCTTTGTTGCTTCTGAGCTAGAAGGCCGCTTGTTTACCTTCAAGCCTTTAAGATCCCAGACACTATCTCTTTGATAGCCAGGCATCATCAACTTTATTCACCACATTTGCTTGTTCACCCACTTTGACTTCAGCAGTTGTGTCGGGAGGGTGAGCATCACAGAATGCCAATTTAATAGAAAAAAGTATTCATGCATTGAGGGAGTGCTTGAGTAGAGGCCCAAGGTCCTTCCACCACCTTAATACTAAACCTATAAATATAGGCACATATATATATGCATATATACATGTCTTTGTCTAGACCTCTATAAATCCCCTTTGCCTCCTAACTCTTTCCTCTGTTTCCCTTGATTTTCCTCCTGTCCCTCTATTATGTTCCGTCCCTACCTGGGTTACAGCTATACCTCTTCGTTTCCTTACCCTTGATCATTCCCTACCAGGCCTGCCACTCCCACCTCACCACCAATTTGGACCCCTTGTTATTCCCTTGTCCCTGGGTTTGTTAACACCACTTCCTTACCCCCCACTTCCTCCTATCCCATTTCCCCCCAGAACTGTCGGTCCCGTTGTTTTTCCTCCAGATAGTTCATCCAGCCTATCTTATTTAGACGGAGCTGTGGAGATAATAACATGCACAAAAACAAGACAGAGGAAAACAAAGCAACAGCATACAACAAAACAACAACAACAAACCACTGACAAAGAACAAAACAAAACACATAGAGAAAGAAAAGGTTGTACTTAGTTCAAGGATCGTTTGTTGGCCTTTAGGAGTGTTTTCCAGTTTAGTCTCTAGAGGCACCACGCCCTGGCCCCAAAGTCCACTTTCAGCATTCCCTGGGGACCTTGCCGCTCCAATCCCTTGCTGTTCCGCTGCACTCCCCCAGTGCTTTGCCTCGGTGTGGTGGGATACGGTCCGGTGCAAATCCCACACTGTGTCTCCGGTGCTGTCCCCTGCAGGGCCATGGGTCAGTGAGAGACGTCATGTCTCATAGTGGGGCTGGTCATGTGGTCCTCTCTGTGGACTGGCTGCTCTAATTCGGGTCATTGTCCTCAGGGCCTGATGGGCCAGGATGTATTCCACTCTCTCCTCCTCCCCCTTCATCTGCTCCCATGTGCTCTGATCAGATATGTCCCTCTCCTGGAGCTGCAGAATCAATGTCGTCCTTTGAAACAAATTCTTCTGGGAGGAGGGGCAGGTGTCCACTTAATATTTGGTACTGGGACCAGCATCCCAGACCTCTCCACTGGTTCCCTACTCCATGCCGGAATGTTGTATAATCTGGTCTAGTCAGATTTATAAGGTAGAATTAGGGTCGTGACAGTGGGGGGAGGAAGCATTAAAGAACCATAGGAAAGCTGTATGTTTCATTGGTGCTACATTGCACCCTGACTGACCCATTTTCTCCCCACGGCCCCTTTGTAAGGGGATATCCAATTGCTTACAGATTGGCTTTGGGCCACCACTCTGCACTCCACTCCTCATGCACAATATGATTTTTTGCTCTGGGTCTTTGATACTTGATACCTGATTCCATTGATACCTCATGATCACACAGGCTGGTGAGCTTGTACCATGTGGGCTTTGTTGCTTCTGAGCTAGATGGCCACTTGTTTCTCTTCAAGCCTTTAAGACCCCACACGCTATATCTCTTGATAGCCGGGCACCATCAGCTTTCTTCACCACATTTGCTTATGTACCCTCTTTGTCTTATGCGATTGTGATTCCTTAATACTAAACCTATCAATATATGTACATAGATCTATTTCCCCATCGTCATATATAAATATATTTACATATGTACATGCCTATATTTAAACATCTATACAAGCCCTTTGCCTCCTAGTTGTTTCCTCTATTTCCCTTTACTTTACTTTTGTCCCATTATCATGTTCAGTCTTCATTTGGGTTTCAGTAATTCCTCTCAGTTACATTGCCCTTGATCAAGCCCTACCAGACCTCCTACACCCTCCTCGCCATCGATTTTCAGCCACTTGTTCTCTTGTCCCTGGATTTGTTAACACCACTACCTTCCCCCCTCCCCCTCTCCCACATACCCCATAACTGTCATCCCATTGTTATCTCTTCCGGCTTGTTTATCCCACCTATTTCATCCAGCTAGACATGCAGAGACAACAACACAAGATGGAGCAAAGCACAGCAACAACAGAAAATAAAAAAATAGCTACAACATCAACAAAAAGTCAACGACAAAAAAAAAGCTTATAAATAGTTCACGGTCTATTTTGTTGTCTTTTGAGTGTTTTCCACTGGAGTCTGATGGGGCGCCATGCCCTGGCCCCACAGTCTGTTTTGGTGTTCCCTGGGGACTTCATTGCTCTGCTCCCCTTGCTGCTCTGTTACATGCCGCTAGTGTCTCACCTCAGTGTGGTGGGATCAGGAAGGGCACGATTCTCTCCGTGTGTCTCCATTGTCACCGTGGTGCTATGGGTCAGTGAGGAATGTCTGTCTCGTGGTGTGCCCAGCCCTATGGTCCTCTCTGTGCATTGACTGCTCTGAGCAGAAATATTGTCCTCAGGGCTTGATGGGCCAGGATGTGCTCCCCTCTCTCTTCCTCCCCTCTCGTTTGCTCCCTGTGCTCTGATCAGACACGTCCCTCTCCTTGAGTTGAAGCTTCAGTGATGTCCTCTGAAGTAAATTCTTCTAGGGGGAGGGTCAGCTGTCCACTTAGTTGGTAATGGGGCCCTCAGGCCTCTCTATCGGGTCCCTGCTTCATGCCAGTGTGTTGCGTTTTTGTCTTGGAGCACCGGGTTAAAGTCTGGTCCCTCTTGCCCTATGGAGACATAAACAATGCCCTCCCCTTGGGTAGGTTAGTGCCCTGTTGCGCCGGCTAACCATGTCTTTTTTTTCCCCCTTCTTTTTAGTTGGCTACCCTAAGTATCCATGGGTTTAGTCTAGCCCCTGCCATATTACCTGGACCTCACCCCAGGGACATATGTATACAGTAGATTCTTCCCTGTGCTCCTTTTGAATTTTTTGAGCTTACCTCAGCGGACTCATGTTACACTTGTCCTTTTGTGTCTGGCTTACTTTGCTTAGCATAATTTCCTCCCATTTTTCCCACTCGGTGATGTGCTTCATGTGTTCATCACTGCTTTTTAGGAATGTGTAATACTCCATTGTATGTATGTATCACAGTTTTTTAAGTCATCTGTTGATGGAAATTTGGGTTGTTTCCAACTCCTTGCAATTGTGAACTGCGCTGTGATGACCACTGGAGCGCAGATGTCTGGCCATAGTTTGTTTCTTGCCTCTTCTGGGTATATGCCCAGTAGGGGGATTGCTAGATCATATGGTAACTCAATTTCTATCTCTTTTAGAGATCGCCAAAATCTATTTCCATAATGGCTATACATACCTACAGGTCCACCGTGAGTTCCTATCTCTCCACAGCCCCTCCAACACTTGTTGCTTTCTGATTTGGGCTATCTTTGAGGGTGTTGGGTGGTATCTCATAGTTGTCTTAATTTGCACTGCTCTTATGGCTAAATATCAGAAACACTTTATCATATATTTATCGGCAAGCCAGCTTCCGATGTCAGGAACTATTCTTTTCTTTCTCAGTTCTTAAAAAGGAAAAGATTTTTCTCAAGTTGAGTTAACTCAAGCTCTTGGTGATGTTTTAGAATTTACTGGATTAAATGATGCTGTTAGGATCTAAGGTAGAAAACTGCATCCATGATAAAATATATTACATTTTACAGAATAGATGTGCATCCACTCAAAAAGCCATCTTATTCATTATTCTTCTTAAACATTTTACAAATATTTTCCTGTTGATGAAACATCAAGAAGTAGTTTGAAAAAATAAAATAAAGTAGGCCTTTAAAAGGAAAAAAAATAAGAAGTAGTTTCACCTACAGCTAGGCATTTTCTGGGTTCAGAAAGATAAAATCGGCATCTGGTTTCACATGCCTTAAAGTCATTAATTTTTTTGCTTGGGTTTTTTGTTTTTATGCAAACTAAGAATCAACAACCAGGGGCTGTGGTGAGATAGGAACTCTCATCCACTGCTGGTGGACCTGTAGGTATGTACAGCCCCTATGGAAATCAATTTGGAGATTTATAAATCAGATGGAAATTGAGCTACCACAGGACCCAGCAATCCCCCTACTAGGCATATACCCAGAAGAGGCAAGAAGCAAACCTCGGCCAGACATCGGTGCTCCAATGTTCATTGCGGCACAGTTCACAATCGCAAGGAGTTGGAAACAACCCAAATTTCCATCAGCAGATGAATGGATTAAAAAACTGTGGCACATACATAAAATGGAGTATTATGCATCGCTAAAAAGCAGTGATGAAAGCATGAAGCACATCACCACATGGGAAGAACTGGAGGAAATTATGCTAAGTGAAATAAGCCAAGCACAAAAGGACAAATATAACATGAGTGTACTGAGGTATATAAAGAACAGAAAGGTAAATGCAAAAAGGGGCCCAGGGGAAAGGCTACTGTATAGAAACACTCCAGGGGTGAGGTCCAGGTAGTATGGCAGAGGCCAGACCAAATCCAGGGGTACATATGGTAGCCAACTAAAATGAAGGTGGAGGGAGGAAAGGTGAAAGGAAAAAAGATGTGTAATGGGGGAACAGGGCACTGACCCACCCAAGGGGAGTGTATTGTTTGTGTCTCCACAGGGAAAGAGGGACCAGATATAAAGCCAGTGCCAGAAGAATGCAGAGTGCCGGCAAGGAGTGGGGAGCCAGTGGAGGGGCCTGAGGGCTCGGCCCCCATACCAGCTACGTGGACAACTGCCCCTCCCCCAGAAGAATTTACTTAAGAGGACGGCACTAAAGCTGCAGCTAGAGGATAGGGGCATGTCTGATCGGAGCAAGTGGGAGCAAATGAAGGGGGAGGAAGAGAGAGTGGAGCACATCCTGGCCCATCAGGCCTGGAGGACGATATCCCTACTCTGAACAGCCAATGGACAGAGTGGACAATATGGCTGATCCCACTATGAGACACGCTGTCCCTTGGTGGCCCAGGACCCTAAGGGGGCAACACGGGAGACTCAGTGTCGGGACTGGCCCAGACTGACCCTGTGACACCGAGGCAAACCACTAAAAGCAGGTGGCAGAGTGACCATGGGAGCAGAGCAGGGAGCCCCCAAGGGAGTACAAAAGACAGACTCTGGGGCCAGAGCATGGTACTCCATTGGACCTGACTGAAGGACAAGCCTAGAGATAAAAAATCTGACCTTGATCTATTTACAGGTTTTTCTTTCTTTCAAAATTTTTTTCTTTCAACTAATTTATTCATCTATGGGTAATTGGTTTCCCTTTCTATTGTCATAGCTGTGCTCTTACTCATCGCCTATCTTGCTATGGCTTGATTTTTGGTGCACATTGTTATCTCTACAGATCTATCTAGATAAGCTAGACTGGATAAATAGTCTGGAGGAGAAAACAACAGGACCAATGGTTCTGGGGGGACATGGGAGAGGTGGAGGTGGGGATAAGGAGGTGGTGCTGACCAACCCAGGGACAGGGGAGCAACAAGTGATCCAAAATCAGTGGCAAGGAGAGTGTGAGAGGCCTGGTAGGGATTCAGCAAGGGCAAGGTAATCGAGATAAATTACTGAAACCCAAATGAAGGCTGAGCATGATGGTGGGACAAGAGAAAAGTAAAAGGAAATAGAGGAAAGAACTAGGTGACAAAGGGTATTTATAGAGGTATAAAGATTGGAATGAACATATGTAAATATATTTATATAAGAGGGTGGGGGGATTTATGTGCATTTATTTATAGGTTTAGTATTAAGGTAGCAGATGGACACTGGGCCTCCACTCAAACACTTACTTAATGCAAGAACATTTTGTTCTATTAAATTGGCATTCCAAGATGCATACCTTCCCGACACGATAGCTGAAGAAAAATGTGTACATAAGCAAATGTGGTGAAGAAAGCTGACAGTGCCCGGCTATCAAAAGATATAGCATTTGGGGTCTTAAAGGCTTGAAGATAAACAAGCAGCCATCTAGCTGAGAAGCATCAAAGCCCACACGGAAGAAGCACACCAGCCTGTCTGGCCACGAGGTGTAGAAGGGACCAGTTATCAGATATCAAAGAACTAAAAATCATATCAGTGGGTGCCCACCTTCCTCATACGAGCAATGAAGACAAATGTGTGCATAAGCAAATGTGACGAAGAAAGCTGATGGTGCCCAGCTATCAAGAGATATAGCATCTGGGGTACTAAAGGCTTGAAGATAAACAAGTGGCCATTTCGTTCAGAAGCAGCAAAGCCCACATGGAAGAAACACACCAGCCTGTATGACCATGAGCTGTCGAAGGGATCAGGTATCAAGCATCAAGGAACAAAAAATCATATCAGTAAATGTGGGTGAGTGCAGAGTGGAGACTCAAGACCCATCGGTAGCCAACCAGACACCCCCTTACTGACGGGTTGTGGGGAGGAGATGAGCCAGTCAAGGTGCAGGGCAACAACAATGAAACAATGAAACATCCATTCGGATGTATGGATTGTGATAAGAATTGTACGAAAGTGGATGGATGTATGGATTGTGATAAGAATTGTACGAGCCCCCAATAAAATGATTATTTAAAAAAGAATCAACAACCAAGAACATGCTGATAAATCCATTAATTTATAGGTTTGTATTTTAATTTTGTGATCATATAAGAAATGGTAGTTTAAATACATTTGCCATGACTATCTGGTGAACAATATTACCAAGTGTGTGTTTTGGGAATGGAATGTCTTTATTTCAGCTGGAACCAGATCGCATCCCAGTGCACTGTGATGTGGTTCCTGTAGTACTTAGCCCAGGGGAGACTGATGGGAGGCGCTCAGTTATCTTTAGCACGCAGTAGACGAGAATCAAGGCATGGGGAACTCAAAAGAATTTACAGTTGGCACAGAGAATAGCAGATTGCAGCACTTCACAAATTAGAAAGGAAGGAAGGTGGGAGATAATTAGAAAAAGTCATCTCTTTCAATAATATTAAAATTTATTCTAAGAAGCAGGTACTTTTTAAAGTAAAATTCTATTCTAAAAATCTGTATTTGATTATATATTATGTTACTGATCAACTTTTAAAAAAAAAATTTGGACACATTATTAGTTGAGTCCATTGTACATGATAAACAGCATTCTGGGGGCTTGTTATCCTCATAAATGTGTGGCATGAGCACAATGTTAAGCTCATAATTGTATCTAGCATGTGGTGATCCATTAGTATCCTCTGGAAGCTGATATTTGCTACTTAGCTTTTAAGAGTTATGACAAAATGTATTACTAAACTGTGAGCATTAATATAATAATTTTTCTCAAACCTCAGATACCTGCAGTTACTAAGATTAATACCATAGGGAATAGAAATTAACTCTGAAATAAATATTAAAACAGAAAGCTTAGAAGAAATTGCACAGTTGTCAACCAATTGGATGCCACGTCTTAGTGCTTCTGCTGTTACACCTCTATCACACCCATCCTCCCTCTCCATTTTCTCTGCCACCTCTCTCTCATCCAGAACCTCAGAGCTGCCCTTCTGGACAATTGCATTTCCCTCAAAACTGACAACCCAGCATACTACCTAGAACCTCTCACTACTTCAATCCACTTCTACTTCCAAAAATCTTCCAGCACTCCATTGTTCCAAATATATCATTCCTACACAAAGCCTTCCTGACTTCCCATTGCTTGCAGAATGAATGCTATGTTCTCTAGCCTACTAAATCAGACACTCAGTGGACTGGCCCTAATAGAATTCCCATCCTTGTTTCTCACACTTGATTTCCCTGATCATTCAATGAAAACACATTTCTCTTATCTTCATGTACTCTAGTAAGCCCTGGTGTCATATATGATTATGTCCAGACAAGAACAAAAATAGGAAACCAGATAAAATAATACCTACAGATTTCACCTATCAACCAGATTTTAGTGATTGGGTGGATTTACAAAGCAGATGATTCGTTTTAAATTTATCATTTGTATATATTTCGCTTCAGCTCAGTTATTACAATCCCTACAATGTAAGATCATTTACCCCACTTCCTGTTTCCATTCTTCCTTTTCTAACCCTTTTGAACTCTCTCCTTGAATAAAAGCTGCACCTTTGACCTCAACTGAATTATCATTCAAAGGTGTGTGTACCTCACTAGTGTTATTATTCTGCCTACAAAATGAAATGATTAAGGATTATGTCAACTAGACCCTCCTGGGTAAGGAAAGGTAGGGGCATGACTCAACCTATCAATTGGGTGATGACACCTCCTTGGTGCCGTAAGTCCTTTCATATCAGAGTGAGAGACACTGGAAATGCTCTCTCTCTGCCCCTCAGCCTTCCTGCTTGCTGGCACTCTGCCCGCCTCCACGGGAACCCCATGTGGATCACCTAACCCTAAGAGCTGTCAGTACCCTACACGCTTCCACCAACCTTGGAGTCACGTGACTGTACCCCAGCCTGTGCTTTCCCCGCATCATTCTTCACCTGTCTGCTTCATTGACCTGTAGCTCTGTGAATCTGAAGAGCATCAGACTGAAGGGTTTAAATTGGACTGGTCAGGGATGCCTTTTTATGATTAATAGATCATTTTATTGGGCTTTTACATATATTATAACAATCCATACATCCATATGTCAACCAGACATGTACAGATGTTGCCATCAAAATTTCAAAGCATTAAGTTTCTTCTGGGGCCCTTTGTTATTAGCTCCTCTTTATTCCCTCCCTCGCCCACCCTGCCATCCTTGTGAACCCTTAATATTATGTATTGTTATTATTATTTATACAGACATTACACCACCCATTCTATTCCTACACCTACTATCCTGGTGTTTGTTCCCCTCCAGGGGTGTTATTCTGCCGTCATTGCTATCTGCCCCCCCCTTCCTCCCCTACCCCACCTCCCTTCCCCTACCCTCCTGGAATTGCTACTCCCATTACTGCTTTTGAGGAGTTTGTCCATCCTGAACTTCATATATTGAAAGTTCTTGTCTATACCGATGAATGTACTCCAGTCTAGCAAGATTTGTGAGGTAGGACTGAGATCCTACTAGTGGGGGGAGGAAGGATTAAAGAACTAGAGGAGCGTTGTGTATCTTATCGGTGCTAAACTGCCCCCTGGATATATCTTCTCTTCAATGTGTCTCCTCTGTACGGGAATGTCCAGTTATGTCCAGATGGGCTCTGGTTCGCTACTTTGACCCCTCTCCTTCACCTTGATGAGGTTGTCTATTTTGAACTTCTGATGCCTGTTCCTCTCAACACCTCATGATCACACAGGCTGCTGTACTTCTTCCTTGTAGGTTTTGTTCATTTCCTGATAGATAGACGCTTGTTTGGTTTCAAGCTTTTAAGACCCCAGACGCTGTATATTTTAATAGCCAGGCATCATATGCTTTTTTCACTCCATTTTCTTATAGACCCTGTTTGCCTTCAATGATAGTGTCAGGAAGGTGGGCATCACCAAGTGCCACATTATTAGAACCAAGTGTTCTTGTATTGAGGGAAAACTTAAGTAGAGGCCCAAAATCCATCCACTACCTCAGTGTACTGCCATATAAATATATGTACATAAGCCATATTTTTGTGAATTAATATATTTACATATGTACACATCTATATTTATTTGTACATCTATAAATAGTTTTGCTTCCTACCTCTTTTTTCTATTTCCTTTTACCCATCATGCCCATCCCTCATTTGCTTCTCAGTAATTCTTCTCGGCTAGATTTACAGCTGCTCCAACACCACCAGGCACTCTACATCCCCTCACCATCGATTTTAGATCCCTAATAGTTCCCCTGTCCATGACAGTATTTGCTCACCCATCCCTTTCCCCAACTTCCTCTTCCCCAATTTCCCCTGGAACCATTGGTCCTGTTACTTTCTCTTCAGGCTTGCTTCTCCTGCCTATCTTTTATAGGTAGGCAGAACAAAAACAAGACCAAAAATAAAGCAATTGAAGAAAAAAGAAAGAGAAAAAGTAAAAACCTATACATAGCTCCAGGTGGTCCACTGACATAAAGATGAGTATCTCCCCACCAGTCTGACGGAGCCCCAGGCACTGCCCCTCCGAGTCTGAAGTCTGTTTTCAGGATTCCTCAGGGGGTTCGTGACTGTGTGTCCCCAGTATTATCTCTGATGTGGTGTGCTCCAGTGAGGGGACATCATGTCTCAGCTGTTGTCGGCCCTACAGTCCTCTCTGTGCCTTAGCTGCTCTGAGCAGGGGCAGGGATACATTCTTGATATAAAATCACTTTTTGATATAGAAAGCTCTTTCTTGAACATATATATGACTGGATTTGTTTCTCTAAACCACCTGGCCAAACACACTACTTTTTCTATTGTTTGATTGACAACTGAGTAACAAGGTTGAGTTCAGTTCCAACTCTGAAGCATGACTAAGAGCCATAGTCTCAGGGGTCCCAACAGTAGCCTGATGTCTTCTATGATTTTGAATTTTAGTCTGCAAGTCTCTTCTACTCTATCCATGTCCTTCTAAAATGATCCCATTTGTAGTAGTAGCTAAGCACCATTTAGTTCTTCTGGTCTCGGGGTTATGAAGATTGATCGTCTATTACTCCGCTAAAATATTTTCCTCACTTGTATTTCCTTTGGTCAAGGTGGGGCCATGTTGAACCTTGGTCACTCATAAGCTTTTCAGACTCCAGTCGTCACTCACCAAAGCAGGATGTAGAACATTGTCTTTATGGACTAAGTTACACCAATTGACCTTGGTGTCCCTGGAAAGTATGGTTCTAAGCTCTCAGGCCTAGCAACTCATCCCTTCAAAACGTTTGCTTATATCTAATTAGTTTTCATAACTTTGACTCTTTTATCCTCTACCACAGTCGCATATGCTTGTAATAAAAGTAAATATCCATCTATTTATTTGTTAGTATGTCCCCACTTTCCCACCCACATCTGTTCAGCCCATATGTCTAATTCGTACATCTACTCATTGATCACCATTATTTCAGGTTGTGTACAGAATATTATTTACCACTCATTCTAACACTATTCCTAGTGTGTTCTCCTACCTCCATCATTTGGGGGTGGGGGGGACGGGAAACTTTCCTTAATGTATATCACCTTTCTCCTTCACCAAAATCTACTTTCCAAATCTCTCCATTTGGAAATTCTGCTACTATACTATTCCCACTTCCTACATTATTGTGTCTTTGGTATAAATTAGTATCTCCGATCCCCTGTTTTCAGTCCTCTTAGTTTGTTCCATGTCGATACCGCCATATTTAGGTTGACCTCTGGGTGTTGTGATGCATGTAAATTTAAAGCTGCTGTCAGTGCTATGATTTTTTAAAATAATAGCTGAGATGTCTGATATTGTGTGAAATTCTACAACAGAGAACATTTGTGATGATATGTGTTTTAAACGTTTAAGACCTTATTGCACTACGCATGTGGATTGTGTGCCAATAAAACTGTTTAAAATAAATAAATAAAATCATTTTTAAATCATTTTTGTGGGGTCTGGTACAGTTCTTTTCACAATCAATAAATACATCCATGTGTTAAGCACATTTGTACATATGTTGCCATCATCATTTTCTTTCTACTTGAGCCCTTGGTATCAGCTCATTCTCCCACTTCCTCCACCCTCCTTCCTTCATGAACTTGTGATAATTTATACATTTTTTTCCATGTCGTACACTGTGGGATGCTCCCTTCACCCACTTTCCTGTTGTTTGTCCCCCAGGAAGAGGGTTATATGTAGATCAATGTAATCTGTTTCCTCATTCTCTCCCACCTTCCTGTTACTGTATTGCTACTCTCATTACTGGTTCTGAGAGGTTTATCTGTCCTGGATTCCCTGTGTTTCCAGTTCCTATCTGTACCAGTGTACATCCTCTGGTCTAGCCAGAGTGTAAGGTAGAATTGGGGTTGGGGAGAGCATTAAAGAACTAGAGGAAAGTTATATGTTTCATTGTGCTATGACTTTTTTTGTTCTGGGTTTTTGATGCCTGATACCTCCTGATCGACACAGGCTGCTGTGCTTATTCCATGTGGACTTTTGTCCTTCTCCGCTAGATGGCTGCTTATTTATCTTCAAGTCTTTAAGACCCCTGATGCCATATCTTTTGATAAACATGCACATCAGCTTTCTTCACCGCCTTTGTTTTCTTTTTCTTTTTTTTTAAACATTTTATTAGGGGCTCATACAACTCTTATCACAATCCATACATATACATACATCAATTGTATAAAACACATCTGTACATTCTTTGTCCTAATCACTCTCAAAGCATTTGCTTTCCACTTAAGCCCTCTGCATCAGGTCCTCTTTTTTTTTCCCCTCCCTCCCCGCTTCCCCCTCCCTCATGAGCCCTTGATAATTTATAGATTGTTATTTTGTCATATCTTGCCCTATCCGGAGTCTCCCTTCCCCCCCTTCTCTGCCGTCCATCTCCCAGGGAGGAGGTCACATTCTTCACCACCTTTGTTTATGTGCCCATTTTATCTTCAGCGATCTTGTTGGGAAGGTGAGCATCACAGAATACCGGTTAATTATAACAAAGTGTTTTTGTGTGTAGGGAATACTGGAGTAGAGGACCAATGTCCATCTGCTACCTTAATACATACCATATAAATATATTCCCCTATGGTTATATATAAATGTATATACATATATATATGCCTGTATTTAGACCTCTGTAAATGTCTTTTGCTTCCTGGTTCTTTCCGCTATTTTCTTTTACTTTCCTCTTATCCCACTATCATGTTTGGCCTTCTTTTGGGTTTCAGTAATTCCTCTGTTACATTGCCCTTGATCAAGCCCCACCAGGCATCCTATGCCCTCCTTGGCATTGATTTTAGATCACATGTCATTCCCTTGTCCCTGGGTTGGTTGACACAACCTTCCTTTCCCCTGCCTCCCCATCTTCTGTGCCCCCAGAAAGTGTCAGTCTTGATGTCTTCACCTCTGGATTGTTTATCCCGCCTATCTTATATAGATAGACATGCAGAGACAATAAGAAGCACAAAAACAAGAGAGAGCAAATCAAAACAACAAAAGAAACAAAAAAAAAACAACTACAACAATAAAAACCAACGACAAAAAAAAAAGCCTATAAATGGTTCTAGATCTGTTTGTTTACCTTTAGGAGTGTTTTCCAGTCTAGTCTGAGTGGGTGCCAAGCTCTGCCCCCAAAGTCTGTTTTTGGTATTCCCCAGGGACTTCATTGCTTAAATAAAATAAATTTTAAGACCTGCTAATATCTTACAACTATGTATCATCATAAATTGAAGCTTGTGTATGTTTAAGAATTTTTATCTTTTTGATCTGTTATGAAGACATAATTGCGAAAGCATTATAAATTTCATGTCTTAAAGCATGATTATTAGTCAGAATAACAGAGCCACAGCTCCTCTTTCCTATCCTACAACAAAGAATTATCCAGTCAAAAGTGTCAACCACGCCAAAGTTCAGAAATCTTGCTTCACAGGACTTTAAAAAACAGTTTCTTTGAATGTTGCCAACTGATCATCCAAACTGAGTCCAGTTGTTGAATTCTAGATATAAAAGTTTTCACACACTCACACACAAAAAGGGAAGAGCCCCCAATAAGATGATCTTTAAATTTTTTTAAAAGCAAGGTTTCTCAACCTCAGCGATATTGAAATTCTGGACCATAATACTAGGACTGTCCTGTACATTGTAGTATATTGAGCACCAGCCATGGCCTCTGCTGACTATCTACCAGTAGCTCACACACCAGTCATAATAATCAAAAACTCCTCCCTGAATTGCAAAATATTCTGGGGACAATGGGGCAAGGGATGTGGCAAAACTACCACTAGCTGAGAACCACTGGAGTGAATGACTTGTTAAAGGGATTGTGGGGGCTAGTTATGCGGTCTTTGTTGTTTCAACATCTGATATTCCAACTTGAATTCCAAAGGCCAGGCAGGCAGCAAGGAAAGATGAAAAGGCCAGGAAGATGGGAGGAGAGGAGGGCAGAGAGCACCCCAGACCCTGGTGAAGCTACAATCCCACAAGGTCATGCCGAAACCATGTCTCCTCTGAGTGTGTCTGGTGTTGGTTGTATGCATGTCCTACACAAGCTGGGGCTCTTTGTCACAGATCTGAGCACACCCCTAGCCCAGGCATTAGAGAAGCTGTGGGAGAATCAAAGGTCCTTATGTCTTACAGAAGGAAGGAGCTGGCAGATAAGCAACCATGACTTTGACTGCCACCTTGTGAGAGTCCTTGCGGCACAGTCAACCTGCTAAGCTGCTACCAGATCTCTTACTCTCATGAAGTATAAGATAATAAGCGATTCTTTAAACCACTAAATTTCCCGGCGCTTTGTTAAGCAGCAGTGGACAATTAATACAACCTACAACTACAAAAACCATGATTTCAAATGAACTGATGAAATACCTGCCACATGTTTAAAGCACAGTGAACTTTGTTGCCCAAAGAATTAAAACATCAGAGCAGATAGTAGTGCTGATTGACTGCATGAGAACTAACTAGTAATCTCATGTCAATCAGATGATGGTAAGTACATTTTTAATGATAACTTGGAATAAGTCATCAAAAATGAAAACTTATTTATCACAGCACATTTACATATTCTTATATTCTGCCGGTGAAAAATCTCTTATGATATTAATGCATTAAGAACTGCTGTATCTGCATAAATAAAATCACTAATCCCCAGAAATGTCAAATAATAAGCAGTTTGCTAAACTTGGAATTCCATGTAGTTCTAAATATCCTTGCAGTGAAATTCTATTTCAAATAAATACTTAAAACACCCTGTGCTTTAAAGAATGGGGCTTGAGTGCCCTCTTGTGATAGAATAGGCATATAAGTGCAATTTTAAATGGTTTTTCCATTGCGTATACACTAACTTGTAGCAAATCGTCTTACAAACACAAATGTCCTCAATCACTGTGCCAATTTCTAACAATATTCTTAAGTAAAGGTAGGAAAAATGATAACTGACACTATAATTCACACTAACATTATATTCCTTCTATTATTCTTGATAATTCAGACAAAAACTGAGTAAGAAAGACAAAGATCTTTCGACTGATCTCGTAACTGGCTCCCTAATGCTCTTCAAGCCCTCTATAGCATTGCTAGCTACACAGATTTGGGCAAGAGGAAAGAGGTTGACTATGGAATGCATTTCTAGCACGAAATAGAGGAGCCTGCACATTTCCTCTTAGCTTCCCAGAACAAAGGAGGGAGTCGCAGAGAAGACAACATTTCCTAGTCCAGAAGAGGAGAGAGAGAAAGCAGGTGGGCAGAGAAACACAAGATCTTCACACCACCACCAACAATGGTTGAATTGACCCTTGGTTTCAGACCTGCGGGTAAGCTACAGAAAGCAGACAACAGCAGAAGACGCTCAGAAAGCCAGCCAGTCGACCCTCAGAGCAGAAGGGGGCCCGTCAGGGTTCCATTCCGGTAATTGCTTAATAAGCTCTCTCATTCTGTTCAAAACACTTTTCTAACACTGGTCTGAATCCGGCCCTTTATCTGAATACTTTATGATCTGGAAAAGAACTGAGAATAGAAGGGCTAGAAACCTCGTAGCCCCCTCCCAGTAACTACAGAAGTGCCTGAAACCTCCAGCCTTTTCCCAGTAATAACCTACAAAGACCCAGAGCAAAATGAAGCCTCGTGACTATGTCAGGAGGCCCTGGGATGCTGTCACTCTGTAGCTCAGACAGGGTAGATATCTGCTTGCCAAGAGTCATTTGACAGAAAAGTACTTATACTAATCATACATTTATTAAAATATGTAAAATTTTTATATTCAAAATATTACTTTGTTTGAAGGAACAGAAGGATCCATGGTAGTTCAATGATTATGAGGTCAGCTGACAATAGAAAAGGCAAAGGTTCAGCCCCATCAGCTGCTTTATGAAGAAAAATAAGATCTAGCTATTGACTCCCAAACAATATCTGTGGGACAAGAAGGTGTTATTGTTGCTGTTGGGTGCCATAGAGTCAGTTCTGCCTTAGCAAACCTGATATACAACAGAAGAAAAGACCACCTGGCCATCCTCACAATTGCTCTTATGTTTGAGCCCATTGTTGCAGCCATTCTGTCAACTCATCTTGTCAAAGGTTTCCCTCTGTCTTACTGCCCCTCTGCTATACCGAGCATGAAGTCTTTTTCCAGGGACGGGTCCCTATTGGTGATATGTCCAAAGTGTGAAATGAAGTCTCCTCATCCTCGCTTCCGAGGAGCATTTTGGTAGTGCTTCTTCTAAGACAGATATATGTGGGGTTTTTTTGGCAGTCTGTGCTACATTCAATATTCTCTTCCAGCACCATAATACAAATGCATTGATTCTTCTTCCTGAAATCTGAAATCCTCGCAAGGTTGTGTCATCCACGCGTCACAAGTTGTTACTGGGCCTTCCTCCAATCCTGATGCCACATTCTTCTTCATATAATCCAACTTTTCGGATTACTTGCCCAGTATGTATTGAGTAAGGATGGTGAGAGAAAGCAATCCTGATGCACACCATTCCTGATTTTAACCCCGTGGCATGCCATTGTTCTTTTTGCACAACCACTTCTTGATTCATATGCAGGTTCTGCATGAGCACAATTAAGTATTCTAGAATCCCCCATTCTTCTCAGGATCATGCATAGTTTTTTATGATCCCCACAATTGAATGTCTTAGCCCAAGACACTAACCCACCCAAGAGGAGGATATTGTTTATATCTCCACAGGGAAAGAGGGACCAGACTTCAACCCAGTGATTCAAGATGTAAATGCAACATGCAGACATGGAGAAGGGAACCAGTGGAGAGGTCTGGGCGGGGGGGGGGGGGCTGGTCCCAATCCCAACTACTACGTGGACACCTGCCCCTCACCCCAGAAGAATTTATTTCAAAGGACAGCATTCAATCTGCAGCTCCGGGTGAGGGACATAGCTGATCAGAGCACACGAGAGCAGATGAAGGGGGAGGAGGAAAGAGTGGAGCACATCCTGGCCCACCAGGCCTTGAGGACAATGGTCCCAATTAGAGCAGCCAGTCGACAGAGAGGACCACTTGGCCGGCCACACTAGGAGACATGACACACCCCACTGACCCATAGCCCTACAGGGGACAACACCAGAGACAAAGTGTGGGAATTGCACATGATGTAATCACACCACACTGAGTCAAAACACTAAGGGGTGCAACAGAACAGCAAGGGAATGGAGCGGGGAGGTCCCCAGTGAATGCTGAAGGTGGACTTTGGGGCCAGGGCATGGTGCCCCTAACAGACTGGACTGAAAACACTCTTAAAGGCCAACAAACAATCCTTGAACTAAATACAAGCTTTTCTTTCTTGTGTTTTGTTTTGTGTTTTTTTTTTGTTATTGGTTTGTTGTTGTTGTTTTGCTGTATATTGTTACTTGGTTTTGCTCTGTCTTAATTTTGTGCATATTATTATCTCCACAGGTCTGTCTAAATAAGATAGGCTGGATGAACAATCTGGAGGAGAAAACAACGGAACCGACAGTTCCAGGGGTACATAGGAGAGGGGGAGGTGTGGGGAAAGGTAGTGGTGTTAACAAACTCAGGGACAAGGGAACAACAGGTGACCCAAATCGGTAGTGAAGAGGGTGTGGGAGGCCTGGTAGGGCATGATCAAGGGTAATGTAACCAAGAGGAATTGATGAAACCCTGTTGAGGACTGAGCATGATAGTGGGACAAGAGGAAAGTCAAAGGAAATAAAGGAAAGAGATCAGAGGCAAAGGGCATTTATAGAGGTCTAGATAATGACATGTACATATGTAAATATATTTATATGTTAGTATGGGGAAATAGGTCTATGTGGATATATTTATAGGTTTAGTATTAAGGTAGCAGAAGGACATTGGGTCTCCACTCAAATACTCCGGCAATGCAAGAATACTTTCTTCTATTAAATTGGCATTCTATGATGCTCACCATCCCGACACAACCACTGAAGACAAAGCAGGTGCATAAGCAAATGTGGTGAAGAAAAATGATGGTGCCCAACTATCAAAAGAGATAGCATTTGGGGTCTTAAAGGCTTGAAGGTAAACAAGCAGCCATCTTGCTCAGAAGCAACAAAGTCCCATGGAAGAAGCACACCAGCCTGTGTGATCATGAGGTGCCGAAGGGATCAGTTATCAGGCATCAAAGAACAAAAAATCATATCATTTTGTGCTCACCTCCATGAAATATTTCAAAGCAGTGGTTGAATATTTTTCTTTAGTTTAGAGAAGAGGAAGAAGGCCAATATCATCAGCCAAAGCAAGGCCAGGTAACATCAGCGAAACAGTCCATCAATTGCTCAGATGCAAGTGCAGGCTGATCTTAAGAAAAAACAAATCCATGAGAAAGAGAAAAACAAACAAACTTGAGGAGCTCTGGTGATGTAGTGGATTACTCATGGGATGCTAACCACAAGATCAGCAGTTTGAATCCACCAGCTAGTCTGAGGGGAAAAGATAAGGGCCTCTTTTCCCATAAATAGTTACAATCTCAGAAACCCACAGGACAGGACTCTCTTGTCTTTGGGTGGCTAAGAGTTGGAATCAACTCAATAGCAATGAATTTGTTTTTGAGATACTCAACCTGCATTTAGAGGACACCTCAAGAACAGATTTAATGCACTGAACATTAATGACAAAAGACCTGACGAGATGGGTGATGACATCAATTGCATCATACATGAAGAAAGTAAATATCACTAAAAAAATAAAAATAAAAAACAGGAAAGAATTCAAAGACTAAAGTGATGCCAGAAGGGAATCTGAAACTTTCCCTTGGACATAAAGTCGCTAAAGTGAGTGTTAGAAATGGTAAAGTAAAAAAATCAAACAGAAACTTTACAAGGGCAGAGCAAGAAAACTAAGTAGTCTTACAATGAAAAACACTGTGCAAAAACACAGAGTTAGAAAAATAAAAAGAAGAACATGTTCAGGAATGTCAAACTGAAAGAACTGAAGAAACAATTCAAGACTTAGGTTCAAAAATTGAAAAAGTCTCTGGACAAAAAGTGAGCGATGCAGGAAGCATCAAAAGACAATGGAAGAAATACACAGTCATGTACCAAAAAGGAAATTCAACCATTTCAAGAGGTACATATGATTAAGAACCAATGGTATTGAAGGAATAAGTCCAAGCCACTATGAAGGGATTAGAAAAAAATAAATCTCCAGAAATTAACAGGATAGCAATTGAAATGAAGCACTAAAAATGCTCGTTAATGGAGGCCTAGAAATTTGGAGGGGAGCTACTGGCCAACCAACTGGAAGGGATTCATACCTATGCCCATTCCAAAAAAAGATGATGCAACAAAATGCAAAAACTATGGACCAATATAACTAATATCACATGTAAGCAAAGTTTTGCTGGAGATAATTCAGCAGTGGTTACAGCAGTACCTCAACATAGAGCAGTCAGAAATTCCAGCCAGATTCAGAAGAGGACCTGGAACAAGGGATGCCATTGCTGATGTGAGACGTGTTCTTTCAGTAAAGCAAAGAATATCAGAAAGATGTCTACTAGTGCTTTATTGACTATTAAAAAACATACCAACTGTGGAAATCATGTTAAAAAACTGGATTACATTGAAAAAGAATGAGAATTCTTGACTAATAGTTAATCATACACATGTGGAACCTGTACATGAGCCAAAAGGTAGTCATTGGAACAGAACAAGGAAATACTACATGGTTAAAATCAGGTGTGTTGTGTTCCAGGGTTGTAGCCTGTGACCAACTTATTCAATCAGTATGCTGAGCAAATATTTCAAGAAGTGGGACTATATGAAGATGAACGTCACATGTAGTTTGGAGAAAAGCATATAACAACCTTAGATATACAGATGACACAACTTTGCTTGCTGAAAGCAAGAAGGACTTGAAGCATTTGCTGATGAAAATCAATGACTGCCGTCTTTTTTTCCCTAACTATTTTATTTATTAAAAGTTAAACAAGACATCATATCATTCCATAGTTAAATCATATCAAGTAGTGTTGTGAAATTGCTAATAATCAGTTTCAGAACTTTTTTTTCTTCTCGAACTCCTTAATAGCAGCGCCCCCTATTCCCTCCCCCACCTCCCCTGCTATACCCCCAGGAATACTCATTCTAGTTGTTGTCTCTCTGGATGGACCCATCCTGGGTTTCATACATCGAAAAACGCAGAAAGACACATAACAAAGAGCCAAAAAGGGCTACCAACAATGACTAAATGCAACAGAGATAAACCCCAATGTGAAAAAGAAAGAAATATTAAAAACCAGATCAAACCCAAAGTACATCAGAAGGGAGATCAAGTGACAAGGTTGTAACCTTTCAAGTCAGATTTATCATTTTAACCTACTAGAGTCATCTGTCCAATATTCTTTGTCTGACAACCATATTTTCCCCATCTCTCAATTATGGTTAGTGGGAAATCACCAGAGACTTATTCCTTGTTTAGATCCTGTGAATGTATTTTGGGTTTCCACATTCCTCCATAGCCTTCTACACATCAGAATCTCACAATTTAAGCTTCCATGTAGGCTTAATTGACATCTCATTTAGATGTCTGCTTGTTTGGAAACAAGCCTTTAAGACCTAGCCAGGCAACATCTAACTTCTTCACCCCCTTTTGCTATAGCACCCATATCTTCCAGTTTCCTTCATGTGGGTGAGCATGGAGCAAGGCTATGTTGTAAGTACTAATTGTTCTTAGATTGGAGCTAGGATTAAGTGGGAGCCAAAATCAATTCCTGAATCTATGTTTTGATCTACATCTGGTTGACCTTAGAGACATCCTTGCTAATTTATGATACAGAATCTTATTGATCATCTCCCTAGAGCATAAGGGCTTTCTGCATATAGTGTCATTGATTAGCCCATGATCTAATTTTAAAACACTATTGAGAGAGAGAGATTAAACAAGTGTAGGCTAACTACATATTGAAATCCCTGAATTATTCACTTGTACGGAATAAATTCTTACATGACTGAGCACTATTTGCCCAAACAATGGGAGTTGGTGATCAGGCAAAACTTACAATAATATACACTGACAATGTCAGACACAGATATGTCAGAATAATACATATCCTAGTACAGCAAGTAGGGCATTGAAATAATAAGTCAAGCAAGTTACTAACAGCTCAATACTCTTGGTGTAGCTGTCTTCTGCTTCACTCATCATGCAATGTCAGTCTTAAATCATCAGGTTACAGGTGTGTTGAAGGTAGATTCTAGTTGACCTCGTGGGGTTTCCACATTGTATCCCTCTGGTATGGCTTTGGAGCATGTTATATGCCTCGAAGATCCAGTACTCACTACCTCAGTGTTCTATGGCACATGACCTGGGTCCCCAGGGGAAAGACTGCAGCGTTGAGTGTGGATTGCAATGCAATGCAAAGAAAACCAACATCTTTACAACTAGACCAGTAGACAAAATCATGGTAAACAGAAAATGACTGAAGTTGTCAATAATTTCATTTTGCTTGAATCCCCAAACAATGCCCCAAGGACATACTGAATTGGACAATTGTGTTGCACAAGATCTCTTTAAAGTGTTGAAAAACAAAGTTGTCACTTAAAGGACTAAGGTGTACCTGATTCAAGCCATGCAATTTTTGATCACCTTATATGCATGTGAAAGTTGGAAAATAGTAAGGAGGTTTGCAGAAGAATTGATGCATTTGAATTATGATTTTGTCTATGAATATTTGCAATATTGGGAATAAGCCAGATGCAGGATCCAGATCCAGCAAACAAATTTTCCCACAATGTTCACCCATATTGGAAGCAGGCTATGCCCCAGTGGAGGTGATTGATTACATTGTTAGCTCTCATTGTGGGGGATGACTAGCTCTCAATTGCCAAACCACTGAGAATCCTAACCCAGCCAAGTTGTCACAAAACCCCACCCATAACAAAGTTATAAAAATCTAGACAGACTTTACAAGAGATCAAAGACATGAGTAGTGAGCAGAGAGTCGTTACTACCACCAAGAAAGAAGAGCCAGAAGTAGATAACATCCTATGGACACAGGGTCTCTATACCATGAACATCCTAAAATTAGGAGGCTATTGAGGTCAAGACATGTTTCAAGGAGACAAGTTCCTTTTCCATGACTGACAAAGAGCCTTCTATTAGAGTCAGAATTCTAAATTTGAACTTCTAGCCTCCCAAAACTTGTGAGATTAGATTTCCTTACTACAGTCACACACACACAAAAAAAGTCTAGAAAATTCTATACTTAGTAGTGTCACTCACAATGTCAGCACACTACTAAATTAATTTTTAAGACTTACAAACTGCAAAGTATTCATTTACATTTTCTTATTGTATGGTAAGTCAAAATTTTAGGTACATATGTATCTCTTTTAATGATATCCCATGTTAACTTACTTTTTTAAAATTGACTTTTAAAGGGATGTTATTTCCCTAATTTTAAATAGTTAAATAAACACTTGTGTAGAATGTGTGTATAGCCAGATTTAAAGTTGAGTTTGTATCTGTGTCATCTAAAATGTAAGAAATCTTTCTCTGAAGAAAAATCAAATCAGAACGTCTAGTAGTGACATCTAAGAATATTTTTATGAACTTTTGACCATTGAAAGTACATTGTTCTTAAATTATTGGTATCACTACTTGTCACAAAAGATTTATGGGACAAGAACTCTAGAATCTTCAGCAAAATACAATATTCCAAACCTATTTTAAACAAATCCAAATTATAGCAGCAAATAAAAGGACTTCTTCATTTTAAAATTATTTTGTGATTATGTTTCCAATAGAGCACATTGGTCTGAATCTGTATAGCCCCTGGGAACCCAGGCCATGGGCCATAAAATACTGGGACATTGAACCTTGGATCTTCGAGGCACCCAATACAATCCAAAGGCCATACCAGATGGATGTTATGTGGAAACCCCATTAAGTGAGCTGGGCTCTACTTCAACACACCTATAACCAGAGAATTTAAGGTTGAAATTACAACGCCTATAATAAAGCAGTTCACCTTATAAAGGACAGCTATACCAATAATACTGATCTGTTGGCAGGCAGACTAACATTTACTTACTACTTCAATTTCCTACTTGCTGCATTAAAATATGTATTATTCTGACAGACCTGTGTCTGACATTGTCGGTGAATATTATTGTAAATTTTGCCTGACCACCAATTCCCATTGTGTGGTAAATAGTGCCCAGTCATATAAAAAGTTAATCTGCAAGTCAATAATCCATGTATTGCAATTTATACACAGCCTACACTTGTTTCACCTCCCTTTCTCAAGTGTTTTAAATACACTACCATGGGCTAAATCAAAGACACCATAAACTTTTTAAAATTAAAAACAGAGAGATATAGATAAATAATAAAAAAGACACTATCAGCAGAAGGACCTTATGCTCTAGAGAGATGATCAATAAAACTCTCTACCATAAAATAACCAAGATGCATCTTTGGTGAAACAGAGAAAAATAAAAAACATTGATTTAGGGATTGATTTGGGACTCATTTAATTCTAGCTCCAATCCAGGAACAATTAGTTCTTACAACATGGCTCTACTCAATACTGCATATCAAGTACTACAGCAAAGTGTCATGAAGAAATTTTAAATGGTGCCCGGCTACCAAATAAAATAGGGTCTGGGGCCTTAAAGGCCTGTTTTCAAACAAGTAGCTATCTAAGTGAGATGTCAATTAAACCTACATGGAAGAAGTACATCAACATCTGTGACCCAAAGACTGTAAATGACATGATACAAAGACTGTAAATCATATAATCCAAATCTGATGGAGCTGATGGTATCAGAGCTTACATTGTGAAATTCTGGTTTGCAGAAGACTATCGATGACAGTGGAAGACCAAAATATATTCATAGGGAGCAGCCAGAGCAGAAAACAAACAGGAAGCAGCGCCTGGCGGGTCCGCTGGGGAACCAAGCAGGAACAGCCCAGAAGGGTGTTGAAAATGGAGTATGGTAGTCAGCACCTTACACTCATGGTCTCCTCTACTCCATCAGCAACTCTGTGAAGATGCCATCGCATGAGGAAAGTGACAGTCAGAGAGGTGAAGGGAATGTCCTAAAACCATGTCAAGAAAGGCCAAGAGCTAACCATTGAACACAGATTTTCTGACTTGCAAATCCAGGGTCACCCATGATAGAGTGGCGCTTACAAAGACACTAGAAAAACAGATCCAGCAAGCTTCTTCCAGAAATTAGCCAGGGAAAGTCTTGTGGATTGCAACAAAATATTGTCCAATATGGTACTGAAAGCTAAGTCTCCTAGGTTGAAAATACACTGTGGCCAAGACAACAGCGGACTCAAACCTACCAAGAATTCAGACTATGTCGTGGAACTGGGCCACCTTTCGGTCTCACCATGAGTTGGCGCCAACCCAAGAGTAACTGACACCAGCAAATAGAAGGACTGCTTCATGTGTCATGATAAAAGCAGTAGGTAGCACATTTCACTCTAGGAAGAACTCTCAACATAACTTCCCAGGTTTAATTTGACCAAGAAACCAAGTGTTCTTGATCCTTGCAACAAAATCCTTGGGAGAAGGTACAGTGGAGGGTCTTCTGAAATCCTTCTTACATCAACTTGTTTCATATGCATCCATTTATTTAATAAATGCACATTAAGAATCTTCAAAAAAACATTCGCAGGATCTACACATTGCATAAACCTCCAGTGATTCCCCTCTGATTATCATTGAGGGATGAGAATAACCTGGTTATCAGACAGAGTATTGAAGAGATGATTAGAGTAGATTAAAATGATAAGTCTGAGTTTAATGGTCAAAACCTTGTCATCTAACCTCCCTTTTGATATACTTTGAGCTTGATCTGCCTCTTAATATTTTTGGTTTCATTTCTTATTTATCTCTTTGGTGTTTTGTTATTGTTGGTAGTATTCTTGACTCTGTTGTGTATCTTTCTATGTTTTTTGGTAGGTGAACCCAGCTTGGGTGAATCTATAGAGACAATAACTAGAACAAGGGTTCCTGGGGGGTACGGCAGGGCAGGTAATGAGGGGCTGATGTCAAGGAATAAAAGAAGGAATAAAATGTTTTGAAAATGATTGTGATAGCAATTGCACAGCACTGCTTGAAATGACTGAACTACTGAATGGTGTGATGTCTGGATTATGTCCTAATAAAATAGTTTGGAAAACGTAAAATAAAATTATTTTTCATTATCTACAAAATTGTTATATAACAAACCCAAGTGAATGTAAATGGCTAGTGTTTCTCTGAATTGAGACATTTATTTTCATTTTTAAACATGTACTGAGTGCTTCTATTTTTACTCTACATTTGTACAGGCGCTTCAGGAACAGTCATGTAAATTAGAGGATTTTCATATACAAGTGTATAAAGGTCAGAATTCCACCATTTCAAAATGAAGCATATGAGCAAGAACTAACAACACTGAAGGAAGAAGTTCAAGCATTATCCAAAAGCAGGCACAGGAATTGGTAGAACACCGACTGAAATGTTTCAACAAGCTGATGAAACACAGAAAAAAACACTGATGGGTCATATTTTCTTATCTATTCAGTTGCTCTGTTTCTTGATGGTGCATTAAATCTTGTAAATAGTGTAGTTAGTGTAGTTGCTGCTAGTGTAATGTAGTGTCGTGGTGAATTTACTGTCATTCATTTTGTGGTGTGTTTTGTGGTGTTATTGGTTTCACTGCTCTACATAATTTTCTGAGCTGCATGCATTGTTAGTGAGTGCTTTCTTCATTGATGTTAGTTTAGTGTTTACTTTTTTATTGGGTTTGTTCATTTTCTTTGGGGTTAAAAGTTGTCATTTTGAATAGGGTGGCTTGAGAAAGCTGGACTAGGGAGATGACAGTTGTGCTAGAGCCTGATGGAAGAAGAAAAGAATTACTGGGGAAGAGCAGTCCAGGCCGACAACGGCACAGAGTCGACAGAGCCTTGCAAAAAACGTGCTCACCTCGTAAATAGAGCTAGCAGTTCAACGTGGAGCCTGTGTAAGGCATAGTGTTTGACAGCCTGTGCTATGAGTGACAACAGAAATAAAACCACAGGTACCTGAAATGTAATCATTCTCACTTCCGCAGTTATTTTTATTAAAAAGGTCTGCCCTAACATGATGAGAGCAATGCAGTTTTTAAAGTGAACTAGACAGCATGGTGCAGGGAAAAAGGGCACAGCACCAATATCTATGAAAATTCAACGGCAGTGTCTGACCTCAAAGACCATATTGTGACAATGATAAACTATCTAACAAACCTGAAAATAGAGAAACACAGAAGGCCAAATTGAACTACTTGTCTGTTTTTACTAAGCTGTTTTAAAAAATGAGGACCTGCAGTTTTGTCAAATTCAAATTCACTCGATGAAATATGAAAAATCATTGAGCCTCATTTTCTGAGATGTTTTCTAACTAAGGAATTACTTATTTGCACAGATATATTACATATTTACTAAGCCATAGTTAATAAACCAAAATTTTTAATGAATTGTGAAGCATGATATTTTATACATATATACAATAAACTCTGGTTGCCAAGAAAGCAAAGACCAGTAAATCCTTTGAGAAACATTTCCAGAGATGGAGCAAGATTTCACGCTACTGGTTTGTTACAAAAACTTCAGTAAAGTTACTTGCCTTTTTCATGTCTATTTTCCCTCCTTAAAAAAATATATATATATATAGGAAAATACATATGTGTATGTGTATACATATGATATCTGCCTTACCTACTGGACAATATTTGTGTTAGATAACATGTATCAAATGACTTCTATTACAATAAAGTGTTATCTGTCAGAACCTTCCATTAGTACTTATTGATAAAATACTATAATTAAAATAATATGGTATATGAAGGGCTAGGAGCCAGAAAACAGAAAAAACAAGAAGAAGAAGAAAATATGGATAGTATACACCCTACCCATGAAATAAGATTAGAATTGAATGACTAAAATATGTGTTTTGATTATAAAATCCCCATAAAGTGATTTATCAATGTAATAAAAGACATGATTTACAGAAATACATACAAATACTAACATTGTCTCATAAAGCCAAAATCTTAATGATGCTTACAACTGGAATAAATTATTAAATAGTACTGTTTCTTGAAATAACCTATTTCTGATGCAAAAATCTGCCAGGACTATTCAGTGAAAGGAAATATGAGTCCTGTTATCAAGGTGGGTTAAGAAACAAGTGGGGGAAACAATGAATAATGGGGGGGAGATAAAATAAGCAAAGTTATTTTACAGGAGAAAAACTAGAGAATTAAGGAACTAAAATGAGATTGAAATCATGAGCAGTTTGTCTTTTTTTTATTTCAGAGGCATAATTCAGTCTTGGCCACAGGACAGACCACTGACTGGTATTGTGTAGGTCAGGTAGAATCACCCAATAGAATGCTTTTCTAAACTGTAAGCATGTTAATCTTTTCTAAATTTCTTCTGAATCACCTGAGTAAAATGAAATAAGATTAAATGAATTTGTTTAACCTGAAACCTTCCAAAAATGTGTTTATATAGCAAAATCAGAGGCGTCCAGGTGTGTCGTAGTTACTCCTGGGCTGCTAACTCCAAGGTCAGTAGTTGAAACCTCCAGCTTCTCCGTGGGAGAAAGACTAGGCTTTCTACTCCCATCAACAGCTACAGTCTCAGAAACCCATGGGGGAAGTTCTATCATGCTCTAGACGGTCACTATGAGTCACAATCAAATCAGTAGCGGTGAGTTTGGGGTTTTTTGGTATAACAAAGTCAACAGGTACAATTTACAGAGACTATACTTTCTTTCCATTTTATTAACACCAAATTTCTGCACTTTTCCTAAGGATTTGGAGAATTTAGACAGATGTAGACCACTGTTAACCTCTCCCACCTATGATCCACTCTCTCTTCTGGATTCCATCCCATCTCAGGATGCTCTTTCTTTTAATTTATTCATTTTTGCTTTACTCTTTTTTTTCCAATCATTTCATTAGGGGCTCATACAACTCTTATCACAAACCATACATACATCAATTGTGTAAAGCACATTTGTACATTCACTGCCCTCATCATTCTGAAAACATTTGCTCTCCACTTAAGCCCCTGGCATCACCTCCTCATAGTTCCACTCCCTCCCCATTCTCCCCTCCCTCATGAACCCTTGATAATTTATAAATTATTATTTTGTCATATCTTGCACTGTCTGACGTCTCCCTTCACCCCCTTTTCTGTTGTCCGGCCCCCAGGGAGGAAGTGATATGTAGATCCTTGTAATCAGTTTCCCTTTTCCACCCCACCCTCCCAGTATCACCACTCATCCTGAAGGGATCATCCGTCCAGGATTCCCTGTGTTTCCAGTACCTATCTAACAGTGTACATCCTCTGGTTTAGCCAGATTTGTAAGGTAGAATTGGGATCATGATAGTGGGGGGTGGGGGCGAGGAGGCATTTAGGAATTAGAGAAAACTTGTATGTTTCATCATTGCTACACTGCACCCTGACTGGCTCATCTCCTCCCCGTCATCTTTACTCTTACATTATCCTGATCTTTTCAAAATCAGCAGCCAACTTAAATTTTTTTTGTTGCTATTTTTCTAAAATTAAGCTGGACCGGCCTTTTTGCTTTATATGTTTCACAACTTCTTTCTGGAAAGAAATAAACATTCTTAATTTTAAAAAAAACAACACTAAAGCAAGTTTCCAATGAAATGCAAAGGAACTAAGACTTGCTCTAGCAAAGTCGGGTTAAGTAAGAGCTGACATGAATCAAATCAGGAAGTTATTGGTACAGTTTCTATGGAGGCATAAAGCGGAAGCCAAAGTACAATAGCATTACAGCTGATTGTGATGATGTACATACAACTCTTTTTAGAAGCAGTTTAACTATGAAAATATATGATATGTGAATATATCAAGAAAACTACTTTTTTACAAAGGGAACACAAACTTGATCTATGGTTACCATGGGTGAAGGAGGAAGAACATTGAGTTCATTTTAATGTTAGTGGGACAATTTGGAGAGGGATAACAATATTGGTTGTACAACACGAAAAGTATCATCAATGGCATTGAATTATACATGTAGAAGTTGTTGAATTGGTAAGTGTTTCATTGTGTATATTTATACTAAGATTGGATTTTTTAAATTGCATGAATAACAATAAGTATATGGGGTGAGAAAATGTTCTGAAATTGATTGTGGTAAAAATTTGCACAATGAACCATTGAATTGTACAATATGTGACTGAAGTGCCAATAAAACTGTTAAATAAAAAAATTAAATTGATTTTAAAAAATTAGGCAGTGGGCATACATAAAAGTTGTGTTTGTTGCCTAGCTTAAGGGAAGCTTGGTAAGAGTCCATACCAAGGACTCTTGACAAAAATAAAATCCTAGAACTCTGCCATACCCACTGAACCAACATCTCCAAAAGAGAAGTCTAGAAATCTGCATTTAACAAAAACTTTCCTTGTTAATGGAATTAGGTTCTTAACTTTTACCAAGAGAAAGATTACCTCTGGTCAGACATACAGGCAACGCTGGAGACTTTTTATTGGAGACTGCGAGGCGCGAGAATCATGATCACTATAATCAAGAAAATGCCTGCTTCTCGGAACACACGTTTGAGGGCTTTCAAGGATTCACGTTGGCATGAGGGATTCTGGGAATATCAGTATACTGTACACACCCTTTTCTCCCTTGCACTCATCTAAAGTGCAAGGGATTCTGGGGAATGTAGTCCACAAAGTGGCACTGGGTCTAGGTTTCTGAGGTACTTTTTCTGTGCAGAGGTGTATCTAAGATAAGAGACCTCACTTTAGGAGTTTCCCTGAGCTCTACTCCCACTCTCACCTCTGCCTCTGGCCTAGTTGTCTCTGCTTTTGCTCTCCTAGACACTTTCTAATGATTCTCGTGTACAAACAATGTTTGGAAAGCATGGTAGAGTTGGTGGAAGTACATACAGACTCTGGAATCAAAAAGACCTGAATCCAGAGGATGATCAAGAATGTTCTCTTGACCCTGGATTTGTTAGCACCCCCCTTCCTTTCCCCCACCTCCCCCTCTCCTGTGTCCCCCTGGAACCATGTGTCCCATTGTTCTCTCCTCCAGATTGTTCATCCTACCTATATTGTCCAGAGAGACATGCAGAGACACTAATACACGCAAAAACAAAGCAAAACGAAACATAACAACAATAGAAAACAACTAAAAAATAAATAAACAGCAAAAAAAGAAAAACCCTCAAACAGTTGCAGGTCTGTTCATTGACCTTCATGAGTATTTTCCAGTCGAGTCTGCTGGGGGGCCACGTCCTGGCCCCAAAGCCTACCTTTGGCATTCCTCAAGTACTTCGTTGCTTTGCTCCCCTTGCTGTTACTCTGCACACCCTTAGTGTTTCGTCCTGGTGCAAGAGAAGAACAAGTGATATAAAGTCAATGGTGAGGAAGGCTTAGGATGCTTGGGGGGGGGGGGGCACTTGATCAAGGGCAATGTAACAGAAAGGAATTACCGAAACCTGGACGAATGCTAAAAATGATAGTGGGACAAGAGGAAAGTAAAAGGAAGTAGAAGTAAGAATTGGAAGGCAAAGGACATTTATACAGGTCTAAATACAGGTATGTATATATGTAAATACATTTATATATAACTATAGGGAAATAGGTCTATGTACATATATTTATATGTTAAGCATTAAGGTAGCAGATGGACATTGGGTCTCTACTCAACTACTCCCTCAACACAAAAACACTTTGTTCTATTAACCTGATGTTCTGTGATGCTCACCTTCCCAACAAGATCGCTGAAGACAAAATGAGTGCATAAGTAAAGTTGGTGAAGAATGCTGATGGTGCCTGGCTACCAAAAGATATAGCATCGGAGGTCTTAATGGTTTGAAGATAAACTAGTAGCCATCTAGCTGAGAAGCAACAAAGTCCACATGGAAGAAGCACACCAACCTGTGTGAACATGAAGTACCAATGGAATCAGGGAGCAGGCATCAAACACCCAAAACAAAACAAATCATACTGATGTGAATCAGGGGGAGGGAAGAATGAAGACCCAAAGCCCATCAGTAGTCAATTAGACATCCCCTTATAGAAGGGCTACAGGAAGACACGAGACAGTCAGGGTGCAATATAGCACCAATGAAACACACAACTTTCCTCTAGTTCTTCAATGCTTCCTCTCCCGCACTATCATGACCCCAATTCTACTTTACAAATATGGCTAGACCAGACCATGTACACTGGTACAGATAAGAGCTTGCAACACAGGGACTCCAGGACAGATAAACCCCTCAGGACCAATAATGGGAGTAGCAATACTAGGAGGGGAAGGGAAGGGGGGCGGGGGTTGTTGGAGAGAGTCAGAGGAAACCAATTACAATGATAGATGTATGGCCTCCTCCCTTAGGGACAGACAACAGAAAAGTGGGTGAAGGGAGATAGCGGTCAGTGTAAGACATGAAAAAAATAATGATTTATAAATTATCAAGGGTTCATGGGGAAGAGAGGGTGGAGGAAGGAGGAAAAAATGAGGAGGTGATACCAAGGGCTCAAGTAGAAAGAAAATGTTTTGAAAAAGATGATGACACCATTTGGACAGATGTGCTTGACATATGGATATGTGTATGAATTGTGATGAGAGCTGTAAAAGTCCCCAATAAAATAATGTTCTCTTTAATTTTTAACACATAATGTCTCTAAGGTGACCCAGAGATATATATAAACCATAAATATGTGAATGGATTTGGGGCTTACACTTAATTTTAGCCCAATGTAAGAATAATCAGTTGTTATTACATGTCCCCACTTGAGGCCCACCCTTAAGAGAACACTGAAGATATGGGTGCGATAGCAAAGTGTGGCAAAGAAACTAGATGGTGCCTGGCTATCAGAAAGAATAGCATCTGGCATCTTAGTCTTGTCTTCAAACAAGCAGCCATCTAACGTGAGGCATTAACTAAATCAGCATGAAGAAGTACACCAGCCTGTGTGATCCATGGATTGTAAATTATATAACCCAAATCAAAAGGAGGGAATGGTATCAGACCTTAAATTGTGAACAACTGATTTCAAGAAGGCTGCGGACAACAGAAGAAGCCCAAAATCCGCTTGCAGGTCTCATTCATAGGTTAAGCCTCCAGTGAATTCCCTATGATCATAGTTGTGGCAGTTACATAATCTCCTGTCAACTTGAGAAAAAGAGTGGAGTCTAGCCTGTCAATCAGGTCACAGCTTGACCACCTCATTTGGCAGCATGACAGAGACGCTCTCTCTGCCTTTCCTTTCCTGCTGTTGAGACACTCAGGGAGCTGGAGGAGACATGTGTGGACCCACACCAGCACTGAGATGCTTCCACCACCACTGGATCTACAAGACCTTCTACCCACTGGCCTATGACCTTCCTGCATTCGGCTTCATTGCATGTGCTGCGTGAGTCTAAAGAGGAATTTATGGACTATTATTGGACATATGGGCTAATGTCAGACTTTATGGACTTGATCTGGACTGAGTTGGGATGTTTTCTCAGTATACAATTGCTCTTTTATAAATAGCTCTTTCTTATATACATGTGAGTGTCTATGAATTTGTTTCTCATAAACTCAGAATAACACAATAGTCAAGGAATATGAATAGCCTTAGAAGACAGAGAATATTGTAAAGAGAATTATGGTAGATATAGTTAGGTTAAAGTGTAACATCTTATTTGATCTCCCTTTTGGCCGTTTACGGGTTGTTTGGGGTATTTTTGGTTTTTGTACGTTTTGGGTTTTTCTGTTAAGTGAAAGGGAAATGCATGTGGATGAAGCCTCTGATGAATCCCCTCCTACCACCGACTGGGATCTGAATACCCTTGCTGTCATGCAGACTGCATTGGAAAGTGGTTATGGCCAATGTAGTTAAAGTTGAACACCTTATCATTTGATCTCCCTTTTGACCCATTTTAAAGTTGTCCTAATTTTTAATATTTTCTACCTTCTTTCTACTGAGGAGGCTTGTGTTGTAGTGGTTATGAGTTGGGCTGAGATCTGCATGGTTGGCAGTTAAAAAACACCAGCAACTCCATGGGAAAAAGCCTAGCCTTTCTACTACTATAAACACTTACAGTCTCAGAAACCCACAAGGGGTTGCTTTGAGTCTGCGTTGACTTGATGAGAGCAAGTTCGGTTTTCTATTCAAAGCCCAGCACAATGCTTCAAATAAATGGCAAAACAAATCACTAACTTTACAGTACTGTTGTACCAATACCAAACTGGTTTGATTACTGTGGCTGTATGGTAGGTTTTTCAATCTGTGCGTGAAAGGCTTCTTACTTTGTTTTTTATTAGCATTTTGTTTATCCTGGGTTTCTTTACTTTCTATATACTATATAACAATCATGGAAATCAGTAAGGCATTAAACAAATGCAAATACAAATATATTATGATCCTACAATCTCTCTACTTGGTGTAAATCCTAAAGAAATAAAAAGCAAAATATGAACAGATATATGCACACCTGTTTATTGTAGCAATTCTATAATATCAAAACTTTGGTCCCCACAAAATTGGAATGTGCATACAGACCCCACCATGATGCACCAAACCAGGAGGGCAATGTAATGCACAGAGGAAGCCACAAAAAGACTGGACCGTATGCCCAGCCCCAATCAGAATCAGCCCAACCCCCACCATAGAAGAGAATGCCACAGAAAATGAAAATAAACCATCTAGTGAGGGAAAGGAACTGACCTACCACACCCAGAAGGAAGCTGAAACAAAGGAAGGGGGAGGAAGGGAGTGGAGCCCACCAGGGCCCACCAAGCTCAGAGGATGATAGCCCTGTTCAGAGGGGCCAATGCACAGAGAGGACCATATGGCCAGCCCCACTTAGAGATGCAACATCCTGCTCTGACCCATGACCCTACATTGGACAGCACTGGAGACAGTGTGGGTGTGTGACCGAACTGACCCTACCACACTGAGGCAAAACACTGGGGGTGTGCAATAGAGCAGCGGGGGAGCAGAGCAAAGAAGTCCTGAGGGAGTATCAAAAATAGACTTTGGAGCCAGGGCATGGCACCCCATCAGACTCGACCCGAAAACACTCCTAAAGGTCAGCAAACAGACCTTGAACTATTAACAGGCTTTTCTTTTTTTTTCTTCCTGTTTTTTCTTCTTTCAGATTTTGTTTGTCAGTGGCTTTTTTGTGTTATTTTGTTGTTGCTGCTATCATCACCTTCTTTTTATGTGCCACTTTGTTTGGTGCTGTCAAGACCATCCACAATTTTATGTGCATATTATTATCTGCAGGTCTATAGGCTGGATAAACAATGTGGAGAAGAAAACAGCAGGACTCACGGTTCTGGGAGAACATGGGACAGTGGGAGGTGGGGGAAGGGAAGAGATGTTAACCAACCCAGGGACAAGGGAATAACAAGTAATTCAAAATCAGTGGCAAAGAGTGGATGGGAGGACTGGTAAGGAGTGATCAAGGGCAATGTAACTGAGAGGAATTACTGAAACCCAAATGAAGCCTGAGCATGATAGTGGGACCCGAGGAAAGCAAAGGGAAATAGAGGAAAGAAGTAAGAGGCACAGGGCATACATCGAGGCCTAAATACAGGCATGTACATATATAAATACATTTATGATTATGGGATAAATAAATCTATGTCCATATATTTATAGGTTTAGTAGTAGGGTAGCAGATGGACATTGGGCCTCCACTCACATACTCCCTCAATACAAAAACACTCGCTCAACTAAACGGTCATTCCTTGATACCCACCTTCTCAACATGATCGCTGAAGACAACCATGTGCTTAAGCAAACGTGGTGAAGAAAGCTGATGGTGCCCGGCTATCTAAAGATATAGTGTCTGGGATCTAAAAGGCTTGAAGGTAAACAAGCGGCCATCTAGTCCAGAAGCAGCAAAGCCCACATGGAAGAAGCACACCAGCCTATGTGATCACAGGGGTTTGAAGGGACCAGGTATCAAGGACCAAAGAACAAAAAATCATATCATGAATGTGGGACAGTGCAAGATGGAGACTGAATGCCCATCTGTGTACAATTGGACATCCTTTGCAGAGGTAGTGGGGAGATGAGTCACTCAGGGTGTAGTGTCGCATTGATGAAATACACAATTTTCTTCTAGTTCTTCTTCACTCCCCGCCCCCCACTATCATGATCCCAATTCTAACTTACAAACCTGGTTAGACCAGAGGATGCACAATGGTACAGATAGGAACTGGAAACACAGGGAATTCAGGACAGATGAACCCCTCAGGACCAGTGGTGAGTGGTGATGCCCATAGGCAGGGGGGAAGTGAGGGTAGAAAGGGGGAACCGATTACAAGGACCAACATATAACCTCCTCCCTGGGGGATGGACAACAGAAAAGTGAGTGAAGGGAGACCTCGGGCAGTGTAATATATAATAAAATAATAATTTATAAATTATCAAAGGTTCATGATGGAGGGGGTAGCGGGGAGGGAGGGGGGATAAAAAGAAAAATGAGCTGATTCCAGGAGGCCAAACAGAAAGTGTTTTGAGAATGATGAGGGCAACAAATGTGTAAGTGTGCTTTACACAAATGATATATGTATGGATTGTGATCCTCTCTGGGAGATGGGCAATGGGAAGGTGGGTGAGGGGAGACACCAGGCAGTGTAAGACAAGATAAAATAATTATTTATAAACTATTAAGGGACCAGGGGGAAGGGGGTAGCGGGGAGGGAGGGGGAAGGGAAAAAAAAAGGAAACCGAGCTGATTCCAGGAACCCAAGTGGAAAGCGAATTTTGAGAATGACATGTGCAACGAATGTATAAGGGTGCTTTGCTCAATTGATGTATGTATAGATTGTGATAAGAGTTGTATGAGCCCCAATAAAAAGATTTATTAATAAATAAAACATAAATAAATAAACGAGTTGTATGAGCCCCAATAAAATAATTTTTTAATTGAAAACCCAAAAGTCAAAAACCCCGTCTAGAGAGGAATAAACAAACCCCAGTACATTCATACAATGGGATATTATGCATCCTTAAAAACAATGATGTCTGTCAAACACCTTAAGACTTGGACAAATTAGAGACCACTATGTATGCTTAGGGACCACTATGTAAGTCAATCTCACAAAATAAATAATTTACGACACCATTACTATCAAGGAAAATAAAAATGAGAAAAATGATTTTTACACCAAATGATGAGACTTAAAAGACTGTGACCAGGCAGGATCCAGAGCTACTGAGGTGGGATTGGGGGCAGTAGAGAGAAAACTATGGAATGGTGGAGAACAACATATACAGGACAGGTTCATGGGATGATGCTACTGATTTGGTCTGATGAGATGGGCTGTGAACCAACATAGAACATTTTTGTGTGTATTATATCCCACAAACAAAAGGGGAAATTTTAATGCAGAAATTAATAGTAATAATAAATAAAGTTAAAATATGGAAAGAGAGCGAGATTGCCACAGCCTCCAGATTCTTTATCCTTCAGATCTACACATTGGTCTGAGTGGCCAAAAAAGGATGAAAAGTAAAACTGAAGTGGACTTGGACTCCTTTATGACATACAAGCTCATTTTAAACCAATGCACAATTTTTAAGAAAGATTACTTTATCACAGCCCTTTGATTCTGTTATGTTTTGTTTTGTTTTGTTTCCTAAACCCCTTAGGTTAAATATCTTTCCTAGCATTCAGTTTTTACTTTAGCAATATTCCATATAGTCTGATGCTGTCATAAAATGGTCCCCTAAGAGCTAAGATAGTGTGGTAGTTATACAATCATTTTTCAATTTGAGGATTAAGAATGAAGGGGTAGAGTTTAATCTGTCCATCAGATCATAGCCAATGAGGCCTCTGTGTGTGCAATTCTCCTGAGAATTCTGGGAATTCCTGTAATTTCCTGCTTAGACACAGGAGACACTTCTCTCTCTCTCTCTCTCTCTCTCTCTCTCTCTCTCTCTCTCTCTCTCTCTGCTCACTCCCTGGGAGACATTGCAGCTGACAAGACACATGGAACTATGCTAGTGCCCTAAGCTGGAGAAGCCACATGGACCTTCCCTGATGCAACCAGATCTCTGAAGTGGGAGAAGTCATGTAGAGACCCCTGCCAGTGCTGAGATGCTTACAATGCCACTGGATCCAAAGACTTTCTACCCCCTGGCTTGTGATTGTCTTGCCTTTGACATCATTGCATGTTTCATGAGTCTGAAGAGGACTTTACAGATTGGTATCGGACATATGGGCTAATATCAGACTTATGGGCTTGGACTGGACTGGGTTGGGATGCTTTCTTAATGTACAGTAACTCTTTATATAAAACTCTCTCTTATACACACGAGTGTCTATACATTTGTTTCTCTAGTCTACCCAGACTAACACCGATAGCTAGAAAGACACAACTGCACAGGCTATCTGAGAAGAGGACAGGGCACAAAGCACTGAATTTGAGGAGCTGTTTGTCTCTCAGAAGTGGGAATCCAGAACCCAAGATATTAAAGCAACTGTCCTTGTTGTGAGGTGCTTTTACCAGAATTTAGGTTCTTGATTTCCAAGAAGAAAGATTTGTTTTTGAAAGAAACAGCATATCCCAAGAGAATTTTATTAAGAAACTTCTAGAGGAAGAAAAACTATCCCAACCAGCATGATTACTAGTCTCGGTATTTCTCATTTCTCAAACACATACACGGCCTTTTAAGCATTAGTGCACAAGGGATTTAGGGAAATTCCACCAGGGGTGAGTAAGGGGTTCTGGGAAATACAGATTCAAGATACTGGCATGAGTGCTGCACATGCTCTATTAAAACCTCCACCTTCACTCCCTTGCCCTGTCTCGATGTCATCAAGTTGGTTCTGAGCTCTGGCAAGCCCATCAACAGCAGGATAAACAACACAATCCTACACCATCCTCTTTGAGCCCATTGTTGCAGTTCATGTAAATGGGCTACATTGTCTGATGAGCAATCTTTTTTAAGTGCTTTGCAACTCATAAAGAAAATTTATTTATATATCTGAATATTTATCTATCTGCCCATAAAGCAAAGCAATAAGTAGTTCTGGTGGAGTAGTAGGTACAAGGTGGGTTTGAAACCACCATCCAATTGGCAGGAGAAAGATAAGGCTTTCTCGTCCCTTAAAGATATACAGCCTCAAAATCCCAAAGGGGAAATTCTATCATGTCCTAAAGAATTAATTCGGATCTAGACAGGAAAGATGGCGATGGCGTGACACATACCAAAGGGACTCCGCAGATCAGAGATGAAATTAAGAAATTTCTAGAAACCAACAAGAAAGAGCACAGGCCATACCAAAACTTATGGGACACAGCAAAGGCAGTCATCAGAGGAAGTTTCATAGCAATACATGCACACCTGAGAAAGGAAGAGAGACTCATGATTGATATGCTGGCACAAAATTTACAAATAGAGCAGAATCAGCAGGACAATTCTACCAATAGCAAAAGAAAAGAAATTATAAAAATCAGGGGTGAGATTCAGGAGAGGGAAAATAGGAGAACTATGGAAAAAATTAATACTGCTAAAAGTTGGGTCTCTGAAAGGATAAACAGAATCCATAGACCACTGGAAACCTAACCAAAGAAAGGAGGGAACAAATCTCAATAGCAAGAATAAGGGATGAAAGAGGGGACATTACAACAGACCCTAAGGAAATCAGAAGGATAGTTACACAGTCCTATGAAAGATTGTACTACAATAAATTCAACAATTTGGAAGACATGGGCCAATTCTTGGAAAAACAATCCCTCCCTAGACTATCCTCAGCGGACTACAAGAATCTCAACAGACCCATAACAATAGAAGAAATAGACATGGTTATCAAAGGATTACCAATCAAAAAGATTCCCTGGACCAGATGGCTTCACTGGAGAATTCTACCAAGCATTTAGGGAAGAACTAACTCCAATCCTACACAAACTCTTCCAGAACATAGAATAAGATGGCAAACCCCTGAAATCTTTCTATGAAGGTAGTATAACTCTGATACCAAAACCGGGCAAGGATCCCACAAGAATTGAGAACAACAGACCAATATCCCTAATGAACATCATTGCAAAAATCCTTAACAAAATACTAGCCAACAGAATACAAAAGTATATAAAACAAATAATTCTCCATGACCAAGTGGAATTCATACCAGGGATCCAGGGATGGTTCAACATACGAAAGACCATTAGTGTTATTCTTCATATAGACATGAAAAACTATAAGAACCACATGATAATATCGATAGATGCACAAAAAGCATTCAACAACATCCAACACCAATTCCTGTTTAAGACACTTGAGAAGATAGGAATGGAAGGAAAGTTCCTCAAGACAATACAAGCTATATATGAAGAACCAACAGCCGACATGGTAGTCAATGGAGAAAAGACTAACACAATCCCACTGAAAAGGGGGACCAGACAAGGATGCCCCTTGTCCCCACTCTTATTCAATATCATGCTGGAGGTTTTAGCTAACAGCATAAGGCAAAGAAGAGACATCAAAGGTATTCGTCTGGGGAAAGAAGAGGTGAAACTATCGTTTTTTGCAGGTGATATGATTTTATATATGAAAAATCCCAAAAGTTCCACAAGGGGAGTACTGGAAGCAATAGAGGAGTTTGGCAGAGTGGCGGGATACAAGATCAACAAACAAAATACACATCAGATAAAACCACAGAAGAGGAGATCAAAAAGGTGGTACCCTTCACAATAACCAAACACAAATTGAAGTATCTAGGGATATACCTGATGAAAAGAACAAACATCTATACGGGGAAAACTACAGGACACTATTAAGAGAAACCAAGAGCGACCTCATCAAATGGAAGAATATCCCATGCTCGTGCATTGGAAAACTCAATATAGTCAAGATGTCAATTCTGCCAAAGTCACTACATACTTCTAATGCAATCTCGATACAATTACCCTCCTCTTTCTTCAAAGAAATGGACAAACTGATTACCAACTTCATATGGAGAGGGAAGAAGCCCAGAATTAACAGAGAATTCCTCAAGTAGAAAGACACAGTGGGAGGGCTTGCTTTACCTGACTTTAGCACATACTATACAGCCACAATTGTCAAAACCACATGATATTAGTACAATGACAGATACTCAGACCAATGGAAAAGAACTAAAAACCCAGAAATAAAATCATCAGCATACAGACAACTGATCTTTCATAAGGGCCCCAAAAATATCAGATGGGAAGCAGATGCCCTCTTTACCTAGTGGTGCTGGGGGGAAAAATCGATATTTACCTGCAGAAAAATTAAGCAAGATCCTTATCTCACTCCTTGCACAAGAATAAACTCAACGTGGATCACAGACCTTGCAGTTAAACCCCAAACTATTCGGGCCATCAATGAGGGAATTGGACCAACTTGAGAACTTTGGCACAGGAAATACATAGGCTATCAGAAATACGTAAGGACACAAACACAGATGAGTCATAAATTGATAAGTGGGATATACTGAAGATAAAACACTTGTGTACATAGAAAGAATTCACCAAGAAAGTAATAACAGAGTTCACGGACTGTGAAAACATCTTTAGCAATGACACATCAGACAAAGGCCTTATTACTAAAATCTACAATACTCTACTAGCTTTCAAAAAGAAAAAAACTAATTGCCCACTTGAGAGGTGGGCAAAGGACTTGAACAGAAGTTTCACAGGGGCATAAATCCGAATGGCCAATAAACATATGAGAAAATGTTCCTGATCTTTAGCCATAAGAGAAAAGCAACTCAAAACAACAATGAGGTACCACCTAACACCCTCAAAGATAGCCCAATTCAAAAAATCATAAAGCAACAGGTGTTGGAGGGGCTGTGGAGAGACAGGAACTCTCATCCACTGCTGGTGGACTTGTAAGTATGTACGACCACTATGGAAATCGACCTGGCGATATCTAAAACAGATGGAAATTGAGTTACCATAGGACCCAGCAATCCCCCTACTGGGCATATACCCAGAAGAGGCAAGAAACAAACCAAGACCAGACATCTGTGCTCCAATGTTCATTGCGGCACAGTTCACAATTGCAAGGAGTTGGAAGCAACCCAAATTTCCATCAACTGATGATTGGATTAAAAAACCGTAGTATATACAATGGAGTACTATGCATCGCTAAAAAGCAGTGATGAACAAATGAAGTACATCGCTGCATGGGAAGAACTGGAGGAAATCATGTTAAGCGATGTAAGTCGGGCACAAAAGGACAAGAACAACATGAGCCCGCTGAGGTAAGCGTTAAAAAAAATGCAAAAGAGTCATAGGGAAAGCTGATGGTTCCCAGCTATCAAAAGGTATAGTGTCTGGGGTCTTAAAGGCTTGAAGGTAAACAAGGGGCCATCTAGCTCAGAAGCAACAAAGCCCACATAGATGAAGCACACCATCCTGTGCGATCACGAGGTGTCAAAGGGATCAGTTGTAAGGCATCATCAGAACAAAAAAATCTTACTATAGTGAATGGTGGGGGAGTGCAGAGTAGAGACCCAAAACCCATTTGTCGGCCACTGGAAATTCCCTTGCAGAGGGGTCTAGGGGAGGAGACAAGCCAGTCAAGGTGTAATGAAACAACTATGAAAAATACAACTTTCCTCTAGTTCCTAAATGCTTCCTCCCCGCCCCCCATCATGATCAGCATTCTACCTTGCAAGTCTGGGTAGTCCAGAGGATGTACACTGGTACAGATAGGAACTGGAAACACAAGGAATCCAGGGTGGATGATCCCTTCAGGACCAGTGGTGTGAGTGGGAATACTGGGAAGGTGGAGGGAGAGTGGATTTGAAAGAGGAAACCAATTACAAGGATCTACATGTGACCTCCTCCCTGGGGGGCGGACAACAAAAAAGTGGGTGAAGGGATATAACAAAATAATAATTTATAAATTATCAAGATATAACAAAATAATATAACAAAATATAACAAGATATAAAAAATAATAAGATATAACAAAATAATATATATATAACAAAATAATAATTTATAAATTATCAAGCAAGATAATAACAAAATAATAATTTATAAATTATTACAAGATATAACAAAATAATAAGCAAGATATAACAAAATAATAATTTATAAATTATCAAGACCTCATGAGGGAGGGGGGAGTGGGGAGGGAGGGGAAAAATGAGGACCTGATGCCAAGGGCTTAAGTGGAGAGCAAATGTTTTGAGAATGATGAGGGCAACAAATGTACAGATGTGCTTACACAATTGATGTATGTATGGATTGTGATAAAGTTGTATGAACCCCTAATAAAACGATTAAAAAAAGAATTGATTCAATGACAATGAGAGAACAAAGAGTTACAAATTACAATCCAGGAATATGGCTGCTGAAACCAGTGCAAAGGAGCAAGAGGGGAAAATGTAGATGGAATCTTCCTAAAAAGCTAGACTGTCATATCAAACAAACATCAGAGCGTGAGCAACGCCTTAAACTGAGAACAAAGTGGAGTACACAAAAGTTAAAATTTCAAAGATCAGAGCTGAAGAAGTAGAGTTAATTGGATCCATGGGATATCTTTGGCCTGAGGCCACCCTGTTGAATTTGAAGGGGGCTCACTCTGGGGAACAATGGTGTGCTTGACAAAGGAGTGTAAGGCTTGAGAGAAGTTTTGAGTGCCATTAATTGACTTGGTTTTTCTTTTCCTGTTTCTCTTTATTTATTAATGTAGTTGAAATGTCTGCAATCCTTTCTCTCTCTTAATAAAGTGGAATTTATTTGGCTACTTTACCAGGTTCTGTTTTATTTTGAAAAAGTTTTAATCTAATGAACTCATTATGGATTAGCATTGTTACAGAGGCCAAGTAAGGCATATGGCAGCAGTGATTCGGAACCAAGATGGCTGCATAGCAAAGGCTCTAAACCAAGAGCGCAGAAAAACATCAGAGATGAAGCAGCCTGGAGAAAAAAAGGGCAGCAAAGACCTAAGAGCATAGGAAACACAATGTCCAAGTTATCCCAATGAAACCAGTCTTCGATTCCCAAGGAGGAAGTGTTAGGCAGCTTAGCCTAGGGAATTGGGAAGTCCATTTACGCATGCCCAGGAGAGCCAGCATAGGACAAAGCTGGATTTTCCCGCCAGTGGGCTCGGATGGGCATTATACCCACCTGGGCCAGGTGATTGCAATTCAACCAATGGGAGCGACATGGGGCCATTCACCACGCCTCCCCCGGGAACCCTTGAAAAGTCAGGGACTGGAAGAGAGAGGGTCTGGTTTGGTTGTCTTCATGGGAGGAGAGATCCTTGCGTGACCTGGAGCAGTCTCTGCCAGGTCGCATGGTCAAAGGAATCCTATGGGTGCCGCGTAAAACCCGAAGCTTCTTTTAACTCTCATTAAATTCACTTGGATCACGAGCCCAGCTTCAGCGTGAGCCAAGGACTGAGGTTGGAATTTAGGCCGGAAAGAGAGACCTTACAGAAGCTCCTGAGCTAAGTGAGGGAAGTGGAAGGTCAGTGGAATTGTAGTAGAAAAGATAAAAACAAACGCTTGACTCTCTTTCCCTCTGCCCAGAATGCCTTTCCCTCAGATGCCTGAAGGGCTGTCTTCCTTCAGAACATTATCAAATGTCACTTTCATAATGAAGTCTTGTCTAGTAACCATATCTAAAAACATCTGCCCCTGCTCGCTCGCGCACGCTCTCTCTCTCTCTCTTCCAAGCTTTCTTTCTTTGGGGTTTGTTTATTTTTCTTCTCCAAACTCACTGCTATAGAGTTGATGCCTACCCATAAGCTGAAATTCACTGCCATCGAGTCAATGTCAACCCATAGTGACCATATAGGTCAGGGTAGAACTGACCTTGTCAGTTTAACTCTTTATGCCATTCTCCCGAAGAGCAGTTAGTGGTTTCAAACCGCAGACCTTCCCTGTAGCAGCCCAACACATAAACACTATGCAACCAGGCCTCCTTTTCTACTCATAGTGACCCCCAATGGGCAGAGTAAAATTGCATCACAGGATTTGCAAAACCATAAATATTTTTTAATGTATTAGTAATTGGGAGTTAATACATATGTCATTGCATGGTTCAATCATGTCAAGCAAAATTGCACAATTGCTACCACAATCAATTTTCAAACATTCTTTTTCTTCCTGAATTCCTTGACATCAGCTCCCTTTTACCCCACCTTCAACCTCAAACTGTAATTCTACTTTCTGTCCCTCTATATTCATCAAACCTGTGTCTTCAGTATAGCACCGATGAAACATACGACTTTCCTCTAGTTCTTTCCTGCTTCCTCCCCACCCTCTATATGACCCCAATTCTACCTTACAAATCCAGATAGACCAGAGCATGGAACCGATCACAATGATCTACATATAACCCCCTCCCAGGGGGACAGACAACAGAAAAGTGGGTGAAAGGAGATATCACTCAGTGGAAGACATGAAATAATAATAATAATAATTTATAAATTTTCAGGTTTCATGAAGGAGGGAGGGGGGAAAATGAAGAGCTGATACCAAGGGCTGAAGTGGAAAGATAATGTTTTGAGATGATGATGGCAATCAATGTACAAATATGCTTGACACGATGGATGGATGGATGGATGGATGGATGGATGGATGGATGGATGGATGGATGGATGGATGGATGGATGGATTGTGATAAGAATTGCACAAGCCCCCAATAAAATGATTTTTAAAAAGAAAGATTAGTAAAAGAGTGGTCCCAGTGAATGAAAAAGATATTACAACAGAACAAAATTAGATATATATAATCACACAGTATTATGACAAGTTGTATTCCAACAATTTTGAAAATCTAGAAGAAATGGGTAAGTTTTGAAAAATGCATTATTTACCTAAATTGCCACAGAGTGATGTAGAAAATCCTAACAAGCCTACAGCATGAATATTCAACATCAAAAAGGCCATGTCCAGATGGTTTCACTGGAGAATTTTATCAAACATTCAGAAGAGAATTAATACTGTTTACATAAACACACTATACAAATGGACAATATACTACCAAACTCATTTTATGAAGCAACCATAACTGATACCTAAACCAGGCAAAGGCATCACCAGAATTGAAAATTACAGACCAGTATCTTTCATGAATATAGATGTGAATACCTTCAATAAAGTACTAGAATACAGAATTCAACTAAGCATCAAAAAGATCCTTCTATCACAATCGAGTGGGATTCATACTAATTATGTAAGGATGGTATATTAGAAAAACTATCAATGTAATACATCACAAACAAAATAAAGGAGAAGAGTCATATGATTATATCAATCAGTGCAGAGAAGGAATTTGATAAAATTCAGCATCAATTCCTGATAAAAACACTCAACAAAATAGGTATAAAGGGAAATTTCTCAGCGTAATAAAAGCCATTTATGTGGAACCAAAAAGCTGCATCTCGCTGAATGGAGAGAAAATGAAGTTATTTTCTCTTCAAACAGGAAGTACATAAGGATTCCCTTTATCAACTTTTATTTTATATAGTTCTGGAAGATTTAGCTAGAGTCATAAGACATCCAGAAGAAATTAAAGGTATCCATATAGGCACAAAAGAAATAAAAATCTCTTTACCGGTAGATAGTATAATCCTATATATAGAAAATAACAAAGATTCAATTAAACAATTACTCGAACTAAATGAAAATGTGGACAGTGTAATAGCTATAAGATCAACATACAGAAATCAGTTGGATTCTTGTATATTAAGGCGGCTGATACTGGAAAAGACATTTTTAAAATGATCATTTGCAGTAACTACACAAAAGATAAAATATTTAGGAATAAATCTTTCCAGAAAAACCAAATATTTATACAAACTACAAAACTAACTACAAAAGACTTACAAAATTACAAAGTATTCCTTCAAAACACCTAAATGTAGTTACACAAATGGAACAAATTATAGGATCCCAGATAGGTAGACTAAACATTGTGAAAATGCCAATATTACCAAAAATGCTTTACAAATTCAAGCAAAATGGTTTTGTGATCCAAAATTCACCATTATTTTTCAAATAAATGGTAAAACTAATGTCCAATTTCAATGGAAATGATAGAAACCTAGGATAAATAAAACACTACTAAAAAAATTAAAACAAAGTGTGAGGGCTTGTACTCCCAGAACTTAAAACCTACTACATAGCCACAGTAATCAAAACAACCTGGTGCTGGTACAATGACAGATTTGAAGACCAATGGATTATAACTGAAAACCGAGAAATACAACCAAGTACCTATACACAATCAATTTTTCATAAAGAACTAAAATACATTAAGTTGGCAAGAGACAGGCTTTACAACAAATGGTGCTGGAAAAATTGGACTTTTGCCTACAAAAGAATGAAAAAAGACTGACACCTCATACCATGTACAAAAGCAAACTCAAAATGGATCAAAAACCTAAATATAATTGCATAATTATTAATACCATCAATGAAAAGTTATGGCCCATCTTAAGGACCCTCATACGATGCATAAACACACTACCAAACAAAATGAAAAATATCCACACTATCGAAGATGAAATAAAGAACTAGGATCACCTAAAAATATGACATTTATGGATAACAAATGATTTTATCAAAAGAATCAACAGAGAAGCCAAAGACTGAGGGGAAAAACATTCAGTAATCAAATGAAGGTTAATCTCCAAAATCTATACAAAACTACATCTTAACAACAACCAAAATTATGCAAAATATCCAGTCAAAAATGAGCACTAGACATGAATAGACAATTTACCAAAGTGGCATACAGGCTGCCAACAAACATATGAAGAAATGTTCATTATCATTAGCACTAAGAGAAATAGAAATTAAAACAACGAGATAGCACCTCATACCGACACTTGGTAAAACTTCATAAAACTGAAAATAACAAATGCTGGGGAGTATGCAGAGAGATAGGAATGCTTTTACATTGCTGTTGCGGCTGAAGAATTATACTGTAGAATTATACAACCATTATGTAAATCAGTATGGCATTTTCTTAAACAAATGCCAATCCAAGTAACTTATGATCCAGCCATCTCTCTATTGGGTATATATCCTAAAGAAATTAAGAATAAAACATATATCCTAAAGAAATTAAGAATAAAACATAAATGAAGAATAAAACATCTACATTTGTTGAAGAGTTTTTTCTACATTAGCAAAACATGGAAACAACCAAGATCCCCAACTATAGAGGAATGGATTTTAAAAGCTCTGTAATATTCATATTACATAATTTTATCAATCAATTAAAAAAAACAATGATAACACTCTAAAAACCGAAAGACATGGACAAAACTAGAGGACATTTTGCTTACCAAATTCAGTCAATGTTACAAAGATAAATATTTGGTATCATTATAAGGGAAAATAGAGCAGAAGAAATGTTGCTTATACACCAATAAACAAGACTTTGATGACTATGAGGAGGCCAAGGTGGGCATAGGAATGGGGGAGGAAGGGGACAGTAAGAGGATTTAACAGGGGGAAAAATTTTAAGGAATCAAATAATAAAATGGAAGCTCTAAATCCAAATATAAAAGAGGCACTGGTCCCAATGAGTTGGCAATTAAAAAGTCACAAATGTCTGAGTTTTCCAAAATGCTATACCATTTCATTATCCCTGATGCCTACCACCACTCCTCCCTGAGTGGATTCCTTCACCTCCCATGATTCTGAAATTTGCAAACACATCTCACAGGACTCACGAACCAGTAAAGGAATGGGACATGTGGTTGTGAAGGCTGGGAAGTTCCAAATTCACAGTTCAAACATCTATTGGAGGATCCCTCTCATTGACACCAAATTAGTGTTATTAATTCATGAAGCTGTGGAAATTAGTAAATCAGGTTAAGCAATCTGCTATTAGCTCAAGTTCCCAAAAGTAAAGGACAGATGAAGTATACCAGACACAGAATCCAGAACAAAAGAGAAAAAGTTGCCAACACTGCTCAGAGCAGCAGCAGATACATAAAATGTCCAAAAGTGAAAATAGGTCTTGCTTGTATAGCCAGGCAAAGGAGCATTTTTAGGACATTCATAACCAAATGTGAAGCTCATTTCTTGAAATTGAACATAATCTTATGCCTTAGATTGCTGTGTCTTAACTAACACCTCCTTTGACTTGACCTAAACATCTCACCTGAAGTTTCCTTTCCTTCTAATATTTCTTCTATTCTATATGTGCTTGTATAGCTTCTTCAATTTTTTTTGTAATCCATTAGTCCCCTCCCTGAGCTCAAAGTCTGATAAAAGCTACCATAAAGTTGATTCTGTCTCATAGCTACCCCATAAGCTAGAGTGGAATTGTCCTTTAGAATTCCTATAACTGTAAATCTTTGATCCTTGATAAAAATTGGGATTAAGGTTAAATTGTCTTTTTTAGTTACTAATGAATCCTGCTGTATTCTGGTCAGAAATGCCTCTTTTTCTAAGTAGTCATATGCCAAATAACTAATAATAGATGAAAATAAATGCCAAAATGCAACATCAAGTTGGACATGGACTTTCTAGAGCATTTGAAACAAGAAGAGTTGGCATAAGTGCAAAGGATTTGAGTGACTTTTGAAATCTGGGCACTGTTTTAAACAAAATTTTAAGGAAAAATAAATTATTCTGTTTGAAAGGGCACTTACTATGTGCCAAGCACAATGTTGAATACATGGTTATTTCATTTAATTCTCACGCAACCCTATGTAGTAGCTACTACTATGAGAAAATAGAGGTACTAAAGAGGTTCAGTAAATGTCCCAAGGTCACAAAACTAGTAAGTGGTAAATCCTACTTTGGAAACCAGCAGTGTCCAGAGTCCATATTCTTGGCTGCCAAATTATACCACTGATAACACTTGGAGCACACAGTCAATTCAAACATTCATTGATTAACTACTATGTCTCAAGCATTGCACTGAAACTAGTGGAGATAGGATGACGAGAACCTACTCCTGCACTCAAGGAGCCCTTCGTGTTTTTAGGCAAATCTAGTACTCGTGCAAATAAATAAAGTATAATACTGTGTGGTTGAATGACACAAATAGGGTACAATATGTGTTAACAGTAGAGAAAATTATTCTTCTGCTCTAGGGAGTTACCCAGAAATGTCATCCTCTTGCCTGGGTTTTGGGAGAAAAGCTGGCATACAGTGAAATAGGCAAAGAGTTTCAAGGGAGAAAGCACATGTACAATCAGTGTGGTCAGCCTGAACAACAATTAAATACTGTAGTCTGACATTGCTAGAGATAAAGTGAGAGGTAAGAGACAAAAAAAGGATGCTGGACATACTGTATTATGCTTCTCCTGGTTGTCATTCATATTTAAAATTTATCAAACTTTCATAATTCTCTTCTGATTTTAATCACCTCATTTTGGCAGATAGCATGCTTTAGCCCACTTGAGGCTAGAGCTAATTTCCTCAAGTAGTTGACTGAATTCAACTAATCTCTTTATTTCCTGACTGTAATATATATATATATATATATATATATATATATATATATATATAATACAATTATATAGCTACATGTTAACAGCACAGGAGAAACATATATAACTGAAATGGAAAATGTATCTAAGGAAATGGTGAGAGGTGTCTCTGGTAGGATAAGTACATACCCATAAAAGGAGGGTTATGTGTTCCATATCAAAATGCTCAGATGTGATCTGTTAAGTAATTGGGGAGCACTGATGAGTTTTAGGAAGCAATATGTTTAGTTTCTTTTAGAAATTACTTCTGGCAGCATTCTCTCTCTCTCATTGCCATTGAGTCAATGCTGACTCATAGGGACCCCTGTGGGTTTCTAAGACTGTTAACTGTTTAAGGGAGTAGAAAACCCAGTCATTCTCCCAAGGAGGTTCTGGTGATTTCAAACAAAATGACATCACAGAGGCCACAGATGGATGTAATAAGTCTGATAGCAATGGACTGAACTCAACAATTAAAAGCCAGAGAGTAGCAGACTGGCTTAGAAAACACAACCCACCAATCTGCTGCCCACAAGAGACACATCTCAAACTTGCAGTCAAAAGTAGGCTCAAAATCAAAGGCTGGAAAAAATAAACCAAGCAAATGGCAATTCAAAAAAGCAGGGGATACATTCCTACTCTCTGACAATATTCATCTCAAGGTGCAAGCCATAAGAAGAGATAAGGAGGGGCACTACATAATGCTCAAGGGAACAGTAGACCAAGAATCAGTGAGCATAATAAATATGTACGCATATGAGAGACCTGTGAAATTCACCAAACAAATGCTCCAAAGGATGAAAAATGAAATCTCAGACTCACCAATCATAGTATGTGACTTTAAAACACTGCTCTCTGAGAAAGATAGATCACAGGGAAAGAAGCTTAATAAGGCAGTTACAGAACTAAATTCTACAACTAGGCAACTTGACCTGCTAAACATTTTCAAAGCTCTCCACCCAAATATAAAAAGTTCACATTCTTCTCAAGCCTCCATAGCACATACTCAAAGATAGACTACATGCTGGGGCACAAGTTGAGCCTGTGTAAATTCACATAGAGGTCACTCAGACCTTCCTCTCGGGCCACGCTCCCATAAAGCTGGAAATCAACAAAAGGATGATTAAGAAAGCAAGGGTAAACAACTGGAGGATAAATAACTCTCTAATGAAAAATGAGTGGGTACTGGCCCAGATCAGAGATGAAATAGGAAGTTTTTAGAAACCAACAAGAATGAGAATAGACATATCAAAATCTTTGGAACAGAGCAAAAGCTGTTCTCTCAGGACGTTTGATAGCAATAAATGCACACATGAAAATGTAAGAAAGACTTGCAATTGATAGGCTGGCACAAAACCTCCAGCAATTAGAGTAGAGTCAATAGGACAATCCTACTAATAGCAAAAGAAAAGAAATAATAAAATTCGGGGCTGAGGTAGAGGAGAGGGAAAACAAGAAAGCAATTCAAAAAACCAATGCCGCTAAAAGCTGGTTCTTTGACAGGATTAATAGAATCAATAGACCACTGGCAAACCTAACCAAAGAAAGGAACAAATAGCCAGGATGAGAGACGAAACAAGGGACATTACAACAAAGCCTAATGAAATTAAAAGTATAATTACATAATACTACTAAGGCCTGTACTCCAATGAATTCAACAACTTGGGAGACATGGACAAATACTTGGAAAACCAATTCCTCCCAAGATTATCCTAGATGGATGTTAAGAACCTCAATAGACCCATAGCAAAATAAGAAATAGACAATGTTATCAAGGGATTATGAACAAAAAAAAATTCCACAGGCCAGACGGCTTCACAGGAGAATTCTACCAAGTTTTCAGGAAAGAAATGACATAAACTACATAGACTCTTCCAGACCATTTTTAAAGATGGCAAACTCTCAAACTCTTTTTTTTTTTTACATTTTATTAGGGGCTCATACAACCTTTATCACAATCCATACATATACATACATCAATTGTATAAAGCACATCCGTACATTCTCCGCCCTAATCATTCCCAAAGCATTTGCTCTCCACCTAAGCCCTTTGTATCAGGTCCTCTTTTTTTTCTTTTTTTCCCCCTCCCTCTCCAGTACCCCCTCCATCATGAGCCCTTGATATTCCATAGATCGTTATTTTGTCATATCTTGCCCTATCCGGAGTCTCCCTTCCCCCCCCTTCTCTGCCGTCCATCTCCCAGGGAGGAGGTCACATGTGGATCCTTTTAATCAGTTCCCCCTTTCCAACCCACTCACCCTCTACTCTCCCAGCATCGCCCCTCACACCCTTGGTCCTGAAGGTATCATCCACCCTGGATTCCCTGTGCCTCCAGCTCCCATATGCACCAGTGTACAACCTTTGCCCTATCCAGTCCTGCAAGGTAGAATTCAGATGATGGTAGTTGGGGGGAGGAAGCATCCAGGATCTGGGGGAAAGCTGTGTTCTTCATCGGTACTACCTCGCACCCTGACTGACCCATCTCCTCTCCTAAACCCCTCTATGAGGGGATCTCCAGTGGTCGACAAATGGGCCTTGGGTCTCCACTCTGAACTTCCCCCTTCATTCACTATGGCATATATATATATATATACATATATATACATATATATACATATATACACATATTCTTTTTTATTTTGCATGATGCCTTATACCTGGTCCCTTTCAAACTCTTTCTATGATGCTAGTATAACACTTGATACTTTAAGTGAGCAAAGATCCCACAAGAATTGAGAACTACAAACCATTATCTCTAATGAACACTTATGCAAAAATCCTTTTAAAAAACACTAGTCAATAGGATACAAAAGTACATAAAACAAATAATTCACCATGACCAAAAGGGATTCATTCCAGGCTATGCAGGGATGGTTCAACATCCAAAAGTCCCCAAGGAGAAAAAGATTGGACTGACGGTTCCGGGGACAGGGGAGAGGAGGAGGTAGGGAAAAGGGAGGGGGTAACCAACAAACCCAGGGACAAGAGAACAAGAGATCTAAAATCAACAGTGAGGAGGATGTAGAACACCTGGTGGGGTTTGATCAAGTGCAATGTGGCAAACAGGAATTCCTGAGAGATTAATGAAGGTCAGACATGATAGTGTACCAGAGGAAAGTGAAAGGAAATAGAGGAAAGAAGTAGGAGGCAAAAGACATTTATAGAGGTGTACATATAGGCATGTATATGTAAACATATTAATATCTAATGATAGGGATATAGGTCAATGTACATATATTTATAGGCTAAGTATTGAGGTAGCAGATGAATATTGGGCCTCTACACTCAAGTCCTCCTTCAATGAAAGAACAGTTTGTTCTAATAATTTGGCATTCTGTGAGGCTCACCTTCCTGACACAATCGATGAAGTCAAAATGGGTACACAAGCAAATGTGGTGATAAAAGATGATGGTGCCAGCTTATTAGAAAATATAGTGTCTGGGGTCTTAGAGACTTGAAGATAAACAAGCGACCATCTAGCAGGGAAGCAACAAAGCCAACATGGAAGAAGCACACCAGCCTGTTCATCACAAGGTATCAATGGGATCAGGTATTAGGAATCAGAAACCTCAAAACAATATCGATGCAAATGAAGAAAGTCACAGTGAAGACTCAAAGCCCATCCTTAGACAATTAGACATCTCCTCCTAGTAGGGTCACAAGGAAGGGAAAATTCACCCAGGGGCAGTATAAGAGAGACAATCCATACAACATTCCTCTAGTTCTTTAATGCTTCCTTCTCCCTGCCCCCCACTATCATGACCTCAGTCCTACCTTACAAATCCAGAAGACTGGAGCATGGACACTGGTACAGATAAGAGCTCTTGACATACAGAATCCAGGACAGATAAATCCCTCAGGAACAACATGGAGTAGTGATACCCATGAGGGTAGGGGAAGGTAGGCACAAAGAGGGAGAAAAGGGTAACTGATCATAATGATCGACGTACACACACACAAATACACCTCACTCAACCAGGGGGACGAACAACAGAAACGTGTGTGAAGGGAGACTGCAGGCAGAGTAATATAAGAAAATAGTAATAAATTATAATGTATCAAGAGGTCATGAGGGCAGGAGGGTGGGGAAGGGAGGGTAAAAAGAGGAGCTATTACCATGGGCTCAAGTAGAAAGAAAGTTTTTAAAATGATGATGGCAACGTATGTACAAATGTGCTTGATACAACTGATGTATTGGGTTGTTGTAAGAGTCCCCAATAAAATGAAGGTTCTATAAGATGAACAATAGCACTAGGGAGGGACATAGACCTTAGGCCAACTAACTGCGTGAGATTAAAGGTCAACATTGCCCCACGATCAAAGTTTACAATGATTAGGAAAGAAGGAAGAATGGAAATGAACACCATGGAACAAGTAGGCTAAGTGATGTTCTATTGTGGGCTTGTAATCAATTACATGAAACAAGATGTGTATGAAGTGTTGAATGGAAAACTAATCTGCTCTGTAAACCTTTATCCAATTCACAATAAGAAGTTTTAAAATTCCTAAAAATGTTTTTAGTCATCATTCTTAAATTTAACTCATTGTTCTCTAAACAATTTGTCCTTTAACTCTTCTTCGCACCTGCCCCTGGCAACTACTAATATATTTTTATCTATGTATGCTTGTTATTCTATATATCTATATATCCCAGTTATATAAAATAACTGGGATCGATCATAAAATGTTTGTCCTTTAGTGACTGACTGATTTCATTCCCTATTTTAAAGGTTCATTCATGTCATAGCATTTATTTAGTCTGTATTTCTCTTTACTGTGTTTGCAGTTCTGCTTTTAATTTTTTGTATATATATCTAAAAGTGGAGTTGCTGGATCAAATGATAACTCTAAATTTGCTTTTTTTTAAACCACTAAACTGTTTTCCATAGTAGCTGTCCTATTTTACAATTTTATCAACAATTAATGACGATTTCAATTTCTATACATCCTTGACAATATCTGTAATTTATTTATTTATTATAAGAGACATCCTAGTAGGTGTGACAGGACATTTCATTGTGCTATCTAATAATATTAGTGCTATTGAATGACTTTTCATGTGTTTGTTTGCCATTTGAATTTTTTCTGTGGTGAAATACCTACTGAAATCTTTTGACTGAGTTGTTTGTCTATTTTGTTGCTAAGTTTTAAGAGTTCCTTATATATTCTGGATATTAAATCTTTATCTGTTATTTGACTTCCAATAATTTTCTTCTAATATACAGGTTGTCTTTTTGTTGTTGATAAAGTCCTTTGATGGACAAATTTTGTTTTGTTTTGTTTTGCTTTATACTTTTTTAATTGTTTTATTAGGGGCTCATACAACTCTTATCACAATCCATACATACATCAATTGTGTAAGGCACATTTTTACATTCATTGCCCTCGTCATTCTCAAAACATTTGCTCTCCACCCAAGCCCCTGGAATCAAGTCCTCATTTTTCCCCTTCCCCCCCACCTCCCTCATAAATGCTTAATAATTTATAAATTATTATTTTGTCATATCTTGCTCTGTCCCACGCTCCCTTCACCCACTTTTCTGTTGTCTATCCCCCAGGGAGGAGGTCACATGTAGATCCTTGTAATTGGTTCCCCTTTTCCAACCCACCCTGCCTATGGCCTCCCAGTATCACCACCCACACCACTGGTCCTGAGGGGATCCGCCCTGGATTTCCTGTGTTTCCAGTTCCCATCTGTACCAGTGTACATCCTCTGGTCTAGCCAGACTTGCAAGGTAGGATTCGGATCATGACAGTGGGAGGAAGGGTGGGGAGAAAGAAGCATTTAGGAACTAAAGGAAAGTTGTATTTTTCATCGTTGCTACATCGCTCCCTGAATGGCTTGTCTCTTCCCCGAGACCCTTCGGTAAGGGGAAGTCCAGTGGCCTGCAAATGGGCTTTGGGTCTCCACTCCGCACTCCCCCCCTCATTCACTACGGTAAGATTTTTTGTTCTGATGATGCCTGATACCTGATCCTTTTGACACCTTGTGATCGCACAGGCTGGTGTGCTTCTTCCATGTGGGCTTTGTTGCTTCCCTGCTAGATGGCCGCTTGTTTACCTTCAAACCTTTAAGATCCCAGACGCTATATCTTTTGATAGCCGGGCACCATCAGCTTTCTTCGCCACATTTGCTTAGGCCCCCATTTGTCTTCAGCGGTCGTATCAGGGAGGGGAGCACACAGTGATAAGATTTTTTGTTCTTTGATGCCTGATAACTGATCCCTTCGGAAGCTCGTGCTCACACAGGCTAGTGTGCTCCTTCCATGTGGACTTTATTGCTTCTGAGCCAGATGGCCACTTTTTTACCTTCAAGCCTTTAAGACCTGAACAAATATTATTTTGATGAAGATCATTTACTAAGTTGTTTCTTGTACATTTTCTTCATTGTTTGGAGAAAATAATATACAATAGAGGAATTTCACACAAAGTAACTCTAAGATAGAGCCTTTAAATTAGCTCTTAGATTTTCCACTACCAGAAAGTTTAAAAGTTCATTTTTTAAAGTTTTACATTAGAACCTTAAGCATAGATGCATTTCTGGTTTGAGACATATGCAATATCATGTACGCTTCCATTTTACATCCTCTTACATAATCTCTAAGGTGGAGTGCAAAGTATTCATTAGCTGAAGTCCTCTAGCAGAGGTAAACAGAGGTTGCCTTGACAGAGCATACATGATTATATACTTTCTTTTGGTAATGCTTTTTTCAATTTTTCATTACTACCTGAAATTTTATTTTAGCACTCTAATCTTAACTTTTAAAAAATTGCAATCTATAATGTTACGTTTAAAACAATGATACCTTTCTATGTAACATTGAATAGTTTATGCTGTAGTTTATCTTATCCAGATCTTTGTGATAGCTATGAATTTTAGCCCTAAACACTGGCCTGTAAAGTGACACATTCTTTCCGTTCTCTAAAGGTCAGCTCTCCGTTAAGCCTTCACCTGTAACATGGTACTAATCTCTGAGAGCTCCTCACCCATTCCATCAGTTTACAGAAGGAAATCATCTGTCTTGTCAGAAAACTAGGAGAGGAGCTGGTTAATCTAATATGACTAGAGTTTCTAATGCTATTTGTAAACCTTTTGAAGCTGGTTCTGTAGTAATAATCCAGATATTCATTATTCTCTGAATGAGTCAGGTGCCTTTCATAGTGCCCATAGATTTTCTTTAAAAACCAAAATGCAAAAAAACTTTGTTGTTTCTCTCAACTTTGTAGTATTCAGTGCCTATCTTCCACAGGCACTTGATTGAAATAATTTGATACATGGTCCTTCATATATGTGATATATGACTTTCTGTCATTTAAATCATACTCTAAATTTTCTCCCTTTTTTATTAGAGAATTTCCTCCATCCCATCCCTCTGATTTGCCAGATTCTGCATCATTCACGCAAAGCTTAAGTCTCCTTTATTTTTCCACAAAGACCTGCCTTTATTCTAAAAGTCTGAGGTGGTTTTTTTTCCCTAAAAGTAAATTTATAAGTTTTATGGCCAGGAAACACAAAGTTATAGCAACCTCCAGGAACAGAAGAGGGAAAATATCTTCAGCTGAGAAGACAGATTGATATTTCTTTAAAAATTTTTTATTGGAAGATGATTCACATATCATATAATTCAGTCGTTAAGTTACATCAAGAACCTTACAATCATCACCACAATCAATTTTACTTCTTGTACTTATTCATTATTATTAGCTACTCACTTCCCTCCAACCTTCCCTGCCATACCCACAAGGAACCATTAATCCAGTGACTTTCTCTATAGGTTTATCTACCCAGAATTTCACATACATAAAATCTTTTTTAAAAAACTAAAAACAATAAGATAAAACCACAATATAAAAGAAAGCAGAACGTATTAGAAAGTAGAACAAATTTAAAATTGAACCTGCAACAATCTATCCCCCTCCCAAGCATTCTGCATGACAACAAGGCCATTCACATCCCTGACCTCTGTCTAGAGGGGATTCACCATAGGCTTACATTACCATACTTCAATGGATTATTCTGACACATGTCTTTGCAAAATATTCTATTTCCTCATCGTTTCTCCCTTCACTGTTACATAAATTCAACAGCCTCCATGGACTTCCCTTGGATCATAACTCTGGATGTGAATAGACTTGCCCTCAGACAGAGCGCATCAAAAAGTGAATTCATGCAGATACAGTTAAATTTTAACATCTTAATGATTTGTTTTCCCTTTTAGCCCATTTTAAGTTTGTTCAAGGTTTTTTATTTTCTACTTTCTTTTGGATTGAGGTTTATCTGTGTTTTATTTTGTTATTGTTGCTGGTTTTGTTATTAGGTAGAGTTTTCTTTATGCATATCCAATACACGTAAACCTATAGAAACAGTAACTAGATTAATAATTTCTTAGGATTATGGCAGAAAAGTTTGGGGGTGTAAATGGGATTACTGTTGTTGTTAGGTGCCGTCTAATTACTTCTGACCCATCGGACCCTGTGTACAAGAGAACAAAACATTACCAGGTTCCTCGCCATCCTCACAATTTTTATGTTTGAGCCCATTGTTGCAACCACTGTGTCAATTCATCTTGCTGAGAGTCTTCCTCTTATTGGCTGGCCCTCCACTTTACCAAGCATGATGTCCTTCTCCAGGGATTGGGCTCTCCTGATAACATGCTCAAAGTACGTGAGACAAGTCTCACCATCCTAGCTTGTAAGGAGCATTCTGAAATTGAGCCATTGGGATGAGTTCACTTATAGTCCTGCGGGGTGACTAAGAATCATAGTCTCACAGGTTCCACCAGCCTCTAGCCAATCAGGAAGAATAGTATTTTTGATAATTTTACATTTTGTTCCACATCTTTCTCCCACTCTCTGCAGTACCTTCTAATGTGATCCTTCTTGGAGCAGCTGTTAATGGTAGCTGGCATCATCCAGTTCTTCTGGTCCCAGGATCATAGACGATAAGGTTGCTGTGGTCTGTCTGTTAATTCTCTGGACCAGTTGTTTCCATATACTTCAATTTGCATCATTCTTTCCTCCAAACTAAGAGAAACCAATATGTACACTTCAGATAGCTGCTTATTAGCTTTTAAGACACAAGTCATTAGCCACCAAAGTAGGATGCAGAACATTGTCTTTAGACTGCATTATGTCAACTAATCTTGGTGTGCCCCCAAGACCGCTACATGCTTGAGACCATCATCCTAAGTCCCCAAATGATCTATTCCCTCAAGATGTTTGGTAACGTCTAAGAAATATTTATAATTCTGTGCCCTCGTATGACTGAGTAGTTTTAATGTCACTGGGCTGTACATGCAAAGACTATTGAAAAGGAAGATGTTTTGTTGCCTATAGATTTATCACAATTTTAAAAATTCAATGAGATTTTTACTGGAATTTTTTGTTTGAATAAAAGCCAGTAGACTGTTTCTCTTAATATGTAAAACACTCTAAGATCTTCATATTATTTGGCCTTATGTGACTTTCCTAAACTGCTATAAAGTTACAGCTCGCACTATTGTTCTTTATTTTTCCAGATACTAGAATTTTCACAAACAGATGATTTAAATCTTTAAAAAAAAAACATTCAATATATGTTGAAGACCATTATATTTTTTAGAATGGCTAGTATAAAAAACAAACTCATGGCCAGGGAGTAGATTCCCACTCACAGTGAACCTGTAGGACTGGGTAGGACTGCCCCTATGATTATCCCAGACTGTATGGGAGTAGAAAGCTTCGTCTATCTCCCGTGGCGTGGCTGGTGGTTTTCAACTGCTGACTTTGTGCTTAGCAGCTCAACATGTAATCACTACGCCACCAGAATTAGTTTTTATCAATTAGAATGATTCTAATTGAATATATGAGAAAACTCAAAATAATAAGATCTTAAACGATATAATTTATATATCTCACATTTAACAAGAACCTAAAAGTTGGCAGTCCTAGATTGCTATGGTCGTCTATAATGATCAATAGTACAAACTCCTATCGTTCTCCTACGTCGATCACCTTACGGCTGCCAATATTTCTGAAACTCTAGACACCGTGTCCCTAATCTTGGCACTAGGAAACAGAGGTAGGAAATGACGAGGATCAAAGGTGAGCGCTCTCCCTCTTAAGAGACCTTCCCCAAAATTGTTGTGATTTGTCCGAAAACCTCCACTTAATTGTTAATAGTAGCCCCAAATCCTCTACTTAAATCTTACCAATTAGGACTTAACTATTTGGTCCCTCTCAAAAACAAGGGTAGATGGACATTGTTGTCTTTTTGCTTAGCAACTTATCATTCCTAATAAATTGAACGTTCTTTTACTAAGGAAGGAGAAAATGTTGGAAAATAGATAACTGTCTCTACACTCTTCCACAAGGAGTCCCCATCCTAAAAGTGTTTTCTTTTGCTCACATTTTAAGCATATAGAAAAACATTAAACAGAAAAGATTAAGATATTATTTTGCTTTAAAAATATTTCAATTCATACTGCTATCCATCATCTATATTTAATCATCATCAATAAGTTATCATATTTCTTTGCTTGTACATGGGGGGAACAAAAAAACACGTCGGGTCTCAAAAAGCTCATGGGAAATGAAATTAAAAAATCTTTGAATTTGTCCAAGAACTCTTTAAAGCCACTTCATACGCACACTCACACACAAACACCAGTGTTTACCCTTACATACATACCTACATCTCACATATATACATGACTCATGTATGGCTATACTATCTGAAAATAAGGCATATATATATCAGAAACCACAAACCTTAAATATTTTAGGGCATGTATATTAAGAATTAAATTCCCCTATACAAACAAAGTTACTAACACACATGAGAAAATTGTGGTGGTTGAAAAGGAGGAAGACCTGTAGCAAGGTGAAAAGTTGCTACAACAGGGAGCTCAAACATAACAATTGTGAGGTGTCACAGGACCAGGCAGTGTTTGGTTCTGTTAAACAAAGTGTCCATCTCAATGAGTTGGAATCAACTCTATGGAAGCCAACAACCATATTACATAATATCCACTCCAAATGCAATGTTTTCAATTAGTCACAAAATGTCTTTTAGGCTATTATTTTATTTTTAATCAGGTTTTAATCGAGGTTTATTCACCTCATTGGGTCATTGTGATTTTTAGTCTATTTGAACTTTTCAAATTCAGTTTTCCTAATGGCCAAAAAAGTATAAATTATGCTATTTCTCTCCAGGGCATTACGGTATGTATATAAGGTCTATCCAAAAGGGGCATCATCATTAGTGAACTTTTGATTTTATTAAAACAACTTTCAAAATAAGTTGTTTTTCCAACATGGTTTTCTTGAAAGATCATCTTACAATTCTTGTTCTTATATATAAATAACTCGCAGAAAGACACTGAAGCTCTTAATATTTCAAAACTCTCATTGTGCAATCTTTTAACAAAGTTGACAAGCTCTAATTATCCATAAAACATAAGCTGGGAAAGTTTTCTTAATGACAAGCCACTAAGTAACATTTCTAAGCTAAATGTTCCTTGATCCATAGCTTTACAACAGTACATAAAATTAGGCTCTGTCATACACCTGAAATAAGCCACACAGAAATCACAAGACAATCAATCCCACTGTGGCTGAATAAAATAAAACTATTGAGTTATACTGCCATAACACTCTAGCTCATTTTCAACTACAGTCATTTTAAAAAATAAATTATTCAGCTATTCATGATACTTGATACTTAATATAGTATAATTTTTTTAAAGTGAAACACACACAAAAAACAAACCAGTCACCATATTGGCTGTAGATTTAAAGAGTTGGCAAAACTTCTCAGTTTATTGGACAGTAATTTTAATAAAATATAAAACTATAGGGACCAGACTTAAACCCAGAGTTCTGGGATGTGAATGCAGCATGTCGGCATGAAGTGTGGAGCCAGTGGAGAGATCTGAGGCTGTGGCCCCCATACCAGCTACGTGTACAACTGCCCCTCCCCCAGAAGAATTTACTTTAGACGACGGCACTGAAACTGCAGCTAGGGGAGAGGGGCATGTCTAATCAGAGCACATGGGAACAAATGAATGGAGAGGGAGAGAGAGTGGAGCACGTCCTTGCCCACCAGGCCTGGAGGACGATATCCCCACTCTGAACAGCCAATACAAGAGTGGACCATATGGCTGGTACCACTATGAGACACGACGTCCTTCGCTGACCCATGGCCCTATGGGGGACAACACTGGAGATTTGGTGTCAGGATTGGCCCCTTCTGACCCCTCCACACCACACCACGGCAGAGCAAGGGGGTGGGGGGTGGGGTGTAGAGCAGGGAGCTACCAAGGGAGCAGAAAGGATAAACTTTGGGGCCAGAGCATGGCACCCCATCGGACTTGACTGGAGAATAATCTTAGAGGTCAAAAAACAGACCTTGAGCTATTTACAGGGTTTTGTTTTTTTATTTATCTAATTTTTGGTCATTGGTTTTCTTTTTTTGTTGTCATTGTGTTCTCTTTTGTCGCTTGTCTTGGTTTTATTGTGCATATTATTATCTCTGCAGGTCTATCTAGAAAATATAGGCTGGATGAACAGTCTGGAGGAGCAAACAACGGGACCATGGTTCCAGGAGAACATGGGAGAGGAGGAGGTGGGAGAAAGGAGGTAGTGTTGACCAATCCAGGGACATGGGAACAACAAATGATCCAAATCGGTAGTGAGGAGGGTGTAGAAGGCCTGGCATGAATTGAGCAAGGGCAATGTAACCGAGAGAAGTTACTGAAACCCAAATAAAGGATGAGCATGATAGTGGGACAAAGGAAAGTCAAAGGAAATAGAGAAAAGAACTAGGAGGCAAAGGGCATTTATAGAGGTCAAAATAAAGGCATGTACATATGTAAATATGTTTATATAGGATGATGGGGAGATAGATCTATACGCATATGTTTACAGGTTTAGTATTAAGGCAGCAGATGGACATTGGACTTCCACTCAAGTACTTCCTCAATGCACAAACACTTTGTTCCATTAAATTGGCATTCCAGGATGCACACCTTCCCGACATTATCACTGAAGTATATGGGTGCACAAACAAATGTGAAGAAAGCTTATGGTGCCCAGCTATCAAAAGATATAGCATCTGGGGTCTTAAAGACTTGAAGGTAAACAAGTGGCCATCTAGCTCAGAAGCAACCAAGCCCACATGGAAGAAGCACACCAGCCGGTGTGACCATGAGGTGTCGAAGGGATCAGGCATCAAAGAACAAAAAGTCATATCATTGTGAATGAGGAGGAGTGTCGAGTGGAGACCCAAAGCCTGTCTGTAGGTAATGGGACACCCCCTTACAGAAGGGTCACAGGGAGGAGATGAACCAGTCAGTGTGCAGTGTAGCAACAGTGAAAACATACAACTTTCCTCTAATTATTAAAGGCTTCTTCCCCCGCACTATCATCATCCCAATTCTACCTTACAAATCCGGCTAGACCAGCAGATGTACACTGGTACAGATAGGAACTGGAAACACAGGGAGTCCAGGGTGGATGATCCTTTCAGGACCAATGGTGAGAGTGGCTATACTGGAAGGGTATAGGGAAGGTGGGGTAGAAAGGGGGTACTGATTATAAGGATCTACATATAACTTCCTCCCTGGGGGAAGGAAAATAGAAAAGTGGGTGAAGGGAGACATCGGACAATGTAAGACATTACAGAATAATAATAGTAATGATTTATAAATTATCAAGGGTTCATGAGGGAGGGGGGTACGGGGAAGGAGGGGGGAAATGAGGAGCTGATACCAAGGCCTTAAGTGGAGAGCAAATGTTTTGAGAATGATGAGAGCAATGAATGTACACATGTGCTTGACACAATGGATGGATAGATTGTGATAAGAGTTGTATGAGCCCCCGATAAAATGATTTAAGATATGTATATATAACTATAACCATGATTTAATCATCTTCAAATATCTTTAAGAAATCTATAATAACTATTTGTCATCTATCGTTTTGTCATGGAGAGATAACTGTACACTGTAAAGCTAGAGTGGAAAGGTCAAGATAACACCTCTTTGCCAACCTTACTGGAGGCTTTATGCGTCTGTAATTTTTTGTCTTTTAATCCAATAAGTCTATAATTTTTATGCCCCCAAATTTACCATAAAATAATAGTTAATAATAATTTTTTGACATTTCCATCCACTTTGGAACCTCAGTTCTTGATCTTATGCTATCTCCTGAGAAAATTAAACTTCAATTAATTTTTTGGTACAGTGACATCCATTTTCTTTTGATACTTTCTGTCTTTCCATTTTTTCCATGGAAACATTCAATGTTGCAACTCAAGTCTCGAGTTTTTTTCTTCAGTTCTTTCCTTTTGGGTTTTCCAATTCTAGGTCTTTGCATATTTGATTATAACATTTTACTTTGCCATATTGAGTCACTCTTGCAAATTTTTTTTTAGCTCTTCTAGTTCATTTCTTCCATTTTCTTTAGTTTCTCTACTTTCTAGAGCAAATTTCAGAGTCTCTTCTGAGACCCATCTTGGTAGTTAGATTTTATGTCAACATCACTTGTGGAGGAGTGGAGTCCAACCTGTCAATCAAGTCACAGCCAGATGATGCCTCCTGGCATCTCTTCTTATAATAGAGATACAGGAGACCTCTCTCTCTCTGTCTCTCTCTCTCTCTGCCCTTTCACCTTCCTCCTCCCTGAGACTTCAATTGGACTCTGGATCTCCTTCCACCATCAGCCCATGTGGGCCACCTGAAACTAAGAACTGTTGGTGTCCTGGTTTGTTTCTGCTAACCTTGGATCATGCAACTCTGTACCCACCAACTTGCTTCACTTTTCTGTGTCACTGGACTGCAACTACGTACGTCTGAAAAGGGCCACAGCTACCATGGGACCCAAAGACTTAAGTTGAACTGCATTGGGATGTCTCCTTGATATCAGATTCTTTCTTATGCATATATGAATGTCACTGATTTTCTCTAGATACCTAGTTAACATAGCCATTTTGTTATTTTCTTTATCCTGTCTTTTAAATGACTTTTTGCTTTCCTTGTGTATGATATTCTATTTTTAATCATTTTATTAGAGGCTCATGCATTTCTTATCACAATCCATCCATACATTAATGTGTAAAGCACATTTATACATCCATTGCCCTCATCATTCTCAAAACATTTGCTCTCCACCTAAGCACCTGGCATCAGTTCATTTTTTATCCCTCCCTCCCCGCTCTCCCCTCCCTCATGAACCCTTGATAATTTATAAATTATTATTATTTTGTCATATCTTGCCCTTTACACTGTCTCCCTTCACCCACTTTTCTGTTGTCCATCCCCCAGAGAAGAGGTCACATGCAGATCCTTGTAATCGGTTTCCAACCTACCCTTCCAGTATCACCGCTCACACCACTGGTCCTGAAGGGATCATCTGCCCTGGATTCCCTGCATTTCCAGTTCCTATCTGTCCTGTGTATGATAGTCTTGATGTTATTTCACAACTCATCTGGTCTTTAGTCATGAGTGTTCAATGTATCAAATCTTGGCATAATCTCTAAATTCAAGTAGGAAATACTCGATATCATATATGGCTCTTGTGGCCTTGTTTTCATTTTCTCCAGCTTCAATTTGAACTTGCAAGTGGACAATTAATAGAATGTTCCACTTGGCTCCTAAACTTGTCTTGTCTAATAATATTGAGCTTCTCCCCTGTCTCTTTCCACAGATATAGTCAATTTGATTCCAGTGTATTTTGTCTAGGAAGGTTCAGATGTATAGTCACTGTTTATGTTGTTGAAAAAAAATCCCCAATGAATTGACAGAGTACCAACTGAGGTGTTCCAACAAGTGAATGCAACTCTGTGAGTAGTCACATGTCTATGCTAAGAAATTTGGAAGATAGCTACTTGGAAAAATGACAGGAAGCAGATTCATACAGATCCTCATTCCAAAGAAAGTTGATGTGATGGCATGCACAAATTATCAGACAATGTTAGTAATATCACACATAAGTAAAATTGTGCTGAAGATAATTCAAAGATGATTGCAGAAGTGCATCAACAAGGAACTGCCAAAAATTCAAGCCAGATACAGAAAAGAATGTGGAATTAGGGATATCATTGCTGATGTCAGATGGGTAGGATTGAAAGCAGAGAATACAAGAAAGATGTTTACTTATGTTTTATTAAACATGCAAAGGCATTCAAACCCTGCAAAGGCATTCAAGCTTGTAGATCATAACAAACTATGGATAACATTGCAAGAATGTGAATTGTTGAACCTCGAATTATGCTCATATAGAACCTATACATACACCAAGAGTTAGTTTTTCAAACATAACAAAGAAATGCTGTGTGGTTTAAAATCAGGAAAGGTGTGCAATAAGGTTGTATGATTTCATAATACTTGTTCCGTCTGTATGCTGTACAACAATCCAAGAAGCTGGACTAGATGACAAAGAGTGAAACCTCTAGATTGAAGAAAGGTCCATCAACACCAGGTAATCCAGATCACACACCTGCTTGCTAAAAGTCAAGAGGACTTGAAACTGCTGAAGGCAAAGTCTACAGCCTTCATGATGGATTGATTTGATTATGCCTTCACCTCAGGGGGGGGGAAGGGACTATAACTGAATCACTAAGCAACATCATGATAAAGAGAAAAGTTTGAAATCATCAGGAATTTCCGTTTACTTGGATCCATAATCAATGTGATGAAAGCAGCAGTCAACAAATCAAATAGCACATTGCAATGGGAAAATCTGCAAAATACCTCTCTCTCTCTCTCTCTCTCTCTCCCTCTCTCTCTCTCTCTTCTGTTTTGTTTGAAATTGTCTCCTGTGTCAATTTAAAAGTCTGTTTCAATTTTACTTTTCCTCCTTTTGTAGCCACCCCGGCCATGGTATATGTCTGACGGGTAAGCAATATGGGGGTAAAAGATCTCATTAGAATGTTGACAAAATAAAGATGTCACCTTAAAGACTAAGGTACACCTGACTCAAGTCACAGTGTTTTTAATCACCTTATATGCATAAGAAAATTAGACCAAAGAAAAATTGATGTATTTGAATTCTAGTGTTGGTGAAGAACATTGAAAGCACATCAGCAGATTTGTTTGTTCTTCTGGGAGCAGTGTAGCCAGTCCCGATTTGAACCAAAGAGGAATGAAGAAAATCTAAGATGTAAGTTCTAAGGACAAATTGACTACCTCATTTTTAGGACCCTGAAGGCAGAGGAACTAAATGGTGCCCAACTAAGAGATCTCAATAAAATCCCTGCACAGGGTAGTAGGAAAATGTGGAACAAAACTCAAAATTATTTTTAAAGTGTTATTTTTTTTTGGCAAGGGCGCATGGTTTATTTCGGGCTGTACAGTGTATTTTTAAAGTTTTAAAAGACCAGGTTTACTCATGTGATAGAGATTAGTGGGACCCCTCAAACTACAATCTTCAGTCACTTTTCAACCAGGAACGGAACTGATTTACCCCTATGGCTCAAATTTCAGTCAAATAACTGGAAGTCTGTACAGTAAATAACACCAGGGTGGTATGCTTCCATTATTACAATCAACCATACAAGTTCAAAGGGGCAGAATTTGCCCAGGGATAAAGCTCAGCAGACAAGAAAGGACAGAAAGAAGGACCAAAGGAAATGGCAAACACAGGGAGGAAGTGGGATGAAAAATATTACATTGTGGGGATTGCAATCAATGTCACAAAGTAAAATATGTATGAACTGTTGAACAGAAAACCAATTTGCTTTGTAAACTCTGACCCAAATCACAATATGAATATTTAGAGGTGAAAAAACTTAAGTCTTACTTATTTAAAAATGTGTCCTTCTCAGGAACCTGTTTCAAAACAGTTCTCAGAGCAAATACTTACCAAGGATGAACCTTGAAATTGCACATGTCCTCCCTGCAGTCATGCAAGGAGGGCCTCATGATTGTTCTGAGGCCAGATGAACTCAATTTGTAACTGTTACCTAAATGTCAGCTAAACACTCCCTTTTTATTGAAGTTCCTTGTATTTTCTTTCCAATCACATGTACTATCACCCAGTTTTGCAACCATTACCTGAATACTAGCCAATCACTGAATTTTATTGTAGCTTCTTGTGTTTTCTTATAAAATCTCCTGTCTCAGTTAGTTCAGAATCTTCCAGACTTTGTGATTCCCAATTTGCAAGCTGCCTGGCCTCTCAATAAAAGTTATTTACATTTAAATCTGAAAAAGAAGTCTGGCCAGAATGTTCCTTAGAATCGAGGATGGCTAGACTCGGTCTCACTTACTTTGGACATGTTATCAGTAGGGACTAGTACCTGGACAAGAATATTGTATCAGTCTGGGTTGACTAGAGAAACAAATTCATAGGCACTCATTTGTGTGTAAGAGAGAACTTTATATCAAAGAGCAATTGTACATTAAGAAAATGTCCCAGTCCAGTTCAGATAAAGTCCCTAAGTCTGGTATTACCCCATATTACCTGACTCCAGCAGCCTGTTGCCTTCCCACTTTCTGGTTCATCTTTTTGCTTCTAGGTTTGTCCTCCTCAGCAGCTACATGACTCAGGAAAACCCTCCATCGTAGCATCTGACTCACATATTTGAATCAGACTAAATTTACCCACTTCTACAACTGTGTGAGAAAACTTCCTGATAGATATTTCTTTCTGTATGTCTGTATATACATATATATAGTCATTAGTTTTGCTTCCCTAGGGAATACTGCCTAATACATCATATTCTCCAGTTTTGTCCTAGTTCAAGGGTCCCCTTTGTTCACATCAACTCATTTTGACCCCTTATGTATCAGAGAATTGTGCTTTATAAAGTTTTTGATGACAAATTTTTTTCAGAATTAGATCACCAGCCCTTTTCTGAGGTACCTCTGGATGAATGTGAACTACCAACTTTTTGGTTAGCAGCTAAGCATTTTAAACCAGGAATCTTCTTTTTCTAATAGACCTCTAACATTTGAAATGCCCCAGAACATTGTCCTGGGCTTTCTCCTCTTCTCTATTTAGATTCTTTCCCTGACGATCTCACTCAGTGTCCTGTTTTAAATACCTCATGCATGCCAATGACATTGAAGTCCTGACTTCTCCTCAAACTTCAGACTCGTGTATCGAACTGTTTGTGATGTTTCCGCATATACATGATCCCCATGCCCAATCACCTATCCTATTTCAAGAACTATTAAGCTATCCAATGGTCTGCCCTACCATCGAATGTAGATCTTCTAGACAGGTTAGTTTAGAAATTCAAAAAAGAGAGCAACACACTAAAAGATAGAATTTGTTTATGCTGTTTTTAAAGCTGATATTTTGTTTGGGAATAAGTTAATTATGCTTATAATAATTAAATTGACAATCATATTTCTGCCATGATTTAACCAAAAGCTGTGAGAACAGATTTATATCTCATCCCTTCATTATAACTGTATAACCCGATCTTTGTGTAATAACAATATTTTCAGTTTGTTTACTTCAATATATTTGTACATGCTCTGCTAGTTAATTCCAGAGCACTGCTGTTGACCTTCTTTACTTTTCTCTCCACACTCATCTGTGCTCATGGTGTTAGCCATCATACATTAGTGACTGCTTGTTCTCTTGCCCTATGCTTTCCTTGGAGCTTTGTTTGGTTCCATGTATTTGATGGTTCACTGGACATATGTAAGCAAGTGTTTCATATCATATTTAACATGTCCAAAATAGAATCATCTCTTCCTGGCTTCCAATCTAGAAGCTGGCTTCCACACTGAATTCACTCTTCCTGAGGCTTTGCTCCTATGAAGATTAGCAGCCTTGGACACCTATGGGGTGGTTCTACTCTGCCTGCAGGGTTGCTGTGGGTTGCAATTGACTCGATGTTCACGCTGGACTTTTTCCTTTAATTAATGAAGCTGCCATACTCTTTGTCCCCCCACTTCACATCACATGCTGCTATTTCTTAGGTCAACACAGGAATATTATGCTTTCCTACTTATAAATGCATCTGATATCACATGCCATCTCCCCCTTGCTTGTCTTTGTCTAAATACTGCTTTTTTAAAAAAACTACTAAAAGGGGTTTAGTACCTTTTTCATTGTCCAGGTTGCACATGCATATGAGGCGATTTAAAATATCATACCATACCTTGGGTCAAGTGCACCAGTCTTCAAAGTGATATTTTTACTCTTTAATACTTTAAAGAGGTCTTATACAGCTGACTTTCCCTCAGTATATGGCATTTAATTTCCTTTTCTTTATTTTTAGATCATTTTACTGGGGGCTCTTACAGCTCTTAAACAATCCATACATCAATTATAACAAGCATATTTGTACATATTTTGCCATCATTATTTTCTAAACATTTACATTATATTTAAACCCTTGGTACCAGCACCTCTTTTTATCTCCCCTCCCATTCTCATGACCCCTTGATAAATTATTATTTTCATATCTTATTATTATTTTCATATCTTACACTGATCGCTGTCTCCTTTCCCCCATGGTTTCTTCCCCGCTCCTCTCCCCACCTTCCCCCTACTCTCCTGGTATCAGTACTCCCATTTCTGTTCTTGAGGGCTTTATCTGACCTGGATTTCATGTGTCCTAAGCTCTTACCTGGACCACCTGTGTACATGCTCCAGCCTAGCCCCCAGGATTGGGGTCATGATAGTGTGTGGGGGGGGGGGGACCAGAGGAATATTGTGTGTTTTACTGGTGCTGTGCTTTACCTGGTTGACATTCCTTCCTTGCAACCCTGTCATTTGATTTCTTGATTGTTGCTTCCATGAGCATTGACCATGGATCCAAACAAGGTGAACTACTTGGCAACATCAATCCTTTTCCAGTCTAGTGATACAGTAGTGAAGATGTTTGTTATCTTTCCACAGAGCTGCAATCCATACTGAATACAGCAGCTTTTGAGTTTTCAAGTCCTCCTTCGCTTTCAGAAAGCAAGGTTTTGTCATCTGCATGTCACAGGTTGTTATCAAGCCTTCCTCCAGTCCTGATGCTGCATTCTTCTTCATAAAGCTTCTTGTATTTGTTGTTCAGCCAACAGACTGACTAAGTATGGAGAAGGGATACAACACTGACACACCTTTTGTGTTAGTCTGGGTAGACTAGAGAAATAAAGCCATGTACATTCATATGTATACAAGAGCAATTAAACATTGAGAAAACATCCCAGCCCAGTCCAGACCAAGTCCATAGTCTAATATTAGCCCATATGTCCAATACCAGTCTATAAAGTCCTTTTCAGACTCATGAAACACGCAATGAAGCCAAATGCAGGACGGTCACAAGCCAGTTGGTAGAAAGTCTTAGGGTCAAGTGGCTTCTCCAGCTTCCGAGGTCTGGTTGCATTCATATGGCTTGTCTTCTGCAATGTTTCCCAGGGAGTGACAGAAAGAGAGGAGTGTCTTCTGCCTCCAAACAGGAAGTACCAGATTTCCCAAGATTCTCAGGAGAAGCCCATGCCCACAGAAGTCTCGTTGGCTATCTCCAGACTGACTCCCCTCCTACACTCTAAATCCTTAAATGTACACCATATTAGGTGACTACCACACCTTTCTTGATTTTACACCTTGCAGCATTCCCTTGTTTTACTAGACTCAATTCCTGTCATTCCTAGAACAGGGCTGGAACACAATCACCCTTAATCCCAATAATCACAAAGTCCACATCTACAAGAATCATGGGGGCCAGTGAGTAAAGGATCATGAACTCTAGGAGTACAATGGACACATCACAGACCTTGACTGAAAACCCAAGAGCGCCACATCTTCACTGACAGGCAAACTGCAACACCTATGTGTGTTGTCAGGAGGACAGTGTCTGGAAGTCCACCCTGGTGAACCTGAGAATTAACCTGGCAGCCCCTGTTACTTCTAGTCCGAAAATACCTGGTGCATGAGGAAACTTATAAAGAAGCCGATGTGCCCCACTGTCCTCAGACTGGACTGACATGCCAACATCATTTTGCTGGTAGCAATCTACTGCCACTTCCAGTGCAGGGCATTAACTGCCTACATTTAAAAAAATATGAATGATATATATTTTTGCCACAATTGGGAAGGAATATTACATGAACAACAGAGTACAAGGAAGAAGAAAATGTTCTAGAATTGAATGTGGTGATAATGGTACAACTCTTCTTGATATGCTTGAATTATTGAATTGCATGCCATGTGGATGAAGTGCTAATACAACTGTTTTTAAAAATGAATAAAAAGCCAGCCAGTGTGCCACAGGGCAGCAAGATGCTGTTTTGTCAGCTGAGGTCAGAGTCTGAGGGCAGCTGCTCTCTGGCGGCTGGGTCCAGGGGGTGAGCTCTTGGATCAATAGGAGCTGTCTGGTCTGGGGCAGCCACGACAGCAGTGTCTGTTGCCGATGCCTCTGCTAGTTTCAGCTCTGAAGACAGAGCTCCTGCCACTCCTGAGCGGGTCATCCGTTTGTCTCAGAGAAGCTCTTTACAACCACCATAGCTGCTTGACCTTTGGTTCCAAGTTCAACATTCCAAAACAGCATCAGCACCCCTTATCAGCCAACGAGCGCTTCCTCAGCATGGACAAGAGGGCCACCCCGTACCACTGCAACACGACCCTGGGGATGCTGCACCAGAACAGCATGACTCAAGGGTCTATTTATGAGGTGGACAAGCAAGACTGTCACAAATTCTGTACTACTGGCATCCACAGCCACAGCCATTTTTAATTTGATAGCCTCACATCCTAGGCCTCTAGACAAGATGAAGCTGAGCAAATTCTTGGGATGGACCTAGCCTAGACCTTCAGCCTCCCAGTCCTGGAGGAAACGTTTGCAGAATTGTGACTGAATATAACTGGTGAAAGTGATGTGTGTTTATTTTTTGTTTTGCTGTTCCATTGCACTCGTCACAAAAGCCGCTTCTCTTTAAGCTATTTATATTGGAAAACTAAAGTGTCTGCTAGAAAATTAAATTAAAAACCTGAAGATAACAAAAGAAAAAATACATTAGAACAATGGTGAAGATGGTAGAGGGAATCAGCAGTGTTTCTGTGTGTTGTGCATACGGTCACTATGGGTCAAAACCGACTTGATCAGCACCTAACAAGAGGACACGCTCCACTCCAGACTCCTTCCTGAAGGCAGTGATGTCCTAATTCCTGCTTCTGAGATGGCTCCTTTTATAAGCAACAGTGCTGGCAAAATTGACCGGTACCTTCATTAGAGGCCCATGGACCTTATCTGCATGGTGCCAGCCAGTCGTTTGATAAGAATGACAAAGACTAAGAGCCATACTAAATATATTGCTGAACTATATATACCTCACATCATATGCAAAAAATAATAATAACTCAAATACATCAAAAATCTAGAATTCTTATAATAACACACATGGAGAAATATTCATGGCCTTTGATTTGACACTTGTTTCGTAATATGATATCAAAGGTGTGAGTAACCAAAAAAGTGGATGGATATCAAAATTAGAAATTTATCTATCAAAGGACATTATCAAGAGAGTGAAAAAATAACCCCAAAAGTGAGAGAGAAAACAGCGTCATACATATGATTAAGTCCTAAAGCTCAACTGACAAACAGGTAAAGAACTAGAGTTGACATTTCCCCCAAGAAAATTATATGCAAATGATCAATAGCACATGAAAAAATGTGCAGTCATTAGTCATTACTGTTTTCCATTGAGTCAATTCCAACTCATAATGACTGTATATGGCAGAGTGAAAAGGCCCCATTGAATCTCCTAGGTCGTGATTTTTACAGATGAATTAGAATCAATAATGGCCACATTTTCACAACAAACACCAAAGTCAGCTGATGAAGAAATTAAATTATTCTACAAACGTTTTCTGTCTGGAATGCAGTAAAACAAACAAAGAATCAAGCTACACTGATAATGACTAGTGATCAGAATGTGAAAGTTGAAAAAAATAAGTATATGTATTAAAAATAGGCTTTAAAAAATAGCCTTGGTGATAGAAACTGCTAGATATCATGTGATATAATATTGTAAGACCAACAGCTTTGTCTTAGCAAATACCTTTTTTAAACTACATAAATATAACTATATAAACATGATAAACCTTGTCAGAATCAAATTGAGTGCATTTATGCAAAGGGACAATGTAGAAGTCTTATCAGCAGCTAAAATAATGCCAGGAGCCAACTGTGGACGTCTGAGGCCATCAAGTGCGTACTAGGCCAGGGTGGCCAGAGAAACAAATCCGGGAACACTCATATATATGTGTAAGAAAGAGCTTTATATCAAGAATTTTTTATATATCAGGAAAACACCCCAGCCCAGTCCAACTCAAGTCTATAAGTCTGATACGAGTTCATAAGTCCCTCTTCAGACTCATGCAGTCTGTCTGAAACATTGATACAGAATTCAGGAATATCACAGGCCAGGGGTGCAAATTCTAGTGGATCCAATGGCAGTGGATGCATGTCCAGGGCTATGGCCACCATCAGGGTCAACCAGGAGGAAGGTGAAAGAAGAGAGGGGTTAGGGAGAGGTTCCCAGGACCCTTTTTATGACAAAGTCATGGCCACAAGGAGGCCCCATCAGGCTGTGACCTGACTGACAGCCTAGAATCCACCCCTACACTTTTTATATCTTCAAATTGACATGGAATTATGTAACTACCACAAAGTATTTATATGTAAGTTGAAGCTGGAAAAAATTAAATTCACAAAAACCAAAATACAAAATACCCCACCTGAATTTAGAAAACACCTCAAGAATATATTACATGTACTGAATACTAAGGACCAAAGACCAGTAATTTCTTATATGACATCAAGTATATCATATATGAGGAAAGAAAAGGTCATTAAAAACATGGCAGGTGAGGGGAGTGAATGTCAGAAGAAACTCGTAAACTTGCTCATGAATGTAGAGTGGCTAAAGCAAGTGGAAGAAATGATGGAGCAAAACAGAACATTTCAAAAGGCAACTCAAGAAGACAAAGTAAAGTATTATAGTGAAATGTGCAAAGATGCAGAATTAAAAAGCCAAAAAGAAAGAGTGCTCAGTATTTCTCCAAATTTAAGAACTAAAGAAAATATTCCAGTCGAGTTACAATATTGAAGAATTCTATGCCAATACTGAATTTAGCAAAATACTAAATTATGCAGGAAGCATAAAAATATGGAAGAAATAAATGAAATCATGGTCTCAAAAAGAAGGGGTTAAAGTTTAACCATTTTAGAATCCAGAACCAAAGCTATAGATGGGAAAAGCCCAAGCTACTGTGAAGGCAGTACCAAAACAAACACGACTCCAGAAACTGATGGAACACCAATGGAAACATTTCAGCTCACCGGTATGTGGCTGGAAGCATTCACAAGTCGCTGTCAAGAAATTTGGAAGAAAAAAAGAAGAAATTTGGAAGACTGACTAATTGATCCATATTTGTGTCCATTCCAAAGAAAGGTGAACCAACAAAATGCAAAAATTATCAAACAATATAGGAATATTTCTTTCGATTAAAAAAATTGTTGACGATAACTCAGAAATGATTACAGAAGGACATAGACAGGAAGCTACTGAATAAGCAAACTGGGTTCAGGAGAGGATGTGGTGTGAGGAACACCATTGCTGACATCAGGTGACTTGGCTGAAAGCAGAGAACACCAGTTAGATAGTTACCTGTGTATGGCTGTTTGTGTGTGCGTTTGTTTGTATAACTTTGCAAAGACCTTTCTGTGTGGATCATAACAAATTACAGATAACACAAAGAATGGGAATTCCAGAACACTCAATTGTGTACATGCAGAGCCTATACTTAGACCTAGATCCAGTCATGGAACAGATGGAGGGTAAACCACATGGTTGAAGTCAGAAAAGGTGTGAGTCAAAGTTGTATCCATTCACTATGCTTATTCAATCTGGATACTGAAACCCCAAAAGCTGTACTATATGAAGAAGAATGAGACATCAGGATTGGAAGAAGTATTAACAACCTGTGAGATGCAAATGACACAACCTTGTTTTCTGAAAGCAAAAAGAATTTGAAGCACTTGTTGATGTAAATCAGAGACTACAGCCTTCAGTATGGAATGCAACTCAAGATAAAGAAAATAAAAATCGATACTCAATGCCCATCTCTAGACAATTCGACATCCCCTCACAGAGGGGTCGCAGGGAAGAGGTGAGCCAGTCAGGGCGCAGTAGAGCACTGGTGAAACAACTGTCTTCTAGTTCTTTGGTGCTTCCTTCCCCCGACTATCATGACCCCAATTCCACCTTACAAATCGGATTAGACAAGAGCATGCACACTGCTACAGAGAAGAGCCCACAACACAGGAAATCCAGGATAGATAAACCCCTCATGGCCAACAAGGAGAGTAGAGATACCAGGATTAGGGGAGGGGAGGGGGAGAAAGGGGAAATCGATAGCAAAGATCAACCTAGAGCTCCCTTCCAGGGGGACAAATAATGAAAAAGTGGGTGAGGAGCAGCGGAGGATGATGTAAAATATGGAAAAAAATAATCTATAACTTATCAAGGGTTCATGAGGGAGGGTGGGCAGGGGAGGAAGCGGGGAGAAATGGGGAGTTGATATCAGGGGCTCAAGTGGGAAGAGAATGCTTTGAAAATGATGATGGTGGCATATGTGCAAATGTGCTTGACACACTGGAGGAATAAGAGATGTAAGAGCCCCCAATAAAAGCATTTTTCAAAGAAAGAAAGAAAATATCTTCAAAACTGTACTAGATGATGTCATGATAAAAAGGGAAAAGATGGACGTTATCCAGGCATTTTACTTGAATCCACAGTCAGTGCCCATGGAAGCAGCAGTCAGGAAGTCAAGCAACATATTGCGCTGGGAAAATCTGCTACAAGTGATCTCTTTAAGGAATTAAAGAACAAAGATCTCACTTTGAGGACGTAGGTGTTCCTGACCCAAGATATGGTATTTTTATCTGCCTCAAAAGTATTTGTAAACTGGATCACAAATAAGGCAGAACAGAGAAGAACTGATACATTTGAACTACCGAAAATTACCAGGAACTGCAAGAACAGGCAACCCTGTCTTGGAAAGAAGTATTGCCAGAATGCTCCTTTGAATCAAGTATGAAAAGACTGTTTCGTGTGTTTTGTGCAAGTTATCAGGGGAAGCCAGTCTATGGGAAAGGACATGATGGTTGACAGCCATCGAGAGAAGACCTGCAGCGTGAGGAACTGGCAGTGCCTATAACACTGTGCTCAGACACAGCGTCTGCTGACAGGGTTGCCAGGAGTTGGCGTCTACTTGATACCAACTAACAACAAGATGGCGCTTTACCCCTCCCCCCTCAGAGTCCTAGCACGATGAGTTGGAATTGACTTAATAGCAATAGATTTGCTTTTTGCTTTTGGAGGCTCCATGGATAAGCACTTGACTCCTAAACAAAGGTCTGCAGTTCGAATCCAACCACCACTCTGTAGGAATAATATAAGAATGTGACAGACTGTTTCCATAAGTATTACATATTTGGATATGCTATGGAAGAGTTCTCTTCTCTCCTATAGGCGACTATGGTTTGGCATTGATTCAATGACAATCGGTGATATAGTACAGTATAGTGATTCTCAACCTTGTGTGTGTTGTATATGAATCACCTTAGACCTGTGGTGTCCACTTGAGTAATCACTAGCCACAGGTGGCAGTTGAACACTTAAAATGTGGCTAGCCCAAATTACAAAGTGATCTAAGTATAAAATGCACACTGATTCAAGAGCTTGAATATAAAATATTCAAAATGTTCAACAATGTTTATATTGATGACAATTCAAAAGGAAACGTTTTGGTTATATTGGGTTAAATAAAATATAAAATTAACTCAATGGGACCCCATGTGTTGTCAAGTAGAAATGCTCCATAGGGTTGGTGGCTCAAAAGCTTTATGCTTAACTAAGGATTTACAGGGAAACCATAAATATCATCACCAGGGAAAACATATGGTGTAGTTCTACCCTGTAATAAGAGGAATTGCCAAGCATAGAAGAAATCAATAGCAACTGATTTGGTTTGGTCTGGGTTTAATTTTTACAAAGGTGTGATACAAAAATCAAACTCACTACCATCAAGTTGATTCTGACTCATAACAATCCTATAGGCCAGGATAGAGCTGTCCCTTTGGGTTTCCATTATGATAATTCTTTACAGAAGTGGAAAGATGGGCTAAGATTCTCCCATGATATGATATAGCATGGTGTGTCCAACCCCATGGGATTTTCTGGGAAGCGGCCACGCAGTTGTGGAAGAGGGTCATGTACTACTTCTTTAATCTGCTCACAGATGGATATAACTGAAAAAGGTTTCGTTTGGATGTGGCCTACACTTACTAGAGGTTGACATTGTGCAGAAGCTAACTACATCTCTTATTTTGTTGGCTATGGATCCCAGGTGCCCTCACTGGATAACTGAGCTTGGATTCAACTCTTCATCCACCAGACTGGTCTTTCTGCTTCTTTTTCCTGCTTCCTGCTCATAACCCCTTACAGCTCCATGAATCAGAAGATGCCTTTAGCCTCCATAGGATTTATGGACTTGCATCAGAGTAGACTTGAACCTTCTTCTACAACTGTGGGAGCCAGTTCTTGATATGTCTCTATATACATTTCCATAAAAACAGCACTGGTTTTGCTTCTCTAGAGGGCTCAGGCCTAACACAAGCACGGCAGGTTTGAATTGTTAACTTTAGGTAAGCAGCCTATCAGAAACTGCTTGATCGCTAAGGGGGCTATTGTTAATAAATTCATTTCTCTTATTTTTACTTTTTAAAAATCTACCTACTAGATCATTTAAAATTACAAATGTGGCTTGTGTTTATTCCTATTCAACAGCATTGTCCCAGATACTTGTGTAATATATTGACTCCTGAGTCTCACTTTTGGAGATTCTGTTTTAGTGTGTTCCATATTAAGGCCAAAGATCTGTTATATTTTACCTCTCTAAGCAATTCAATTGGTAAATTAGGATAGGAAACATTTCTTTATTTTTCCCCATCATTTTATTAGGGGCTCTTACAGCTCTTATAACATTCCATACATCCATTGTATCAAACATATTTGTACATGTTGCCATCATTTCCAATACATTTTCTGCTTGAGCCCTTGATATAAGCTCTTTTTTCTCATCCTTACCCCACCCTCCCACATCCATCAATTATATATTGTTATTATTTCCTATTTTACACTGTCCTTTGTCTCCCTCCACCCACATTTCTGCTATCCATCCCCTTGGCAGCAGTTGGGGGAGGTGGGGAGGGAGCTATACACCCAATCTTGTGATGGGTTCCCCTTTTCTCACCCTTCCCCCTCCCTGACCATCCTCCTACCCTCATGATACTGCTACTCCCATTACTGTTCCTGAGAGGTTTATCTGTCCTAAATTCCCTGTGTCCAGAGCTCTTATCTGTACCAATGTGGGTTTTCTGCTCTAGCCAGATTTGTAAATTAGAACTGGGTCATGGTAGTGGGAAGGAAGAAGTATTTAGGAACTAGAGGAATAATGTGTGATTTGTCAGGTGTATAATACACCTTGGTTGAATCATCCCTTCCTTATACCACTCCTATGGGAGGATATCCAATTACAGATGGTCTTTGGGTCTCCCCTCCAACCCCCCTTTTGCATCAATATAGTACATGGCTTGTTTTGGATCTTTTGACACCTGTTGCCTGATCCCATCAACACCTGATGATCACACAGGCTGGTGTGCGTCTTCCATGTGGGCTGATTTGCTTCCCTGCTAGCTGGCCACTTGTTTGACTTCAAGCCTTTAAAACCCTAGATGCTGTATCTTTTGATAGCCGGGCACCATCTGCTCTCTTCACCACATCAGAGTGCCAGGTTATCAGAACCAAGTGTCCTTGTGCTAAGGGAGGCTTTAAGTCGAGACCCAAAGTCTGCCTGCTATCTTAATACTTATCATATAAATATATATACATTGGCCTCTATCCCTTTTATTATAAATATATTTACACATATACATGCCTATAGCTCTACCTCTATAAATAGCTTTTGCCTCCTATTTCTTTCCTCTATTTCCTTTCACCTTTCTCCTATCCCACTGTCATGCTCACCCTCCATTCGGCTTCTCAGTATTTCCTCTCAGATACATTCTCGATCACGCTCTACACCGTGTGTACCCAGTATTGTCATCTGTCTCAGTGTGCTCCCGTGAGGGGACATGCCTTGAGCTGTTGTCAGCCGTACAGTCTTCGCTGTGCCTGAGCAGCTCTGGGCAGGCTAGTCGTACTCCAGGCTTGGTGTGCAGATATGGGGTCTAGACCATCTTTCTCTTTTCCCTTCTTGGTTTGCTTCCATGTGGGCATGGCATGCTAGTTCCTCCCCAGCCTGTAGGTTTCGTGTTGTCCTCTGTAGCACATATGTCAAGGGAGGGGGTCAATTGGCTCTGATTGGGGCTGGCCCTGTAGCCCCATCTTTGCATGCATTTCTCCACGTGGTTACATACATTGCAGATTTTCTTGACTGTAATCATGAAAGTAGATTTCCAGATTTTTCTCCCAGAGCCACTTGATGGGTTTGAACTTCCAATTTTTTAGTTTCTGATTGCACTACCAGGACTCCTTTTGTAAAATAAATAAATAAGGTCTTGTAAATGTACTAATATAAAAATGTCTATGATATTTATCAGGAAAAAGGGAAGTTAAAGTAGAACATATAGATGCTATTTGTGTATTTAAAAATTTACATACGAGGGTATGTCAGGAAGTATTGGTACAAAAATCATTGAAAACTTATTTTTATAAAGCCTTTTATTGCGTGCTCTTACAGCTCTCATCACAATCCATTCATCCATTGTATCAAGCAATTTGAACATATGTTGCCATTATCATTGTCAAGACATTTTCTTTCTACTTGAGCCCTTAGTATCAGCTCATTTCCCCCCAACCCCCTCCCTCCCTCATGAACCCTTGATAATGTAAAATTTTTTTCCATGTCTTATACCGACTGCTGTCTCCCTCCACCCATTTTTCTGTTTTCTGTCCCCATGGGAGAGGGTTATATGTCCATCACTGTGATCAGTTGCACCTTTCTCCCCCCACCCTACTGGTATGGCTGCTCTCATTAATGGTCCTGAGGGGGTTATCTGTCCTGGATTCCCTGTGTTGTGAGCTCTTATCTGTACCCGTGTACATCCTCTGATCTATCCAGATTTATAAGGTAAAATCGGGGTCATGATAGTGGAGGGAAGGAAGCATTAAGAAACTAGAGGAAAATTGTGTTTCATCAGTGCTATACTGCACCCTGACTGGCTCGTCTCTTCTTTGTCACCCTTCTCTACGGGGATGTCCAATTGATTACAGATGGGTTTTAGGTTTCCACTCTGCTGCCCGCCCCCATTCACATTAATATGATTTTTTTTTACTTATTAAACAAAGAATCAAAATGGGAAGTCATTGTTTCTTGACCTTCCTCTAGGTCTATACACTTCTGAACGCAGTCTTTCTGTCTCTGTATACTTCCCTGAAAAATACTGCACTAGGACTTGCACCACATCCAAATGGCAGTCGGGCATTCTTGAGGAACTCAGCTGGTGTTCTTGTCGATGTTCTTTGAGTTTGGGGAACAAAAGAAGTCTAAAGTCAGGACTTTAGATTTGATGGGATAGCGTTTGCCCACGAAGTTTCCATAGGACGGCCCATGCTGCCCTTGAAGAACGAGCAGACAGAACGTTGTGGTGGGAAAAATATCTCAGCTCCACTTTCCTACTCTTCTTTCCAATTTCTTAAAATTTCTTCCTAATAAGCCCCTGTGATCATCCTGTATCCTATGAGAAAATAGATTACTCCTTGAGAATCTCCAAAAACAACCACCATAACCTTTTGGGCTGACCCCTCTGCCTTGAACTGAACTGGCCCCGCTAAGTCCCTCAAAGGCAACTGTTTTGATGGGACCGTTTTTTGAAGGCACAGTAATGAGACGAAGATAAGAGTCTTATTTAAGAGAGTTGGGCTTCTAACAACAAGGTCAGCAGCTCAAAACCAGCTCTGTGGGAGAAAAATGAGGTGTTATACTCCAGCAGAGTTACAGTCTAGGAAAGCCACAGGGGCAGGTCCACCCTGTCCTACAGAGTGCTGAGTCAGCACTGACTCGATGGCGTGCGTTTACTCATTGCAGAGACATGTCTAAATGTTTTGTTTGAAATAAACTTGTACATGAATGAATTGAAACCTTTGTAGCAATCCCTCTTTATTACTTGACCTCCTATATTTGTAGATGCATAGGAAGTTTACAAAGTTGTTCACTGTGGTTAGTGTTTGAGAATAAAACTGGAGATTTTTCTCCGGGGTGTGGAAAAGAATTTACATTTTAATTGTTATATCCTTTTGTACAATTTTACATAGTTGGCTACTAGCAGAAAAGTTATGTTTCTAGATAAGCCAGTCTGTTTTTATAGATTTACGTCTCCAAAATCCTAGGCAGCAGTTCATCTGGCCTACAGTCGATATGGGTTGGAACTGACTTGCTGGTGGTGGGTTATGCTGTACAGTTTTACTTTTCACATTTTGAGCAGATTAATTTCTATTGTGCGTTACAAGCCCAAGCCAACCCTCTGTCATCGAGTCAATTCCAATTCGTACCGACCCTAAAACACAGAGAACTGTTTCTTAGGGTCTCTGAAACTGAAAATCTTTACAGAAGCAGACAGCCTCATCTCCTTCCCTTGAAGTGTCTGGTGGTTTTAGGACCGCCAACCTCGTGGCTGGCAGTCCCAGGCTTAACCCACGGTGACTTCAAGGCTCAATATAAAATAACTACATAATCTCCAGCCAAGGAAATACTTCATCATGTTGGTTTGCTTTACACTACTGAATTTACATTTGAACTTTTGTCTTCATTCTAATTCTATAAAAGGTCATCATATATATTCATTCAACTAATTGTTATTGATTGTACTTAGGTACAACCTGTTTCACGTCAGGCATAGTTCGTCGAAGTTGTTGCTCCTTAGAATCCAGGGTGACAAAACTTCATCTTCATTTTGGATATGTTATCAGAAGGGACTAATCTCTAGAAAAGGACACCAGGCACAGTAAAGGAGTCCAGGAAAAAGAGGAACACCCTGTCCTAGGGGAAAACCATCTCAGTTATAATAGTGATGAAAAATAAAATTTTATTTGGCACATGCAGTAAAGAGAAAAGAGCAGTGGGAAACACCATCAAAGAAAGGACTATTCAAAGAGCAATACAGGATTAACACTTTATATGCATAATTCGTAAAAGAGTCCTGGTGGCACAGTGGTTAAGCATTGGGCTTCCAATCTCATTAGTTCAAGTCAGCAGTTCAAAACCACCAGCTGCTCCACAGGAGGAAGATGAGGCTTTCTCCTCTCTCCTCTGAAAAGTTAGTCTTGGAAACCACAGGGGCACACTGGCTCCACCCTAACCATAGAGTCACTTTGAGTCAGACCTGAGTCTATGACCGTAAGTTTGATTTTTTACACAAAGTTGGTAGTGGTTTGGTTCTTTCAAAGCATAATTAAGCATAAACAGTAACTTCTACAAAGTTCTTTGTCAAAAGCTTTGTGATAAAGGCCCTCAGGAGGAGTCTTCTGTAGATTTATGAGGCCAGAATTGGGGAGGATAAAGGAGATAGCCCTCTTCTCCTTGCATGTCTTGGTCTCCCCTCCTTATTCTTTGTGTACATTCCTGCTTCATCTGTGTACCCCACACACACTAGTAGGGAAAGCAGAAAATAAACAGAAACACTTAAGTAATTTTAACTACTCGTCAAACAATTGACTGCCATCAGTTGAGGTTTCCCATCATTACAGGAGACCACCTTATATATCTAACAGAGGAGCTGGTGGTTTTCAACTTTCCACCTTGGGGTTGGTACCCCGTGCCTAAAGCACAATGCCACCCATAGCAATTAACACTACTTAATTTTCATTATAAACAAGTATATTTAAAAAAAACCAAGTATATAAAGAAGTTGAGACTGGCTAGGGGCTGGGAGAGGGAAGAGACAGGAGGGAGGGAAGAAGAGAGTGGGAAGAAAATAAGTAAACATCGCATATGGTAGTGGGTGTTAATGGGACTCAATGGCATCAAGTCAATAATGACTCATAGTGACTCTACAGCACAGGGTACAAGTGCCCCTGTGAGTTTCTGAGACTGTTTATGGGAGTAAAAAGCCCATCATTCTCCTACAGAGTTGGCTGGTGGCTTTGAACAGCTGGCATTGCAGATTACAGGAAAACGTGTAAACACTACCCCCAGGACTCCTCCTTAAAGGGGTACTGTGACTGACCTGATGAGAGGGACTGTGACACTACATCAAATGCATTTCTTTGTTACTCTATTTCACAAAAGGGGAAATATATGCCAAAATAAATAAAGTTTAAAAAACCTTTAAAGAGGCTTGAAGGTAAACAAGCGGCCATCTAGCTCAGAAGCAACAAAGCCCACATGGAAGAACACACCAGCCTGTGTGATCGCGTGGTCCCGAAGGGATCAGTTATCAGGCATCAAAGAACAAAAAATCTTATCATTGGCTGCACACCTCCATGATACGATCGTCGAAGACAAACGGGTGCATAAGCAAATGTGGCGAAGAAAGCTGATGGTGCCCGGCTATCGAAAGATAGTGTCTGGGGTCTTAAAGGCTTGAAGGTAAACAAGTGGCCATCTAGCTCAGAAGCAATAAAGCCCACATGGAAGAAGCACACCAGCCTGTGCGATCACGAGGTGCCAAAGGGACCAGGTATAAGGCATCATGCATGCACACACACACACACACACACAAAATATATATATATATATATATATATATACCATAGTGAATGAAGGGGGAAGTTCAGAGTGGAGACCCAAGGCCCAAGTGTCGGCCACTGGAGATCCCCTCATAGAGGGGTTTAGGAAAGATGGGTCAGTCAGGGTGCGAGGTAGTACCGATGAAGAACACAGCTTTCCCCCAGATCCTGGATGCTTCCTCCCCCAACTACCATGATCCGAATTCTACCTTGCAGGACTGGATAGGGCAGAGGTTGTACACTGGTACATATGGGAGCTCGAGGCACAGGGAATCCAGGGTGGACGATCCCTTCAGGACCAGGGGTGTGAGGGGTGATGCTGGAAGAGTGAAGGGTGAGTGGGTTGGAAAGGGGGAACTGATTAAAAGGATGCACATGTGACCTCCTCCCTGGTAGATGGACGGCAGAGAAGGGGGGGAGGGAGACTCCGGATAGGACAAGATATGACAAAATAACAATCTATAAATTATCAAGGGCACATGAGGGAGGGGGGAGTGAGGAGGGAGGGGAAAAAAAAAGAGGACCTGATGCAAAGGGCTTAAGTGGAGAGCAAATGCTTTGAAAATGATGAGGGCAAAGAATGTACGGATGTGCTTTATATAATTGATATATGTATATGTATGGATTGTGATAAGAATTATATGAGCCCCTAATAAAATGTTTTTTAAAAAAACAAAAAACTTTAAAGGTGAGAAAAGTATCTAGCCTTAAAAACCCTCCTGATTCATTACCCCTCAGATCTGAACATTGGTATGAGAGGCTATAAAAGGAGAAGTAAAACTGAAGCAGACTTGGATTCTTTAACATTACAAGTTCGTTTCAAACAAAAACTAAGTTGAGATCTGAATGTTCTAGTGTTGAAAGGTTGTTTGTTTGTGTGTGTGTGTGTGTGTGTGTGTGTGTACATGCACATGCTCATTCTCATTTACTCATTAAGGCAACAGTTCCTTTTGAATGTCATTCAATAAAGTATTTTGGGCTGCTTCTCAAATTAATCTCTTATGTACTGACTATAACTAATTTAGTACAAAGAAATTAAATATAGCAAAGTTTCCCGGTTATTTGACTTTAAACCTGTTTTCTCCTCTGTCAAATGAAATATTTACCTGCCAGATTTGCTGTGTGGGTAAAAACTGGATAGGATAATGGGGTGCACAGAACTGTACCTGGCACAAGAACTACTGAGACAGACGACCACTAGTCACTGTACTGCCATCTTATTGACTCCTGAATGACCTGTCTCTCTCCCATACTCTCATGTTTTGAGATCAGAAAATTGTAATTAATAATATTACTTTTGATGTTTAACCAGGATATTACTATTTGGTTATAATATTCTAATAACCAAATATAATGAATGCTGTATCCTGTAATGCTCACTAACTCTAAAGACTAATAACATTAATTTTGCTTTCTGTTCATGCTTGCTTAAGTGCTAGAAAAATGATAAATGAGGTTTTTGTCTTTAAAGATGAACTGAAATGTCCACTCAGCACTGTAATCAAAGAATCACTTTTTGATTTTAGCAGTCCGATTATAACCAAACAAAGACTCTTCCAAATTATCGAGACATTACAGTGGCTGTCATTTAGTTGAGTCCGAAACACTATCAGAAAAGGGCCGCCGGGTGAGCTTCAGCAGAACCTACCTGCCAGCAAGGCGGGTCGCGCGGGAAGAAGCAGTGCTGAAAAGCAGCTTCCCCGGCGGTTGAGCGCTCAGAATAAACGCGGGCCTTTCACACATTTTTCAAAGAGGACTTTTGCTGCCAGTTTTGCATCGTGTCTTTAGCAGCTGCCGCAGGGCTTCAATGGCCGCAGCCAGCCAGCTGGGTGGTTTGCAAGGGGGTCACGCACGGGGCCGCCCAGCACTGAGAAAACGCGAATGGGCGCGGGCTGCCGCACCGCCTCCAGCTACGCGGTTCGAATTCTGGCGCCACTCCCGCGCCACGTAAGGACCAGGCACTCCCGCGTCTCGCAAGCGACGAGTGGCGGCGTCTCGCGAATGGGCGGGCGGACCGGCGGCGCGCACGCCACGCCCCGGAACTTCGGCGCGCGGCCGGGACAGGAGAAAAAAAGCCGCCGCGCGCGCTCCCGTACGTTGGTCTTTCGGATGGTCCCCGCCCCCGGCGTTGCCCGTAGCCAATAGAAACGGGAAGGAGGGACAGCCTCGTTCTGACGCTAGGAAGGTTATATAAGGGACTGCAGGCCGCGCAGCCCGGTCTTTTACGTCCGGGTTTGGTAGCTGGTACGCAGCAGGTGAGTACGGCTCGCGGCGGAAAGCGGAGAGACGGGGTCTGGGTTGGGTTGTGCGGGATAAGGCTGCGTAGTTGTGTGGCTGTTGCAGGGATTTGAGCGTAAAACACGGTATTTCAGACGGCAGCCTTGTAAATGCGATCCGTGCGCGGCCGTCACGGCTCCTAACGTTGAGTCGCAGTAGCTTTGCTAGGCTTGAGTAGGCCTCTCGTGAGGTCGAACGCGTCGTGGGGGCGGGGATCGGGCTGCTAGCCCAGCCGTCCCTTCGCGACTGTTTACCACCAGCTCTGTGTCGACTCAAAGCTACCCCACGTGTGCAGAGTAGATATCTTCTGTAGGGTTTTCAAGCTCTCTTGGAGGCCGGTCGCCAGGTTTCCTAAGAGGCCTCTGGAGAGGCGCACAATACTGGCGAATGACATCCCGTCTTTGCCGAGCCAAATGGCTACTTCAGAATAGGCCCTGTACAAGAATACAGTCATTGTGTCCCCAAGTGGCAAGTGACCTTTTGTGTAATTTGGATTAAGGGTGGGGAGAATTTTAATGCATAAAATTTTGAAATGTGGCATTCCATAAATACCCTCAATCTTCCAAACCTCTGTAGGAACAATGGCAGTGTCTCTGAGTGTCATATCGAAGCAATGGTGTGGAGATACCAAGGTAAAGCCTCATTAGTTATTGGTAGACTTTAAGCAAAGGGGAGAAGCATATTTCCAGGGATGGAAATGATTCATCTTAAAACATTTGCTCCCATTTATAGATGCAAAAGAAAATGCCAAAGCGTCAAGCAAAGTATTGCCCGGAAAATTCCTTATGTAAAACCTGATGATCTTAGGTATGTGTTCACCGAGTAATTTATGATTGGGAAGTGCTCAGTGGTGTGATGGGTTTTGATTTGGGCTTACACCCCTGTTGTCTTAGGTTCATGAAAGCGAATGGGCCTATTTTAATAAGGGCTTCTGTTGAGTTTCTTTTATGTACATTTTGTGTTCTAATCTTAAGACCCACTCCATGAGCCTTTTAAAAGATTGCCTTGGGCATGTTCTCGAAATTGGTCTGATCAATGATGAAGCATATCCCGAAGCTGATTACCTGAAGATAAGTGTATATACGGATTCGGCTTCTGAGAGAAGGCCAATTTTTTGTTTGCCTTATGTGTCTGAGTGGGCTGTCTGCTGGTAGCAGTCTGGGGAAAGGGTTCATGGGGTTTTTCTCTTCCAACAGTGAGGTCGCTGTCTAGACATTGAATGAAAAGAGACCTGTTTCTGGGACATTACTAACCGAGGCATTAACTGTAAGTACTAGTCATTTGTAAGGAGTAGGTTGATATTGTATCCTGGGTCTTATCAATGATGATCCTATCCCGAACCTGAATAGACTGTTGAAAAAAGTTCATACGGATCTGGCTTCTGAGATGGACTCTTGAAGTACAGTACTTAAATTTTATTTTGAAGGGGCTATTCTAATGTTAATACAGATCTTTCTCCTTTTCTCTAGGAATAGTTCCGAGAGATTTCTTGTGAAAAGCTGGTGGTGCAAAGCTCAAGAAAAACTTTTAGAGTAACATCAATTTTGGAGGGCTGGGTGTTATAAATCCTGGATCTCTAGATCAAGTTTCTTATTATTTATGTGGTTGTGTCATGCTACCTGAAACCACAAGCTATCGAATAGGCTTGGGGTATTTTTTCCCTATACTTGATTTTTAGTGACCTCTGATCACTTGGATTTAAAATGTAAATTGTTATTAAAGACTGATTATTTAGAGGCATAATATGTACATGTAAGAAAATTAAATAAATATGCTATTTTGCTATAAGGCTTTTGGTGATTTTTCTTATGCAACTTTGTAGGATAGGACAGCATTTTAAGGTGTGAATAGACTGCATTTGTGTCTTTAAATATGGGTTAATCTCTTCCTCCCGAATCCAGTCACAGCCATTGAGCAGATAGCCAACTCAAAGAACCTATAGGACTGCAGAACTGCTGTCCGGTGGTCTCCAAGAGAAAGTCCCCATCTCCCAAGGAGTAAAAAACTGCCTTTTCATAGCTGCCAAGTCACTGCTAAAAAGAGCAGAGTTGAGAAATAATTGGAGGTTTCTGGCATCTGCCCCTGAAGTTTTTGTATGCCCTCTTCCTTGTGGCCTTATGTCCATTTCATTTGTTAGAACAATCGTAATGCTGTGGTAATAAGTGCATTTGTGGTATGGCATTAACCGAATACGTCAATTCTTATTTACCCAACCTATGGGAAAACGTAACAATACAAAGCTCTGCTTCTGACCAACAGGTGGCCAGGCAGTGAGTCGGCATTCGTGCAGATGGCTGCTCTGAGAACTCTAGAGCACAGCAGCCCTTTACTGCAGGATCATGGTCACATTGGCAATGTGTGTGCCTTTCTGCACTTGAACAAAGCCTTTATTCGAGCCCCATCCCCCAGGATAGTCTTACTAGTCATTTTTAAACGTTGAGATCTCTTTGCCCTAGTTTTCAAATTGTCTGCCACTGCCTAGAAGCTCTTCTCATTTCTCTAACTAACTAGTCCAGTTTGTTTGGTTATGTGCAGCAATCCTGCCTGTTGAGTGATTTCACTTACACCCTATAGGAGAGCACTGCTCTTGGGTAATGGGCCAGGTGCAGATTAAGGATTCCCATACACATTTCTGTTGTATGTGGGCTATAAGTAGGGACCTAACAGTTGAAACCAGGAATGACCTTTTCCTGGAATCAGCTGCCTCCTGAGAAATGTCTTGCTTAAACTCACCCTCTAGTGTTAACAGCACAAATTTCATTTCTCTTGTCTAAGCACTAACCGTTTGGATTAATGAAAACATTTTAGTATACTAAAATTAGGAACATTGATGATTAGGGTGGTTTTTTTTTTTTTTTACTGAGTAATTGAATGGTGCTTATCCATGTGTTTTGCTTCACATACCACTCTACTATGTTCCAGTTTGTTGGTGTAATGACCATGCAAAAACTCAATTATGGGCTTCATTAATGAAGTTACAGGTTATAATGCAGGTGAGAAATGGGATGTAGTTTGTTATAGACATGATCCAGGATAAAATATAGGTGTCCATAATTTGCAGGTCACCGCAAAGAGCAATATTAGCCATTGGGGGTTGCATCTATTCAGAGGCATGCCACTCAGCTTTAGCTTCAAGGATCAGCAAGCCCAGCACTCCTAGTTAGTGCTGGAAAGGAACTGACCTGCCCAAAGGCCACTGCTGCTCTGGTCTGGGAATTCCTTTGTTCTGATTCTGCTGATCCCTGTCACTAGTGTTACAGCTGTCTTCCTGCTTCAAGGAAGTTTACTGTGCAGAGATCCCAGGGTCCAGAGTATAGCCTCCACTTGACAGGAATGAGGTTGGCAGTCGCAAATCTTAATGAGCAACTTCCCCTCTCTTGCTCAGGCTCAAAAGAAGAGCCACATTAAATTCACTGTACCACAATGTCCCTGAGTAACAGTTTAGTAGCAGGAAGTGGGATTGCTTCTCTGAGTGGAACTGCTTTTGCAACTAAGGAATTTTGGTATTCTTGATAGTAACCGGCTAGTTTATACCTTGAAGAGATTGTTGGTTCATAAATTAGGTACTCTGAGGGCGATTCTGAGGACTCGGAAACAAAGACAAATCTATATTAGGCCTATAAAATGACTACCAAAATCAAGATGGTAAACGTGTATTGCTCCCAAAAGTATCCTATAATTAGATATACATTAAAATTAACCACATGTTGATTGGTTTTTTAGCTAGATATATGTTGAGAATGATGTAAAGAGTTGAGGGGAGAGCTCTGAGCTGGTATGAAAATGTTGAAGTCATTAGCAAGTGTTTGGTAGATTTGAAATCATAAGATTAGACTACCAAGAGAATGAAGAGAAGTGGCTCGAGACATGAATTCTGAAGCATTCCAGCATCAGAATGGTGCCATTTTAGTTAAGATCTTAGAGATTATCCCAAGAAACAAAATTTGAGACAAATCCAGGGGCCATTTGGAAACCAAAGAAGTCCAGATGAATTATAGAGAGAGGGGGAACTAAGCAAGAGATCAGGATGATGAGGGGTGGGATGTTGGAAAGATGCATAGTTTTCATGCAGAGCATTGGTCCACATAAAATGTCTGCTGACTACTTGTATCAGATGGGGTTATCTAGGATGTAATTCAGGAAATGTGATAAAGCATTTTCATAAGTCATCTTGCACTTGAAAAATATAGTTGGCTAGAGACAAAATCATTGGTTTGCTTATTGTGTGCCATTGAATCATTTCAACTCATATCTATAAAAGAATAACGTTATCCCATAGCATTTCGTAGATTAGTCACTAGTGAAAAGCCCTGGAGTTACCACAATTAAAAGTTCAATTTGCTAACCATAAGTTCAAGTAGAAACTATTGGCTACTTGAAGGAACTTGCTGCAGAGTGACAGTATGAAAAATATGTACCACCAGGATTATAGGTTGATTTAGCAGTGCTGTAAAGTGCCAGCTGAGACTAGAATACAATTTAAAGTTAATGAGTAGCAAGCAGTATTAGGTCAAGATAGCACGTTCACACATCAGTGGATGGTGACAAAGATGGTGGGGTCCTCCCTCATTCCCACATCTTCCTAGTGATCAGAAGTGTTTCCAGAACCCAGCCTCCCCATCCCCTGTACAACACCTGCTTTGCCTGAGGTTAGACCAGTAGCTTCATGAATCAGGTGCCAGGTGTACAGTCCCAGGGTCTAGATGTGAATGAACTCCACCTTATTAGACCAGCAGAACAAAATGCCAAGTTTCTGGCAACCCTGGGACTAGCAAGACCTTTCACAACCAGACTGCCCACTGGACCCAAAATAATCCCTTTCAAGAATAAGCTCCTCCCTGGGAGATGGACAACAGAAAAGTAGGTGAAGGGAGACATCAGTGTAAGATGTGACAAAATATAAATTATCAAGAGTTCATGAGGGAGGGGCAGATGCCAGGGGCTTAGGTGGAGAGCAGATGTTTTGAGAATGAGGACAGTGAATGTACAAATTGCTTTACACAATTGATGTCTGTATGGATTGTGATAAGAGTTGTATGAGCCTCTGATAAAATGATTTTTTTAAAAGAATAAGCTGAATCATCCACCATTTTTGTGGGCTCAAACCACTTACAAATCAGGTGCTCTGACGCTGGGTCACACTTCAACCTGCAGGAACTCCTTAACTCCTTCCCCACATTCTGTCAACTCCTTGCCTGGAAGAGGGTGCCTGCTTTTACCAGGTGTCCTCCCACAATTTTATTCCTTGTTTTTCATTTTTCCTTCTTTCTCATTTTTTATCCTTTTTTTCCCCTTTGCTTTTAATTGTCTTTTCCTCTTCTAATTTCCCTGTCATATTGTTTTCTTTTTAGTTAAATTCTTTTTCCAGTTTGTCCTAATTGTTTTACATCTTCCTTTTTTCCATTATCTTGGGGTTTTTCCCCCCTCTTTTTATCTTTTGTGTGTTTCTTTTGTTTTTCTTGTCCTACCCAATAAGAAACAACCTTGCCCACATAGCCCAGCTATGTGCTCCTGCATCCCCACTGACTTGCTGAAGATCCCTGCCTGGTCCTATACCACCGAATCAGTAGCAGCAAACACTAGCCAAACTCACCCTCATCTGTGCTACACAGTGATCCAAGCACTAGCAAAATAAAGCACATACATCAAACAGTGAACTAAGCACACATAGCTATCACACCAGGCGTGTGTAAGAATTTACTAACATACAATCGTTAATTAAGAACAAATGTCTGGAGACAGCAGTGTGAGAAGAAACAAGATAGAGTGGTTCAAACAAGTGACCAAAACACAAAACCCGAAGACCTTTCTGAGGAGAGAGAGGCGTTCGAATTACCTGATAAGGAATTCCAAGATAAAACATTTAGGGACCATAATCAGATTAGAGAAAGATCAAGAAAGCTACAGATGAAAGCATGGAAAACAAAAAACCTTAGACAAATTCAGGGAAATACTACAAAAATAGACAAAGTAAAAGAAAAATTAGAAACTACAAAAGTAGCAAATATTCAGAATTCTATATTTCAGAAAAAGTACATTGAAAGCAAAGGAGTACACTTGAAACAATGAAAGGTCAAATTAGTAAGCTTGAAAACAAATAATACTAAACTGCTAAAGAAACAATCAGGCAAAAATTTTTTTAGGAAATATAAATTGTATCAGAGACTATCAAAAGGAATAATTTACATATGATTGAAATTCCAAAGGAGGAAAACCCCCAGCTCACCCCGTGACCCCCCAAAAAAGTACAAACAAAATTGATAAACAGTTGTTGAAAGAAAATTTCCTTAACATTATGAAAGATAAGACAATGCATTCAAGAAACTGATTGAACCCCATACAGGATAGACCTCAAAAGAAAATCCAACCAAGACATCATAATCAAACTTTCCAAAATCAAAGACAAGAGAAGAACACAGAGGAAAAATGAAAAGTTACAAAGAAAAACAAGACTAATAACTGATTTTTCAGCAGAGACCTTAGAGGCAATTGCCAACGAAGAATTATATACTGAGCAAAAGTGTCCCTTAATATGATGGCAAAATTAGGATATTTCAAGTAAAAAGAAATTAAAGGAAGTTGTAAAAACCAGTTAATCTTACCAGAAAGACTAAAGACAGAACCAACAACAGTAGAAACCAAATACATGACAGTATGGCCCAAATGTCAACCCAAAATATTTTTCACCGCTGTGAAGTCAATTCCAACTCATAACCTGGCAGATAGTAGTCCAGCCCATAACCCACCAAACCAAAATCACTGCCATCCAGGGAATTCCAATTCATTGCATCCTATAAGACTCCTCTGTGCATTTCCAAGTCTGCAACTTTACAGGAGTAAAAAGCCTCGTTATTTCTCCTGCCTGGCTACTAGTGGTTTTAAACTCCTGACCTTTCAGTTAGTAGCTCAATGTGTAAACAGATAATGGCAAAAAATAATGGAGGCAGGTACAGACGGCACAGTGCAAGAAGGCAGCACGTGAAAACCTAAATGCAATAATGGCAATCACTAGGTGCATAATAGACATGAGAGGATACCCCCAAAACCCAGAATTTATTTTTCAAAGCTATGTTTATTTAAATTATTTTACAAAACAGCTCTATTACCTTCAACGTTCTCTCCATTACACTTAATACATTTATCAAATCTGCAATCCCATTCTTGGGAAACATTACAGCACCTCCGTCATTTTTTTCTTCACCTCTCCTACAGTCTTGAAATTGCTGTCCTTTCCTGTCCCTCTACATTTACGGAAACAAAATTAGGTCTTGGAGCAAGGACAGATGAGTAAGGTGCACAGAGCAAGAGAGGCATATTTTTTTTGCCAAAAACTGGTGCATTGAGATGGCTGCGTGAGCAGGTGCGTTGTGGTGGCAAAAACCGTTCTGTCTGCCACAAATAGGGCCTTTTTGTCACACATTGTCATGTAATCTTTTCAGAACCTCTAAATAGAGGTTGATTAACAGCTTGACCTGGTGGAACAAACTCCAAATGCATTATCCCCCTCAAATAAAAAGCAAAAACAAATGAGCACCGCCTTGATCATTGATTTCACTTGACGAGCTTTTGTGGGGAGAGGTGACCATAGCTTATTCAACTGACAGGATCGATGTTTGCTTTCAGGGTTGTCAGAATAGCAGCATGTCTCACCACCAGTAATGAGTTTGGGAAAAAGTCTGGGTTGGTTTGGATCTATTCTCTCAAAGCACAGCATGTTTCACTGGACGCTGTTTTTCCTGGTCAGTCAGAACCCAAGGCACAAATTTTGCAGCAACCCTCTCATTCCCAAATCTGTTAAAACTCGTTGAACCGAACTGCAGCATAGTCCAGATAACCTCCCCATCACTTCAATAGTCTGTTGTCAGTCTTCAGGCACAAGTACACAAATGTTGTCGTTTTTTTTTGTCTGTTTAGGAAGTTGACAGACATCCAGAATGAGGTTTGTCATCAAGCAATATTTCACCTTTTTTGAAATGAGAAAACTACTCATACACTTGAGTTTTTTCCAAGTTTTTCCTTGTAAGCCATATTCAACATCAACAGTTTCTGCGGCATTTTCCCCAAGCAGGAAACAAAATTTCACCATTGCACATCTCTTAAATCAGCCATCACAAAAAAATGAGGTTTGAGCAAAACTGCTTTTTCAAAAAAATTCACTGTGACCAGAGAGAACCTTCCCAGGAGACTCCACTGGGTGCACTAACAGAAAGTTACTTGACGCCGGCTGTTTTCCATTTTGGGGGGGTACCTCCTCATATGGGCTGAGTACGTGTAGGAGAGGGAGGATAAGTATGCCCACACACATATATAATTTTGACAGGAAATCTTTACAGAGGTATTTATTTTTTGCAACTATATATATGACTGTGATGGACCAGATACAAAGGGCAAAATTATGAAAACTTATTAGACATAACCAAATACCTTGAAGGAATGAGACACTGGGTCTGCAGACTCAGGACCATCGTCTCTGGGGACACCAACGTCAATTGACATAGTCCATAAATTCTACATTCTACTTTGGTGAGTAGTGACTGGAATTTTAAAAATGTGTGAGCCACTAAGGTTTAACTATTGGCCTCTTCCTGCCTGTAGGGAATGAATGATCAATATCGACTCATGAAACAGTGCGATGAACTAATAGATCGTGGCAACATCAGTTTCTATGACCCTAAGAGTTACCAGTCTCTGACTCTATGACCAAAAGAACTAGATGCTGCCCAGCTGCGACTATCAACTACTATGAAAGGGACTGCCCTAGACACTTCTGGGTAGAGTGAGAGAAAAAGGTAGAGCATAACTCAAAATCATGAAAGATCAGTTGACTGACCAGACAGACTGATGGAACACCCAAGACTATGGCCCTTAGTTGTCACCCTTTGGGTTTGGAATTGAATTCACCCTCATGAACCAAAGTTCAGTCAAACAGTAGACAAGGAATGACAGTACTTTTGAGGTGCACATATCTTTTTTTTATAAACATCTTATTAGGGACTCATACAACTCTTAATCACAATCCATACATATACATACGTCAATTGTATAAAGCACATCCGTACATTCTTTGCCCTAATCATTTTCAAAGCATTTGCTCTCCACTTAAGCCCTTTGCATCATAAGGTGCACATATCTTATAATAGTTTGGAATCAAAATGGCAGCATTTATCAAATGAGAAAGGACAAAGAAAGAAGGAGGCATGAGACAGGAAATACAGAGAGGAAGTTGGATGGATGATACTACCTTGAGGGGATTACAATGAATGAGATAAAACAGTGTGTATGAATCACTGAATTATAAAACTGACCATCTGCTATATAAACCTTCACTCAATTCTAAAGTTTAAAATAAAGTTAGCTAGCATAATTCTTCATTGATTCATGATAGTTATCTATTAAGACTAGACAGCAGATCACTGGATTAATTCGAATTTGGGAATAAATAGTCCAGAGAAAGAGAACAATGATGAGCCAAGAGAGCTGATTCAGATAAAAGCACGGTTGAAATTAATGATGCCGAGGTCCAGGCTAGTTAGAAAAATACATAAAGCATGGAAAAAACTGACGTGGGTAATGACAAAGACCAAGAAGTACCGTGGAAAGAGGCTGATGGAGACATGGTAAACTAAGCCTTTTTACATATCTTGAAATGGTTTGGTTGTAGCTACTAATGAAAAGGTTGGCAATTTAAATCCCCCTGGTAGCACCACAGAAGAAAATCTAGGCAATCTACATCCCTAGGAAAATGCTGTGGAACCATCTATTCTAATACATGGTCACCAGAACTCAGAACCAGTTAAATGGCTATGAAATGACTCGGCGTATTCTATCCTGGTTATTGATTTCTCTCTCTTTGGCTATAGAGTGTGAATTCCTTAGATAGCTGTAAGCATATCATATAATATAAATAATAATCATCCCATTATGGTCATTTTGCATATGAGGAAGCGAAAACAGAAAAGTAACCCAATGAAGGTCACACAGGAAGTGGTAGAACCAGAATCTAAAACATGAGTAGTGTAAGTAAAGAGATTGTGTTCTCATTCACGCCTCTAAATATCTTCCTCAAAGGAGTAGCTCACTAAAATGCTTTTCTAGAAGGAAGAAAGGAGAACAATAAAATAAAACACTGCAATGCAGCAACAACTAAAAAATGAACTTCACAATAATAAAATTCCCCATCAATGTGGTTTGGGTAGAGAAAGTCTTCCCTAGTCATTTTGAAAGACCCTTCTAAGTTTGTATTCAGATTCTTGACTTGTCTAAAGTAACCCAGCGAGTAATTGGCCAAAATGGCACCCAGCATCTTTTATTTCTATCTCAGTTCAGTGCTCACTTTCCCAATAATATGGCACCGCTGTACAAATGCTTCAGAAAGGTGACCAAGCACGGCAAGGAAATTTGGAAGACATCTACCAGGCCAATTAACTGAAAAAGATCTATATTTGTGCTCATTACAAAGAAGGTAACCCAACAGAATACTCAAACTATAGAACTATAGCCTTGATATTGAACAAAGTAAAATTTTACTTCTGATCAACAATGGTTGTAGCAGTACATTGACATGGAGCTGCCAGAAGTTAAGGGCAGACTCAGAAGAGGACACAGAACAAGGAGTGTCATTGCTGATGTCAGAAGGATCTTGGCTCCAAGCAGAGACTACCAGAAGGCTGTTTGCTTGTGTTTCATTGACTGTGGAAGGCACGCAACTGTGCAGGCCATGTAGTCTTCCTCTTACATACTGTGGACTTGTTCTTAGGAGAGACAAGTCCCTGGAGAAGGACATCATGTTTCGTAAAGTGGAAAGGTGGCAAAAAAGAGGAAGGTCCTTGATGAGATGTGTATTGACCCCATAGCTGCATTAATGGGCTCAGGCATAGACACAATTGTGAGGAGGGCGCAGGACCTTCCAGTGTTCCATTCTGTTGTGTGCAAGGTCACTATGGGTCAGAACTGACTAGATGGCACCTAACAACAAAATGATACCTTGATTTTCTTTTCCAGTAAAAATGTAAATTTTCCAAAAAAAAATTTTAATTTTCCTCAGAATTTATCCATCTGAAATAAATTGTACTTTTATGCCCACCTGAGGTCACAGGACTTGCAGGCCTTACAAAATTCCTTCTGAGAGATTCTGGTGATCACCATGAGTATGTCTCATATATATTTACAAATAGATATTTTCCCAAAGTCCTTCCTTATGCCCTATTACATTGGGTACCTCCATTCATTTAATAGACACCCTGATGATACCGTGATTAAGCATTGGACTGTTAACCACAAAGTTAGCAGTTTGAAACCACCAGCTACTCTGGGAAAAGATGAGGCTTTCTACCTCTGTAAAGAGTTACAGGCTTGGAAACCCACAGGGTCAGTTCTACTCTGTCCTACAGGGTAGCCATGAGTCAGAATTGACTTGAAAGCAGTAAATTTGGTTTTTTTGGTTTTTAACACTTCCTATGAGATATTACAATTTCCTTTGATGCTGACAATATCATGTGACACAGAAGACAGTAGTGTGGTCCTCCTATTTTCCTTAGTGCTATGTTTAAAATTTGTCCCACCCTAAGTAGGATCCACTCTTTTCCAGATAATGGATTGTTCCCTGAAGAAGACCTCAAAGACAAGGCAACTCAGATGACAAGTTTAGAGCTGCCATCGTGACTCAAGAGCCTGCCCATCTTGTTACATATGTACCTGCCTGTCACATGTATACCTCCAGTGCCCCCTTCCTATTGTGTGTTAGTCTGTGTGGACTAGAGAAACAAATTCATAGACACTCATATGTGTATAGAAAAGAGCTTTATATAAAGAGTAATTGTACATTGAGAAAACAGCCCAGTCCAGATCAAGTCCATAAGCCCAATATTAGTCCATATGTCCAATACCAGTCTGTAAATTCCTCTTCAGACTCACGCAACACATTCAATGACACCAAGTGCATGAAGATCACAGGCCAGTGCGTGGAAAGTCTTGTGGATCCAGTGGCAGTGGAATCATCTTAGCGCTGGAGTGAGTCTCCATGTAGCTCCTCCAGCTCCAAGGCTGCTCCATGTGGCTTGTCAACTTTCAGCATAGCTCCATGTGGCTTGTCAACTTTCAGGGAGTGAGTGTGTTGTCTGGCTTTATCTCCTTAGCACCTCCAAGTGAGGTCATTAAGCTATGACCTGGTTGACAGGCTAAACTCTAACCCTTCGCTCTTAATAGTCTCAAGTTGACAACAGATTATATAACTACCACACTCATCCCCCCTCCTGTTATGTGTGTGCTTACCGTGGCCTGCTTGCCCCAGATTATATAAATTTGTGAGATTACAGTACTTGTTCTCTCTGCTTGGACCTGGCTCCTGAAGTCATGACTAAGAGATGAGACCTTGCATGCTTTCTGTCCTCTGATGTCTCTTTAATTTACCCTCAATTACACAACTGCCCTTTAGATCCATTCAGTTCTGGGGAGGCTGGTCCCCCACACTAATATCCAATTATCTGGGTTCAAAGTGAACCAAACTAGAAAGATATGTACTGTGTGAATCATAACAAACTATGGATAGCATTGAAGAAATGGGAGTCATAAAACACTTTGTTGTGCTCATGCAGATCCTTTATATGGACCAATAGGCAGTTGTGTAAACAGGAAAAAAAAAAGAATATTACATGGTTTAATATCAAGAAAAAAGTATGACAGGGTTGTATTCTCTCACCATACTTACTCAATTTGTATGCTGAGCAAAAAATGGAAGAAAGTGTACTATCTAAAGAAGAATGTGGTAATTAGAAGACCTATTAACTACCTTCAATATGCAGTTGATGCAACCTTGCTTGCTGAAAGTGAGGAGGACTTGCAGCACTTGCTAATAAAAATCAAGAATTGCAGCCTTCAATGTGAATTACAACTCAATGTAAAGAAAAGGAAAATGTTGACAGCTTGACCAGTAGGTAACATCACGATAATCAGAAACATTGAAGTTGTCAAGGATTTCATTTTATTTAGATCCTCAATCAATGCTCATGGACGCAAAAAAACAAATAGCACCTTGCAATGGGTAAATCTGCTGCACACGATCTCTTTAAAGTGTTGAAGAGCAAGGATTTTACTTTGAGAATGATTATGAACCTGACCCAAGCCATGGTGTTTTCAATTGCCTCATATGCATGTGAAAGTTGGACATTGAATAAGGAAGACCAAAGAAGAATCACTTTGTTGAATTATGGTACTAGAGAAGAATGTTATAAGGATAATGAATTGCCAAAAAAAAAGAAATAAATCAGTTTGAAGAATTACAACCAGCAAAGCCCACGTGGAAGAAGCACACCAGCCTGTGTGATCTTGAGGTGTTGACGGCATCAGGTCTCAGGCATCAAAGACCCGGAACAAAAAATCATCAATGTGAAAGGGGCAGTACAGAGTGGAGACCCAAAGCCCATCTGTAGAAAACTGTACAGCCCTTATAGAAGAATCACAAGGAGGAGGCAAGCCAGTCAGGATGTAGTACAGTACTGGTGAAACATACAACTTTCCTCTAGTTCTTTAATACCCCCCCCCCACTATCATGATCCCAATTCTGCCTTACAAATCCAGCTAGAACAGAGCTTACACGCAGGTACAGAAAAGAGCTGGAAACACAGAATTCAGGATAGATAAACCCCTCAGGACCAACAATGAGAGTAGGAATAGCAGGACGGGGAAGGGCAGGTGGGGGGAGAAAGGGGGAACCGATCACAATGATCTATATAGAACCCCCTCCCTGGGAGATGGACAACAGAAAAGTGGATGAAGAGAGATGTTGGACAGTATATGATATGAACAAATACTAATAATTTATAAATTATCAAGGGTGAGGGGAGGTGGGGGAGGGAGGGAGGAAAATGAGGAGCTGATACCAAGGACTCAAGTAGACATAAAATGTTTTGAGAATGATGATGGCAACAAATGTACAAATGTACTTGACACAATGGATGGATGTATGGATTGTGATAAGAGTTGTATGAACCCCCAGTAAAATGATTTTTTTTTAAAAGAATTACATCCAGAATGTTCATTGGTAGTCAGGATGGCAAGAGTTTGTCATGAGAACATTGGAGGTGGTATCAAAGGAGACCAGTTCTTGGAGAAGGACAATAGAAGACCCTTAACAAGATGGATTGTCACACTTCCCCTAGTTCCTAAATGCTCCCCCCACCCCCCCACCTCCCACTGTCATGATCTGAATCCTACCTTGCAAGTCTGCTAGACCAGAGGATCTACACTGGTACAGATGGGAACTGGAACACAGGGAATACAGGGCAGATGATCCCTTCAGGACCAGTGGTGTGAGCGGCGATACTGGGAGGGCATAGGGAGGATGGGTTGGAAAGGGGGAACATATTTCAAGGATCTACATGTGACCTCCCAGGGGGACATACAACAGAAAAGTGGGTGAAGGGAGATGTGGGACAGAGTAAGATATGACAAAATAATAATTTATAAATTATCAAGGGTTCATGAGGGAGGGAGGAGTGGGGAGGGAGGGGAAAAATGAGGACCTGATGCCAGGGGCGTGGGTGGAGAGCAAATGTTTGGAGAATGATGAGTGCAACCAATGTACAAATGTGCTTTACACAATTGGTGTATGTATGGATTGTGATAGGAGTTGTAAGAGCCCCTAATAAAATGATTTAAAAAAATTAATTGTCACAATGTCTTCAACAATGGGCTCAAATAAAGCAATTGTGAGGGTGGTGCAGGATTAGGCAGTTATCTCTGTTGTATATAGGGTTGCTATGAATCAGAACTGACTCAACATACCAAACACCAACATTAACAGTTGATACAATTAGGAGGGTTCATAGGAGCCCTGGTGGTGTAGTGGATTATACATTGGGTTGCTAAACATAGGGTCAGCAGTTCAAACTAACCAGCCACTCCAAGGAAGAATGAAGAAATCTGCTACAGTAAAGAGTTACAGCATGGACATCCATCTTCTCAGGAGTAGTAAGCCTCGTCCTTCTCCTGCAGAGCTGCTGAGTATTTCAAGGTAGCAGCTCAATATTTAACCACTAGGACCCCAAGATTGCTATGGAAACCCAAAGGGGCATTCTATTCCTTCCTGTAGGGCTACCATGAGTCAGAATTGACTCGATGGCAGTGAGTTTGGTGTTTTGGTGGTGGGGGGTGGGGTGGTGGTGGTGGGAAATAACAGGTTGCAATTCAGGATCAACTTGAAAGTACCAGGATACAACTCAGGATACAATTCTTGAATGAGGACAGATTCCAAACAAGATAGCTCTCAGCAACTTCTTGATCTCTACCACTGGCTCGCCTGAGCAAGTGTTACAACATTTGGCCCTGCCATCAAGTGGTTGGAAGCACCCTACTCTGCCAACAAGATTTTCTTGCTCCATGAGTCAGCAAGTCCATTCCAGCTATCTCAGTCTATAGGGCAGGAAACCCACCATAGCTGACTCATGGCAGTCTCTTGGTAATCATTGCTTCTATCATCTTGCAATATTTTGGGCAGTCCACCAGTTTTATAGCCAGGGTTTCAAACTGCTTTTGTTTTGTTTTCCTGTTCTGGTTATAATTCCAGTTCACACACGAAAAACAATTTGATTCTGTTCTGTTTTAATTTTGCTTCATTGACCTTGACTGAACTAGTTCAAACCATTTGGGTCTATTTTTTAATTTTCTGATCTCAAATTTATATTTTGCAAATGGATAACATGAGGCAATTTCATCTGAAAAGAATACGGCTACTGAACTTGTTCCTTATTTTGCAATGAATTTTTATATTTACTTGAATTTTGTTCATTTTAGGATTTTATAATTAGTTCTGAAAGCAGTAACAGTAAACTGTTTCTATGCATCACTAATAATTTAATCTAAAGTGACATTGATGCTCACTTTTAATCACTGTTTCCAAATATTTCAAAACAAACAACAACACAATGTAAAATATTTTCCTTTTCATTTCCTTTTTATAAACATACTAAAATTTATTATAACAGGGTCACTTTGAAAATAGTATGAGAAAGCTTCAGAAACATTTTGGCCACTTTTCATTACTTTTTAATTTAATTTTTTCTATACATGTTTTGAAACCCCCTCTTATTATGATTAAAAGCACTCCTAACAAACTATATAAATATTAAATTGTAGAGTTGAAGTACTTTTTAGAAGAAAAGTCTCAAGTATAAACCACATTAAAAACAAAGTTAATTTTGATGTAGGGAATATTTCACCACTAACAATAGTTGCATCTTATCAAAATTGATAAGAACTTACTTTAGAAATACTAAAAATGTAATGTACTATCATAATGAATACAATACAATAAATATTTAATACTTCATCCACTCCAATTCTAAGCTAAAAAACATTGTCATAACACTACATAACATTGTATTGCAAATATAGACTTAATTAATATATAATTATACAGTTCATTAGGAAAACAGCATCAAAGAAGCATAATTACACCTAATTAAAGGAATTTCCTTTAATGTTTTTATTTTGTTTTCACTGAAGCTGTCTCTGTTATCTCCTAAGATCAATTTCAAAACTTAGAAAGGTTTCTCAACACTGACCTGAGTAGCTGGTACATCTAAAAGTACAATAACAATTTCATGAAACTGAAAATATTGTTAATAGTTTTCTCCTCAAAATTAAGGAATAATTTATCTTCTTGTGTTAGGCAGGGTTCTCTAGAGAAACAAAACTAGGACACTTATGATTATATTATATATCATACATACTCAAGTACAAGCTGAGTTTTTCGGCACATTTTTTTTTTTACATTTTATTGGGGGCTCATACAACTCTTATCACAATCCATACATATGCATACATCAATTGTATAAAGCACATCCGTACATCCTTTGCCTTAATCATTTTCTTTTTTTTAATTTTAACAATTTATTAGGGGCTCATACAATTCTTATCACAGTTCATACATATACATACATCAATTGTATAAAGCACATCTGTACAGTCTTTGCCCTAATCATTTTTTTCTCCTCTTTTTCTTTTTTTTACATTTTATTAGGGACTCATACAACTCTTATCACCATCCATACATATACATACATCAATTGTATAAAGCACATCCATACATTCCCTGCCCCAATCATTCTCAAGGCATTTGCTCTCCACTTAAGCCCCTTGCATCAGGTCCTCTTTTTTTTTTTTCCCCTCCCTCCCCTTTCCCCCTTCCCTCATGTGCCCTTGGTAATTTATACCTCGTTATTTTGGCATATCTTGCCCTATCCGGAGTCTCCCTTCCCCCGTTCTCTGCTGTCCCTCTCCCAGGGAAGAGGTCACATGTGGATCCTTGTAATCAGTTCCCCCTTTCCAACCCACTCACCCTCCACTCCCCCAGCATCGTCCCTCACACCCTTGGTCCTGAAGGCATCATCCACCCTGGATTCCCTGTACCTCCAGCCCTCATATGTACCAGTGTACAGCCTCTGTCCTATCCAGCCCTGCAAGGTAGAATTCGGATCATGGTAGTTGTGGGGAGGAAGCATCCAGGATCTGGGGGAAAGCTGTGTTCTTCATCAGTACTACCTCGCACCCTAATTAACCCATCTCCTCTCCTAATCGCCTCTATGAGGGGATCTCCATTGACCGACACTTGGGCCTTGGGTCTCCACTCTGCACTTCCCCCTTCATTTAATATGGTATATATATACATATACACATATACACACACATATCTTTTTTTTTGCATGATGCCTTATACCTGGTCCCTTGGCACTTCGTGATCGCACTGGCCGGTGTGCTTCCATGTGGGCTTTTTTGCTTCTGAGTTAGATGGCCGCTTGTTCACCTTCAAGCCTTTAAGACCCCATACACTATCTCTTTTGATAGCCGGGCACCATCAGCTTTCTTCACCACATTTGCTTATGCACCTATTTGTCTTCAGCGATCCTATCATGGAGGTGTGCAGTCAATGATATGATTTTTTGTTCTTTGATGCCTGGTAACTGATCCCTTTGGGACCACTCGATCACACAGGCTGGTGTGTTCTTCCATGTGGACTTTGTTGCTTCTGAGCTAGATGGCCGCTTGTTTATCTTCAAGCCTTTAAGACCCCAGTCACTATCTCTTTTGATAGCCGGGCACCAAAAGCTTTCTTCACCACATTTACTTGTTCACCCACTTTGGCTCCAGCCGTTGTGTCGGGAGAGTGAGCATCATAGAGTTCCAATTTAATAAAAGAAGGTATTCATGCATTGAGGGAGTGTTTGAGTAGAGGCCCAAGGTCCTTCCGCCACCTTAATACTTGACCTATAAATATAGACACATAGATCTATTTCCCCATCCTCCTATATATATTTGCATGTACATGTCTTTGTCTAGACCTCCATGAATGCCCTTTGACTCCTAGCTCTTTCCTCCATCTCCCTTGACTTTCCTCCTGCCCTACTACCATTCTTCATCGCCACCTGGGCTAGAGTATACCTCTTCTCTAAGCAACCTTACCCTTGATCATTTCCCACCAGGCCTGCCACTCCCCCTTCTCTACCATTTGGGGTCCCATGTTTTTCCCTTGTCCCTGGGTTTGTTAACACCACTTCCTTACCCCCCTACCCCCCCACCCCAAGTCCCCCCGGAACTGTCGGTCCCATTGTTTTTCCTCCAGATAGTTCATCTTTCGGCACATTTTTAATGCAATTTTTGTGGTAAAATTCGTTGCCTCAGCAGATATTCAGGTCAGTTTATACTCAAGTATATATGGGGGATAGATAGATAGATAGATAGATAGATAGATAGATAGATAGATAGATAGATAGATAGATAGATAGATTTATACAGCACGAAGAAATATAACAGCTAATTAGTCCACATAGAAGTACAGAGGGTTCAGTTCAACTCACTTCTGTGAAACATTTAATATACTCAAAGTCCTTCATCTCCCAAGGGTTAACAGGTCCAAAGTCAAGAAAGCAGACAGCTGAGTCTCCCCTCGGGCAATACAGGCAGAGTTAGCCCACAGGCAAAAGACAGCAGGGTGGGTCACCAACAATCAGGAGCTTAGAGAAGTGGGCCTGCATGTAATATCTAACTCAAGCAATGCAAGAAAACAGGCTCCACCAACCTCAAGCTCAAGCGATGCACACACCAGCAGCCTGGCCAAGCAGGTCTCGAAGGAGCCTCATGATCTAGCGACAAGATCCACGGGTTAGCTGTCCCACAGGTAGTGTACCTCACAAGTTGAGGCAGAGAACTAGCTAAAGCAGCTGCACACTGGTCCGATCACCAAAGGGCAAGAGAGAAAGGAGCAGGCCTTGTTGAGCCATTAGTCCCTTTGCCCTCCAATCAAGCTGTCACCTGATTTATCCCACATGTTTCTATTGACTAGTTGACACAATAAACCTATCAGAATCCACCCCTTGCCAACTTGACACTGATACACTCTTCATTGACCATAATTTCCAGACATTAATGAAATCACACTTACACCTAACATCATGCATCTATTATACATATGACAATACACTGAATCTAATTGTATCTGGTACCTCATAGATGAACCAAGGAAAGATATTCAATAAGCACACAAAAAGATAAACTGACCATTACAAAACTCACTTTTGCAGTTTATCATGTGGTCATAACTGGTAGGTAGAACTACCTTTTTCTACTACCCATTCTGTATTACCTTTGTCCTCCCTCAACCAGCAGGGATCTGAGTCATTAGACGTTTTGTCAGGAATGGGTTACTGTAGTTTACCATTCACTTTCATCACAGGGCATGGTAGTACTAAGAGCCGGCCTATGGGATCTACTGGATTCCAGACATATTCTTCTTTACATCCATTATGTAGCACCAATCCAATTTCTCCTTGGTAATCAGGATCAATCGCACCACTCAGTACAGAGACACCCTTCCGGACCTTTTGATTCAAAGGCATGAGAAGCCCAAAGTGTCTGTGGGCATTCTCAGCTGCCAGTTCAGTGGAATCCGTGCTGCTTCCAGGTGGAAGAGTTCCTTCCTGTGGGACTAGGACCTCCAGTCCTGAAGTGGGTAGGGTTGCTGGGACAGGAAGGAAAAGTGCTGCCAATGGATCACTAGGAGTAATAGTGAGTTGGTGCCACTTCACTTCTCTTTAGTCTTTGCACACCATTAAATCTTGTTATTATGGAATCAATATAAACTGGACAGCTGTTTTATCTCAATATGTCTTTTCCTTTCATTTTGAGAAATACTATCTTATCAATATCTTTGATAAGAGCATGCATAATTTCTGAGTTGTTTTCCATGTTATACTTTCAGTGTTTTTCCTTTTCAGATTTTCTATCCCTTCCCAAATGCTTTTTAAAGCAATAAATTCAGAACTAATTATTTGATAATAAGGATCTGCTTCTAATACACTATCATTTTCAATAACTTTTCCCTTGACATTAAAATTTTCAATTAGTGTGTTTCCAAATATATGAATAAGTATTCTTCATTTTAACTTGAAATTAATTTTAACATCACTCATGGTTAATTGTTCATTTTGCAATCTTATATGTTTCTTGAAAATTTTCAGAGTTTCTAAAATTAATTTGACATATTCCCATTTGTTGTTAGAAATGTAATGAATCATATTATATTCTCAGCTAATGCATCACAGTAATTTTGTATCCTAGCAGTTTTTTTTTAATTAAAAGCTCATTTTATTGGGGCTCTTACAGCTCTGATAACAATCCACACATCAATTGAATCAGGTGAATTTGTACATATGTTGCTATCATTCTTTTCTAGACAGTTACTTTCTATTGAGCGCTTGGGATCAGCTCCTCTTTTTTCCATCCCTCCCCGCACCCTCATGACCCCTTGATAAATTATTATTATTTCCGTGCCTTAAACCTACCGGCCACTGTCTCCCTTCCCCCACAGTTTCTGTTGTTCGTTCCCCTGGAGGGTTGTGTGTGGGTAGTTATGTGTAGATGATTGTGATCAGTTCCTCCTTCCTCTCCTCCTCTCGCCACCTTTCCCCTACCCTTCTGGTATCTCTCTTCCCATCCCTGTGTCGTAAACTCTTATATCTTCCAAAGAGAACATTCATTTTTCTAGATCACTTCTAATTATGGAGCTAACTTTTATGGACAAGATTTCCCTTAAATTTCTCTAATATTCTGAGTTCATTGAAAATTTTTGATCAACTATCTAGCTGTAAACTATTGGTCACTCCCCATCCATAGGAAAAAAACTGAATAAAGATCAAGACACATAGAAAAAATTAGCCCCATGAATAAGGTACCATGTGAGCATCAGTAAAAGAACTAGATATTTCCCTGCTACTGCTACCAACTGCTTTGAAATGGATTACATTAGATTACTAGATAAAGTAGGGGGAAATGTAGAATAACATTCACAATCATTTTTAAAAGGCCAGGCTTATTGGTCAGATAGAGACTTTAGAGGACCTCTGAGACTATAGCCCTTAACTAACCTTAAGATCTAGAACTGAACTCATTCCCATGGCTCAAGTTTCAGCCAAACAATAAATACACAGATCCGTAAGGTGAACAATAACACTAGGTATGTGCACACGCCATTTGAGATTAAAAGGGCAGCATTTGTCCAAAGTCCAGAAGGATTAGGTAAGAAGTAAAAATGGAGTGGGAAATACATGAAGCAAGTGGAATCAGGGATGTGACATTGTGAGGATTGCAATCAATAACATGAAATAGAATGTATATGAATTACTGAATGGAAAACTGATTCGCTCTGTAGACTTCACTCAATTGAAAATAAAAAACATTTTTATTTTAATAAACATTCTAAAGATTGACTTTTAATCATATGAAGCAATAATTATATTTAAAATCTTATACAGTCCTGAATATTCAATAAACTGAAATGAAAGTTAACAGAACTAATTCAACATATGTATGTATTTACAATTGTTTCTTTATCTAATTTTACCCAAAGGTATCTTCAACTGGCAAACTCAACTAATTGTTTTGTTTTTGCTTTTTGTTTTTCTTATTCAGATCACTTCTCACTCTTTCTTCAATCTTCATCTTCTTACTTTGCGCAACATGTATTTATACACTTGATAACCTAGTTTCTCAGTGGTGAGCATTTTGTTTTCTTGACATTGAGTTGTAATCCACAATGAAGGATGCAATCCTTAAAAAGTGTTTTTTAATTAATTCATTGTTTTATTGGGAGCTCTTACAGATGTCATGACATTCCATAATTCAAATAGTTCAAGCATAATTATTGTATATACTCAAGTATAAGTTGACCCGAATATCAGCCAAGGCACCTAATTTTACTCCAAAAACTGCATTAAAAATGTACTGAAAAAACTTGGCTTATACACAAGTATGTATGGTATACAATTGCTACTACAATCAGTTTCAAAACATTTTCTTTCTTCTTGAACCTTTTGATATCAGCATCCCTTTTTCTCCTCCCTTCCCCCCAGGAACCCTTGTCGTATTGTTTTGTATTATTATTAATATTCTAGAATAGATATATGCATTTTTTCACCTATGATTCTGTTATTCGTTCCCCTCAAGTAGAGTTATACAGTCATCATGGCCATCAGCTCTCCCCACCCCACCCCAGAAGGATGCAATCTTTAAACTTATCAGAAAGTGCTTCAAATCCTCCAACCTTTCACCAAGCAAGGTTGTGTTGTCTGCTTAAGGTTGTTAAACTATCCTCCAATCCCGATGCCATGTTCTTCATATAGTCTCATTTCTCACATTATTTGCTAAGCATACACTTTGAATAAATGTGGTGAAAAGATATAATCTAAAATATAATTCCCCTGATGCTAAACCATGCAGTATACCTTGTTCTCTTCAAACAACTGGCTCTTGAACCATGGACAGATTCTGTGTGAGTACAGTGAGGTGTTCTGGAATTCCCAATCTTCTCACTGCTATCCATAGTTAGTTATGATCCTGTGGGGGAAAGCAGCCCCTCACAACTGTATCATGGGTCCGATAGGTGCAATTGCATAATTATGATATATAAAGATTATAGTAAAGTCATATAGAAGAGGAGAGACAGAAGAAAGGTAAAATAAAGGAGTTAGACACATTTCAAGGTACCATGCTCACCTCCTGAAGAGGCATGATCTCACCAGCCAGGTCCGCGCACAGCACGAGCAGAGAGGGCAAGAGAGAGGAGTTTAACTCTAACCAAGGCTTATAGATCTTGGGGAGCGTGATTACAGGTAACCACACACGTCACAGGAAAGGGCTGCACTATAGGCATACGCTTCCCAGGAAGGGGATGAGCTAGGGGTGTACACGTTAATAGGAAGGGTACACATGTGACAAGATAGGAGGACCCTAGACTCAATATGGCAGCCTAACATTGGTCACCCTTGGGTGGGCTTGACCTCCCTGAGCTCTCCTTCAGGCAACCAAGTTACTCTCCCTATCAAAAAGGAGTGGGCCCTACTTAGGGCGGGACAGACTATACAGTCTGATTGCTCTAGGTGTCTGGTAACCCTTAGGGAGAATAACCTCAGACCTACTTGCAATGACCTCCAAGTGTACAGTCGTTTACCACGTGTAGCAAGCAGCATCTTAAGTTTGGCATTTATTTGAGGGAGACAACCTGGGGAAAAGCCTCTTTATATCCCACATGATCTAAATAGTCAAATACCTTGGCTGAGTCAATTCAACACAAGTAAACATTTTTCTGGTATCTCTACTTTGAGCAAAAATCCATCTGATGTCAGCAATGATATATTTCATTCGCTTGTGAATTGGCTTGAATTTCTGGCAGTTCCCTGTCAATATTCTGCTGTTACTGATTTTGAATGATCACCAGCAAAATTTTATTTATGTCTGATATTAATGATATTGTTTGATATTTTCTGCATTCAGTTGTATCACATTTCCTTGTAATGAGCACAAATATAGATCTCTTCCAATTGGTTGGACAAATAGCTGTCTTCATATATCTTAACTCACTGTCAACAAGTTGATGTCGACTCATAGCAACTCTATAGAACAGGGTAGAACTGCCCTTGTGAGTTTCCAAGACTGATGATGGTTCCAAATGGCTGACTTTGCAGATCCCAGCCTGACGTGTACCCACTACACCATCACGGCCCCTCTCAAATCTTAGCATAAATGAACAATTATCTTCAGCGCGGCATTTGTTGTTTTGGTTTTGTTTTAATCATTTTATTGGGGGCTCTTACAGCTCTTATCACAATCCATACATCCATCCATTGTGTCAAGCACATTTGTACATATGAGCACTGCATTTTTTTTACAGAAATGTTTCAATTGGTATATCACCAATTCCTGGGGCCTTGTCGAACGTGTCTTCAATGAATCATGGATTTCTTCCCTCATCTTTGATTGTATGTTGTCTCCTGAAGTAGTTGAACAGTGACCAATTGTATTTGGCACAATGGCTCTGTTCATTCCTTCCATCTCCTTGTGAAACTTCCGGGTCATTCAATATTTTGCACATAAGGAGAAAAGTCACAGTCACGGATTCAATTCTGACTTATAGGGATCCTAAAGACATTGTAGAATTGCCCCTGTGAGTTTTGGAGGTTTCAAATCTTGCAGGAGCAGAAAACCTAACTTTTCTTCCTGGGAAAGGGTGGTGGGACTCTTGATGTTGGTGTTAGTAGCCCAAAATATAACTCACTACCTTACCAGGATTCCTTACTGTGGCCATATCATATTTCAATATTGCAACTTAAGGATTGAATTTTTTCATCAATTCTTTCAGCTTGAGAAATGCTGAATGTGCTTTTCTCTTTAAGTGTTCTTACTCCAGGTCTTTTCATATTTCATTGTAACACTTTAAAGTTTTTCTTTATTAATGTGGCTTTGTTAATAACTGAATATGGTTTGCATAATTACAATATCAATATTTTTAAACATCTCATTAATTAGTTGAGTAAATCAGCTGTATAAGATCTCTTTAGAATGTTGAAAACAGGGAGGTCATTTTGAAAATACCAAACCATGGTGTTTTCAATTACTTCATATATATGTGAAAGTTGGATATTGAATAAGAAAGACCAAAGGAAAACCAATGCATTTGAATCATGGTACTAGCAAAGAAAATTGACAATACCACAGTATGCCATAAAAACAAACAAATCTGTCTTGAAAGAAGACAACCAAAATATTACTTAGAGGCAAGGATGGTGTGACTTTGTCTCACGTACTTTGGACATATTGTCAGGAGAGACGAGTCATGGAGAAGGACAAGATGCTTGGTAAGCTAGAGGGAAGAGGAAAAGAGGCAGGCCCCCATGGATGGCACAGTGGCTGCAACAATGGGCCCAAACACAAGAACAATTGTGAAGATGGTGCAGGACCCAGCAGTGTTTTTTTTCTGCTGCACCTCGGTTCTCTATGAGCAGAAAACAAATTGAGGGCACCTAGCAGCAACAACTATGTAATGTATCTAGGCAAGTATCATCAATAGTGGCTAACATCAGAAAGGTGGGGAGGTCTTTATTTAAAAGACTTGATACTGTTAAAAACAAAAAGGTCAATAACACCAAAAACTATCTGGGAATTCAATGAAACTGCAATTTAAATTCCAACAGCCTTCTTTAAAGAAATTAAAAAGATAGTTTTTAATGTGATATGGAATGACAAGAGGCTACAATTACTAAAACAACGTTGAAAGAGAATAAAAGAGGAATACTCACACTTCCAAAATTTTAAATACACTGTACAGTTACAGTAATGAAAACGCCCAGAGCTGGGATAACAATAGACACATGAACTCAATAGAATTGAGAGTCCATAAATACGGTCCTACATCTATGCTCAACTGATTTTTAACAAGAGTGATATACAATTCAATGAAGAAAGAAGTGAAATAAATAAATGGTATTGTGAAAATACATTTCTATGTGCAGAAAAAATAAAACAGGATCTATGCCTTACACTATACACAAATAAAAATTTAAAGTGAATTAAGGACTTAACTAAAATCATAAAATTACTAGAAGAAAGTGTATGGACTACACTTTCAGACCTAACTTTTAACAATGGATTAGTTAGCATAATCAAATACAAACTGCAAAAGACAAAATAAAAAAATGTGATCTCATAACATTTTTAATATTGTTAATCAAAAGACTTTACCAAAAGAGTGAAAAGACAAGCTACTGACTGGAAGAATATCTTTAAAAACTGTAGTCATATCCAAAGAATCTATGTATATGAAGAGATCCGAGGCCCAAGTGTCAGCCACTGGAGATCCCCTCATAGAGGGGTTTAGGAGAGGAAATGGGTCAGTCAGGGTGCAGGGCAGTACCGATGAAGAGCACAGCTTTCCCCCAGATCCTGGATGCTTCCTCCCCACAACTACCATGATCCGAATTCTACCTTGCAGGGCTGGATAGGACAGAGGCTGTACACTGGTACATATGAGGGCTGGAGGCACAGGGAATCCAGGGTGGATGATACCTTCAGGACCAAGGGTGTGAGGGGCAATGCTGGGAGAGTGGAGGGTGAGTGGGTTGGAAATGGGGAACTGATTACAAGGATCCACATGTGACCTCTTCCCTGGGAGAGGGACGGCAGAGAAGGGGGGGAAGGGAGACACCGGATAGGGCAAGATATGACAAAATAACTATGTATAAATTACAAAGGGCACATGAGGGAGGGGGGAAAGGGAAGGGAAGGGAAAAAAAAAAAAGAGGACCTGATGCAAGGGGCTTAAGTGGAGAGCAAATGCCTTGAGAATGATTGGGGCAGGGAATGTATGGATGTGCTTTATACAATTGATGTATGTATATGTATGGATTGTGATAAGAGTTGTATGAGCCCCTAATAAAATGTAAAAAAGGAAAAAAACTGTAGTCATATGCTAAGAATCTATTTATATGATATATATAAATATACACACACAAATATATATTATAAAATTTTTTCAGCAAATTTACAATAAAAGGCAAATAATTCAATAATCAAATAGGCAAAGAAATTGAATAGACATTTCTTTTTACTCTCATTTTTTTTCATTATTTTTTTTAACAATTTATTGGGGCTCATACAATTCTTATCACAGTTCATACATATACATACATCAATTGTATAAAGCACATCTGTACAGTCTTTGCCCTAATCATTTGTTCTCCTCTTTTCTTTTTTTACATTTTATTAGGGACTCATACAACTCTTATCACCATCCATACATATACATACATCAATTGTATAAAGCACATCCATACATTCCCTGCCCCAATCATTCTCAAGGCATTTGCTCTCCATTTACTCTCATTTTAACAATTTTATTGATGTATAATCCACATATCATGCAACTTAATGGTTTAAAAATATTTAAGAGTTGTGTAATCACTAAAAAATCAATTTGAGAACATTTTGTTCATTCTTTTTTTTAATATTCTGAGATTTTGATACATTCTAATTCTTATATTCATTATTACAATTAATGCAATACTGTCCCTATAGATATACTTATCCTAGATTTCGTATTAAAAAATCATACAACATACAAAAACCTCAATATCAATAAGGCAGTTAGTTTATTGTGCCAACCTGGCCGATAAACACGTGGGGCTAATTGAAGGGCGGAGGGATAAATGGCTCCAGTGAGCCTGGCCTTTCTAGTTCTTGGGTCTCTTGCTTTCTGATGGTCGGAGCAGGGTGCAGCTGCTTTAGCTTGCAAGGTTCATTTCCTGCAAGACATCCCTGAGGAGAAGCCACATGGACCTACCCCGATGCAGCCCTGCATGTTGGAACAGCCGTGTGGAGACTCCTGCCAGTGCTGAGATGCTAGCATGTTCATTGATTCGGCTTTCCTCCTGAAGTTGGCATCATAGTGTGTGTTTTGTGAGATGGAGGAGGACTTTTTGGGGGTTGGACATATGGGTTAATATTGGACTTGTGCAGCATTGGGTTGGGATGGTTTTTTTTAATCATTTTATTGGGGGCTCATACAACTCTTATCACAATCCATACATACATGAGTTGTATAAAGAACATTTGTACATTCATTACTCTCATCATTTTCAAACCATTTGCTCTCCACCTAAGCCTCTGACATCAGCTCCTCATTTTTCCCGCTCCCCCCTCTCATGAACCCTCGATAATTAAAAAATTATTGTTTTGTCATATCTAACACTGTCCAGTGTCTCCCTTCACCCACTTTTCTGTTGACCATGCCCCCAGGGAGGAGGTTATATGTAGATCCTTGAAATCGGTTCCCCCTTTCTACCTCACACTCCCGCTACCCTGCCACTATCGCCAGTCTCACCACTGGTCCTGAAGGGATCATCCGTCCTGGATTCCATGTGTTTCCAGTTCCTATCTGTACCATTGTACATCCTCTGGTCTAGCCAGATTTGTAAGATAGAATTGGGATCATGGGTCCATAAGCAAAAGTGGCTAAAAAAGCTGATGGTGGCCGGCTATCAAAAGATATAGGGGCTGGAGTCTTAAAGGATTGAAGGTAAACAAGTGGTCATCTAGCTCAGAAGCAACAAAGCCCACATGGAAGAAGCGCACCAGCCTGTGCAATCACAAGGTGTCAAAAGGATCATCAGGCATCATCAGAACAAAAAATTATATCATTGTGAATGAGGGGGAGTGAGGAGTGGAGACCTAAAACTCATCTGTAGGCAATTGGACATCCCCTTACGGAAGGGTAGGGGGTAGCAGACCAGCCAGTCAGGGTGCAGTGTAGCAAAGATGAAACATACAACTTTCCTTTAGCTCCTAAATGCTTCCTCTCCCTCTCCCCCGCACTATCATGATTTCTAATTTTATAGTGGTATGGTCTGAAAAAATGGTCTGTGACATCTCAATGTTGTGTTTTTTTCTCAATGTTGTTTTAAATTTAAATTTGTTTTCTAATATAAAATCTGTTCTTGAGCTTGTTCCATGTGCTCTAGAAAAGAACATGTATTGTGTCCTTATTGGGTGGAACTCAAATCATGCTCCTTTGAAATGATTCTTGCATTCATGAAATAAAGACTAATTTAAAGGTGCAAGACTGAGGCCATAGAGTTGGTGGGGTGAAATTTCCCAGTGAAATTCTCATAAAACAGCCCTTACTACTGTCAAAACCATCAGGTTTATTGTTGTGATGAAAAAATATTCCTAGGGCAATGAATGTACAAATGCGCTTTACATAAATGATGTATGTATGGATTGTGATAAGAGTTGTATGAGCCCCTAATAAAACGATTTTAAAAAAAGAAAGAAAAAATATTCCTTGGAACAATGCTCCTAGTATTTGCCTCAACACTTAACGTTTACATTTTCTAAAACTTCTTCCAAATAAGTTCTTGTGATCATTCTATACCCTTTGAGAAAATCTATTAAGATTACTCTTTGAGAAAATCTGTTAAGATTGCCTGCTGAACTGATCTCTCTACCTTGAATTTAACTGGCCCAAAAGATCAGCTATGAAGCCAATGTTTTGATAGGACCTTGCAGTCTAGGTGACAGTGGCAAATACAAGACTCATCTGTGGTCATGATTCATTTCATAAATTCATTTTCATTAGATTTGAACTTGCTTAAAAGACTGATGGCAAGATCAATGTTTGAGCTAACTTGATCTATGCACATAATTTTTGTCTTTGCTGAGGCCAAGACACTTCCTTAGAATTGAAAAGGCTCACGAGCCCTCAATAGAATGATCTTTTAATTAGAAGAACTTGAAAAGGCTTAAACCATACAAGATCTTAACTTCAGTAACAACTGCAGCAATAGAAAGTCTGCCATTTCTTCACCCAGCTTCTGGTCTTCAGCCACAAGTTCTCTATTTGTTGAGTTAACCAGCTTTCCTTCTCTTGGCTCATCTTTGACATGCCCCTGACCTTTCTTAAAGCATTTGATCCCTCTAAAATGTGTTGTCTTATGTGGAGTGACATTCCTTTGTTGTAAAATTTCAATGGTATGAGAAGATGTAAATTTGAGTCTTGGTAAAAATTTGGTATTGGCCTTGACCTCAAAAATATTTTATCCATGGCAGAATAAGTATCCTTTTTTTTTTTCTTTTTGGAAGGTACCCAAAGGAAACTAATATTCTTGTATCACTAAGAAAACTGTCTGAAATTGTCAAGCAATCACAAGGACATGTTTAAAAACGTTTTATTAGGAATAAACACACACATCTGTGACCTGGAACCTTAATTGCAATAATTTTTATTTACCTCAAGAAACAAAAACACATCGCTTCTCGGCCTTTTGGCTAAGATCAAGAAACAAAAACACCTCATTGTTTTCAAGTTGATACAGGCTCATAGCTACTCTACAGGGGAGGGTAGAACTGCCCCTGTGGGTTACTGAGACTGTAAATCTTTACCAGAGACAAAGCCTCTTCTTTCTCCCACAGAGCAGCTGGTGGTTATGAACAGCAGACCTGGCAATTATCAACCCAATACATAACACTATCAGGACTCCGATACTTACTCGCTAACTGCCATTGAGTCAATGCTAACTTACAGTGATTGCACTATGGCTTTCCAAGACAGTAACAGTTTCCATAAGTAGAAAGCCCAGTCTTTCTCCCATGGAGCTGCTGGTGGTTTCCAATTGCTGACCGTGTGGATCACAGCCCAATGTGTGACCACTACACCACCAAGGCTCCTATGTACTTACCCTAGTACAGTTGTTCCCAACCTCCCTAATGCTGTGACCCTTTAATACAGTTCCTCATGTTTGGTGACCCCCCCAACCATAAAATTATTTTTGTTGCTACTTCATAACTGTAATTTTGCTACTGTTATGAATTTGGCGACCCCTATGAAAGGGTTGTTCAACCCCCAAAAGGGTCACAACCCACAGGTTGAGAATCGCTGCCTTAGTACATCTAAAATTATTCCTTTCTGCTACCAGTTTTACTTTGCGATATAACTTAATTATCTTCTAACTCAATAAGTAATTCATTTTGCCCCAGTGTTATTAAAAATATTTTCAAACATAATTCAAAAATTGGAAGAATAATACAATTATGCTTGCTTCAGTGGCACATATACTAAAATTGGAAGAATAATACAATGAATATCTTAAGTGGTAACTAATTTTCTTCACCCTTTTAATTAATTTTTTTTTTCATGAGCTGTGCTGATTGCCTCCACAAGCACATTTTATTCTATCTCAGGACAAAGTGCTGGGAAGGCTACCTGGCCACACATCCGGGAACCTGGGTCCCCTGGCTCCAATTTCTGACCCCGTGTTGATGGCCACCACGTGGTGCCATCAGCAGGACACGGCCTGGTTCTGTGGTGGGGGCATATAGGCCTCAAATCGATGGGGTCCAGCTGGAGGTAGGACGGGTCGCTGCTAGCAGCCCTTCATGGTCTTCTTAGCCCCGGCGGCGAAGCAGCTCCGCAGGGCCTCGAACTCCTGGGCGCAGAGGTCCTTCATCAGGCTGCTGCCCGTGACCGTGGAGGCCTGAGCGTACCTGCCATATGCTGCGGCCCCGCAAGCTGCCAGGTGCTCTGGGAAGGTGAGGAGGTCGGTTCGCACACGACCCTACACCGTTCTGGGGACCGACATGACCGCTCCGTCCCATGTTCTATAAGAAGAAACAGTTGTAAACATCTATTAATAATCAGAACTTGGATGGAAAATATGAATCTGCGAAAATTCAAAGTTGTCAAAAAATGAAATAGAACACATAAAGGTTGCCATTCTAGGTGATAGTCAGCTAAAATGGGCTCGTATTTGCCTTCTGGAATCAGAAAATCATATGGTTTACTATTCCAGGAATGAAAGAATCAAGAGAAATGGCATTGAATTCGCTGTCAAAAAGGACACTTGAAGTATGACGCTGTCTGTGATAGGATTGCATCAAAGCAAATTCAAGGAAATCCAATTAATACAACTACTATTCAAATGTGATCAACCATTAATGCTAGTGATGAAGAAATGGAAGAATTCTACCAACATCTTCAGTCTGAAATTGATCAAACATGCAATCAAAATGTATTGATAAATATAGGCAATTGGAATTCAAAGGTTGGAAAAATAGTAGTTTGAAAATACGGACTTAGAAATAAAGCTAGAGGTTGCATGATAGAATTTTACAAGACAAACAACTTCTTCATAGAAAATATCTTTATTCAACAACATAAAATGGGACTCTACACATGGACTTTCCCAGATGGAATAAACAGAAATCAAATTGAGTATATCTGTGAGAAGAGATGATGAGAAGCTCAATACAAGCATCTACAACAAGGTCAGCAAACATCAGTTGAACAGATCTTCAATTTCTCATATCCAAGTTCAGGTTGAAGTTGAAGAAAATGAAAACAAGTCCAGGAGAATCACAATATGACCTTGACTCTCTATCACTTGGAGTTTGAGAACATCACAAGGACAGATTTGACACATTGACCAGTAGTGACAGCACACCTGATGGACTGAAGGAAGACAGCAAGGTCGTCACACTTTAAGAAGCAAAAGGTCATTCAGACGACAGGAAGGAAACAAAGGTCAAGGTACATATTAGAAGAGACTCTGAAACTTGCTTTTCATCTAAAGGTGTATGGAAGAAATTATGGAGTAAAAAACCTGAACAGAATTTTCAAAGGGCAGCTAGAGAAGGCAATATACAATTTTGTAATGAAATGTGCAAAGAAGTAAAGTCAGAAAACCACATAGGAAGAACACAGCATATCTGAAAATGAAATAACTAAAGAAAAAACTCAAGCCCCAAGTTGCAATAATGAAAGATTCAATGAGCAAAATATTAAATGATGGATTACCATAAGAAGACAAAAATATTCCAACATTTAACCATTTCAAAGGGTAACATATGAGCAAGAACCAATTGTACCAAAGGAAGTTCAATCTGCATTAGTCAAAAACAAGGTTCCAGGAATTGACAGAAATGTTTCAACAAGCTGGTGAAGTACTGGAAACATTCACTTATTTATGCCAGGAAATTTGGAAGACAGTTACTTGGCAAAATAATTGGAAGAGATACATGTTTGTATCCATTCCAAAGAAAGATGACCTAACAAAATGTTCAAATTACAGAACAATATCATTAATATCACACGCAAGTTACCAACAACAGTTGTGGCAGTACATTGACAGGGAGCTGCCAGAGGTTTAGGCCAGATTCAGAAGAGGTCACGTAACAAGGATTATCACTGCTAACGTTACTTGGATCTTGGCTGCAAGCAAAAACTACCAAAAAGATAAACAAAAACTACCAGAAAGATGTTTGCTTGTGTTTTATTGACTATGTGAAGGCATTCAATTGTGTGAATCATAATAAACTATGGAAAGCCTGGAGAAGAATGAGAATTCCAGAATACTTCATGGTGCTCATGAGAAACTTGGACAAGTATCAAGAGGCAGTAGAGGCAAGCAGTTGGTGTAAAATATGAAAATAATAATAATCTATAATTTATCAAGGGGTCACAAGGGTGGAAGGGGGAAGGGAGGGTCAAAAGAGGAGCTGATACCAATAGCTCATATAGAAAGTAAATGTTTAGAAAATAATGATGGTGACATGTGTACAAATATGCTTGCTACAATTGATATGGATTGTTATGAGCTTTAACAGTTTATCAATTGATATGGATTGTTATGAGCTGTAACAGCTCTTATAAATGATCTCACAAAAGTGATAAGGAAATAAATAAAAATAATAAAATCACAGAAGCATTATCTCTTCTTGCCATACTTGATCAATCTGTATACTGAATAAATAATCAGAAAAGCTGGATTAAATGAAGAAGAATGTGGTATAAGGATTGAAGGAAGAATTCAATCTGAAATATGCAGGTGACACACTTTTTTTGCTGAGAATGAGGCAGTTTTGAAGCACTTGCTGATGAATAGCAATGGTTTCAGTCATCAATGTACAAGATTACAACTCAATGTACAGAAAACCAAAATTCTCACAATCGGATCAGTAGGTAACATCATGATAAATAGAGAAAATATTAAAGTTGTCCAGGATTTTGTCCACAATCAGTGCTCATAGAAGCAGCAGTCAAGACATAAAACAACACATTGCTGTAGGTAAATCTGCTGCATAACATCTCCTTAAAGTGTTGAAAAGCAAGGACATGACTTTGAAGGCTAAGTTGTACCTGACTCAAGTCATGATATGTGAAAGTTGGACATTGAATAAGGAAACCAAAGAAGAATTGATGCGTTTGAATTATATTGCTGGCAAAGAACAGTGAATGGGTGCCAAAAGGACAAACAAATTTGTTTTGGAAGAAGTGTGGCCAAAATGTTCCTTAGAGGCAAAGACATGAGACTGTCATTTGGGCATGTTGTCAGGAGAGACTAGTACCCAGAGAAGGACAGCAGATGTGGCAAAGTAGTGAAGAAGAGGACGACTTTGAACCAGATGGATAGACACCATGGCTGTATCAATGAGTTCAAACATCAGAACAATGTTGAGTATGGCCCAGTCCCCGTGAGTGTTTCATTCTGCTGTATATAGGCTTGTTATGGGTTAGAACTAACAACAACATTCTATCTTATTTCTCCCACAACTACCTGGCTGCTCACCAAAAAATCCCCTGGTGGATTTGATTGCACTATGTTGGGTCACATCATGAAAATCTTGGCAAGCCAGGTTAAAATGAAAACTATTTCCTATAATCATTTTTGAAGCAAATTCTAAATTTCAGTTAAGGTTTAGTGAAAATAACAATATAAAATTTCCCTACTGTGGCAGTTACATAGTCTCCTGGCAACTTGCAAAGGGGTGAAGTCTAGCCTGTGAATCAGCTCATAGACAATGAGGCCTTTGTGTAGGCATGACCTTCTCCTGAGAATTTTGGGAATTAACTGTATTCCTTCCTGGAGGTAGGACATACACTCTCTGCTACACATTCCTGTTGACAAGCCATACGGAGCTAAGCTGATGAAGTCAGAGCTTTGGAGCTGGAGGAGCCATGTGGAGACCCACACCAGTGCTAAGATGCTTCCACCACCACTGGATCCACAAGACTTTCCACCCACTGACCTGTGATCTTCCTGCATTCGGCATCAGTGCATGTGTTGCATGAGTTTGAAGAGGAATTATAGACTGGCATTGGACATATGGGCTAATATTGGACTTATGGACTTGAGCTGGACTGGGGTGGGATGTTTTCTTAATATACAATTACTCTTTGATATAAAGCTCTCTCTTATGATTGGGGCAGGGAATGTGCAGATGTGCTTTATACAATTGATGTATGTATATGTATGGATTGTGATAAGAGTTATATGAGCCCCTAATAAAATGTAAAAAAGGAAAAGAGAAGGAAAAAAAAGAAAATGATTAGGGCAAAGAATGTACAGATGTGCTTTATACAATTGATGTATGTATATGTATGGATTGTAATAAGAGTTGTATGAGCCCCTAATAAAATGTTTTAAAATAAATAAATAAAGCTCTCTCTTACATACATATATGTCTCCCTGGATTTGTTTCTCTAGTCTACGCACACTAAATCTATCTATGGGTCATTAGGAGAGTGGATTATAAACAATAGCCTGGGGAGTGGAGGAAGACAGGGGAGTCAATGTAGCAATATCAGGAAATCATTGGACTGCTAACCAAATGGTTTAAGGTTCAAACGAATCACTCCAATGGAAAGATGAGACTTTCTGAACCAATAAAGAGTTACAGCCTTGGAAATCCTACATAGGGTGACTATGTGTCAGGATTGACTCGGTGACAGTGGGTTTGGGGTATGCTTCACTTTAAGTGCTTTCATTTCTAATCATGTGTCCTTTATTTTATGTACTTATAATATTATTTGAAGAGTCCATAGACTGCACCAGATTGGTTAAGTGGTCCACAACACAAAAAGCTAAGATCCATTTGTTTTTTATTTCCCTTCCAGTCTCTAAATTTCAAGATTATCACTATCTCTCTCTTGCCAATATTCCCAACTCTCTTGCCCTGTTATCAATAGCTTGCCTTATCCGGTATCACTTGCCATACCAGTATCACTGAGCCTTGTGATCTGAATCTCACAGCAGTGCAGATTATGCCACTATCAATTCATGATCTCCAACATTTACCAAGTCCTCAGAGCTACTAAGTAATCCTTATTTCACTTTCCAGGTTTCTTTTCACTTCAGACTTTTCGTTCTCCATCTTTCCTCTCAACTCTTTTCTATCTAAAAACTCCCCTGACCTCAGCATATTATTTCCACCTCTCACTTCAAGAAAAGCATTGATGGCTTCAGATAATTTTTTTAATATTCACTATATATATCCACTATTTTCCCTGCCCTTTCATGACAATGGAATTGTCCCTCCTCTGGTCTATGGAGTTCCCTCTTTCATGAACTTAGTAAATACTGAGTCAGGACTACTCTGTGCCACACTGTGCAAGGCACAAAGCAGTGAAAGAAACAATGGTCCTTTCCGTTCTTGGTGTGCTTACCTGTCCCTCAACACTTCTCTCCCTTCTGCATTCAGCTTCCGTATGTCTTTTCCTTCCTTCGAATTTTATTTGTGTTTTTATATCTATTTATAAGAAAACCAAAATATATCTTATGCCTTCATACTCCCTTCTAGATAGTAGGTTATTTCTTTTTCCCCTTTATCAACATACTGTCTGAGAGAGTTGCCTAGACTTGGTTTACAATCTACACCTTACCCTCCTACTTCAACTAAACTCCTAATTTCAGCTCCTTGCATTCTCACCGTTGCCTTCATCTCTCTACTGAAACTACCCTCACCACGATCACCAGATGATCTCCTTGTCACTAATTTCAATGGAACCTTGTGTTACATTCATTCTTGCTTGTCCTCTTAGCATCATGCTGACCATAAAACGTTCTTCTCTTTTGGCTTCCTTTACTGTTTTCACATATGTCTTCTCCACATTTTCTAACTACACCTTCTCAGTCTCTGCCAAAGACCCTCCTTCTTCTGTAATTGTTGATGTTACTTAAGACTCTGTCCTGAGTTCATTTTTGTTTTTGTTGTTTTCGTTCTACACATTTTCCCTAAACAATCTCATTTTTATTTCTATAGCTTCTCTCTCTCTGACTTCCAAATCTATAAATCTGATTCATAGCTCTTTCCAGCAATTCAGTCCTAAGGACTTTCCCATGTATGGAACATCATTATCCTGTGATCTATATACCTGAAAATTAATGTTTTTCATTTCTTCTCCCCATTCTTTCCTAATTCTTCAGGATCCCCAGTACTAAAACAGTGACATTTTAATTACACCTATTGCTAAAGCCACATCTGGGACAGTTCTTTTTTTTTTATCATCAATAGTGGATTCAATAGTACCTAACCATAATCTACGATCATGTAGGATCTCAGAATGTGATCTTAGTTGAAAACAGGGTATTTTCAGATTTAACCAAGGTAAAATGAGATTATATCAGGTTATGGTGGGCATTAATTCCAATAATTAGCATCCTAATAAGGCAAAGTGACATGGATACAGACATATGTACACAGAGGAAAGGTCACATGACAACAATGCTAATGATTTGAGTAATGTAGCTAGCTACAAGTCAAGGGATCCCGAGGATGGCTGAGAGTTACCAGAAGCTGGAAGAGACAAGGAAAGACTCTTTCCTAGAGCCTTCACCGGGAGCATGCCTCTCCTGACACGTTGATTTCAGACTTCTAGTCTTCCTAACAATAAAACAACACATTTCTTTCATTTTAAGCCAGTCACTCAATTTGTGGAAATTTATTAAAGCAACTATATGGGGGCAAAAAATATGTCCCCTGACCACCAAGCAAATTCTATTTGCTACTGAGACTACAGATTAAATTTTTCTTGAAATCATCCGTTCTAATGCACGCACAGTCTCAGCTAGCTTCTACGCTTTCTCATCTAGGTTATTATGCAACTTTTCTTAGTGCCTTTTCCCTTCGATGCTGGTGTTAAGGCCAGATTCATGGGCATATTTCCTGTACATTGAAGAAGGCCCACACTCAGGAGGGTCCCAGGACTTATCTAATCAACTGCTGCTAGTGTCTTGATATTCTTAAATTTTATTTTGAAATGCAGGCTAAGGGAGCAATAGAGATAAGTGTGAGCAAAGGCAATCTATGAAGTATGAATGTCTGCCATTTCTTTTCCATATGGTGGTGGTAATGTCTCATGAACACAGAATTGAATGGATTCATGATATGTGGGAGCTCAGTGAACTTCAAGTTCAGTGCATGGTATGGATAGTAAGCCTACATTAGACCAGAAAAGGCAAGCTTTCCAATAGAGAACTAGAACCTATTTTGAAGGCAATAGCATTCCAAGAAACATCAATGCTATAGTTTATTGTGCCAGCCTGGCCGATAAACACAAGTAGGATTAACTGAAGGGCGGAGGGATAAATGGCTCGGTGAGCCTCACCTTGGTTGTTCTGTGCCTCAGTTTAAAGGGCTACACTACCTGTGGGATGTCTAGCCTGTGGACTGTGTCGCTGTAAGTTGAGGTCCCTTTAAGCCCACATGATTGGAATGTTCATCTCTGAAGCTGGGGACTGACAGTTGATGACAGTTAGGGACCGGCCTTGCTGTTTGCTGCCTGGGTATATATAGCCCAGCTCTCTCTACAGAAGGGGACTGGCAACTGGCAGCTCTCAAAACTTGAAGGACTGCTAGTTTCTCACTGCTTTATAATTTAACTGTTAATTTCTTGTATTATCTATCTGTATATTATTTAACGGTTTATTTCTTGAATTATGTATCTATCTTTATAAATATATTTATATATAATTACTAGCAATCTGGGTTGTCTCTCTAGAGAACCCTGTCCAATACAATCAATGACTAAGAGAACTTCTATCATACTCTCTCTTCTTACCCTTTACTCTTGTTACTTCCATGTATTAATCAGTCCCTTATGCTTAAAGAAGGGGAAAGGTAGAACAATATATTGTTCTTGTACTTTCAGTTCTTTTTCACTCATCAATCATAAACTAACGACAGAGAATGTTGGTAGAATGTAAAAGAAAATGAGTTGAATTTTTCTCAATCTGAGACACCGTATACCTTTTTATCTTCAGCCTCAAATCTCCTTTCCTTACTTCTCCACTTAAACATTATTTACCCAGTCTTCTTTGATCCCTTAATCTGAATGAGTCACTATTCTTAAGTACTTGAATAAAATCTTTCCTCCTGCTATCATCAGACAAACCATCATGTTGTGTAAGTTCAGCTGATTTTTGGCTGCGCAGAGAAGGAACAATGACTTTTTTGTTTATTGTGTCTCTATCATTTATCATAGAATCCGGTGTATCACAAAACTTAATATTAAATTGCACTGAATTGAAAATGTATTTTCTGTTTCCTGTATAAAATATTTCATATACATCTTTATTTGAAATCTTTTGAAGATCTCTGATTATTTTATAAAGATAAAGCCCCAGAAGTGAAATTATTATTTGATCAATGAATATAGTCACCTTAAAGTGACTTATATTGCCAAATTAATTTCTACATATTAATTGTTCTAAACCTATTTGCAAACTATTGACATTTTTTCTCCTCCTCCAGGACTACACTATATCCCTTCATTTATATACCGTAAATTTTATTTTTACATTAGTCAATGACATTTTATAATTTTCCTGGTATGACTTTCATCCAAGATCTCAAAGTAGCATCCTTGCTTTTCAACACTTAACAGAGATCTTGTGAAGCAGGTTTACCCAGTGCAACGCATCGTTTGATCTCTTGACCGCTGCTTCCATGAGCATTGATTGTAGATCCAAGCAAGAGGAAATGCTTGACAACTCCCATCTTTTCTCCATTTATTATGATGCTACGGATTGGTCCATTAGTGAGGATTTTGGCTGTCTTTATCTTGAGTTGTAATCCACACTGAAGGCTTCAATCCTCCATCTTCATCGGCAAATGCTTAAATTCTTCTTCCTTTCATCTGCATATCCCACGTTGTTAACGAGCCTTCCTCAAATCCTGATGCCTCATTTTTCTTCATATAACCCTGCTTCTCTGATGATTTGCTCAGCATACAGATTGACTAAGTATGGTGAGAGGATACCACCCTGATGCACACCTTTCCTGATTTTAAATCATGTAGTATTTCCTTGTTCTGTTTACAAAACTGCCTCTTGATCCATGTATAGTCTCAGCATGAGCACAATAAGTGTTCTGGAATTTCTATTCTTCTAAAGGATATCTGTAATTTGTTAGAGTACACACAGTTGAAGGCTGTGGTATAGTCAATAAAACACAAGTAAACATCTTTTTGGTAGTCTCTGCTTACAGCCAAGATCTATTAACATCAGCAATGTTATCCCTTGTCCTACATTCACTTTTGAATCTGGCCTGATCTTCTGGTGGCTCCCTTTTTGATATACTGTTGGATGATCTTCAGCAAAATTATACTTGCATATGATATCAATGATATTGTTCTATAATTTGAGCATTCCCTATGGTCATTTTTCTTTGGAATAGGTACAATATGTATCTCATCAAGTCAGTTGCCCAAGTAGCTGACTTCCAAACTTCTTGGCATAGAGTGAGAGTTTCTAGTACTTAATCAACTATTGAAATATTTCAGTTAATATTCTGTCAATTCCGGGAGCCTTGTTTTTGGCTAATGCCTTCAGTGCAACTTGGGCTTCTTTCTTCAATACCATTGGTTTTTGCTCATATGCTACTTCTTGAAATGGTTAAATGTTGACTACTGTATATACTCATGTATAAGCCAAGTTTATCAGCACAAAAAATGTGCTGAAAAACTGGGGTTCAGCTTATACACGGTTCAGTAGTACCCCAGCAAGGTGTAATATCTCACTGCCCCCACCCCCCCAGGAAATGGGACGAACAGCCATTGTCTCGAGGGTGATTGCCATTTCTCTGCTGTTCATTCAAAGCCCCACTGACACTGCAGGGATTTGAATGTTTGTTTACTCACATCTAACCAATCAGAGGCATCCTATGACGTGAATGGCTCCAATCCGCAGAAGCTGAACTGGTAAGGATGTGTCTGTGGCTGCGCTCCACCTCTCCCTTCTGGTCTCTGTGTTAATTCACATCCTGAATCCTCCGCCCGCACGGATTCCCCCCCCCTTGCCCCCCGCCCCTCCTCCCGGCTAGCACGTCACGGGGTGTGGGGGACAGTACCATGAAAATTCTTTTTCAAAGTCTTGTTTTTTTATCCTACTAGAAATTGATACTTTTGAACCAAATCAAAAACGCCGGTCATATAAGGCTGGTTTCAAAATGAAGGTTCTGTCAAGAGCAGAAGAGAGCAATAACAATATTGCAAGTAGGGAATTCTGTGTTGACAAAAAGCAAGTGAGGGAGTGGTGGAAAATGAAGGCTGACTTGGAACAGATTCCAAAAACTAAAAAAGTTCGTCAAAAAACAAACAAACAAACAAAAAAAGTTCGTCGTGGTTTAACATCTTTTTATGGGGCTCTAGAGAGTGAATTGCATAAATGGGTTATGGCGTGTCATCAAAATGGTTACTGCGTAACACGCATGGGAATCCGAATACGTGCTCTACAAATGGCTAAGGATGACAAATATAAAGCACCAGGCATTGAAAAATTTGCTGTGTCAGCACAATGGTGTACCCGCTTCATGAATAGGTTTGGCCTACCGGTATGTTTGAGACAAAGAACAAAGATTTCCCAAAATTGCCACAAGACCTTGAAGAAAAAATTATGTCATTCCAGTCATTTATTACAAAAAAAGAAGGATTTATAATGATGACCTGGAAGATATTGGGAATATGGATGAAACTGCCAAGACTTTTGCTCTTCCAAGCAACAGAACTGTGGCAAGTTTAGGAGGAAAAAAAAAACATTTTTCTCAAAACCACAGGAAATTTAAAAAAACCCAACACCTTACAGTTGTTCTATCATGTTTGGCTAATGGAACTAAGCTGCATCCTGTCATTATTTTTAAAAGAATGACCTTGCCTAAAATAATCAATTTCCCACCAAGAATTACTGTGCGTGGACATGTTAAAGGCTGGATGGATGAAGACGGAACAAAAAAAATGGCTGGAAGAAATTTGGAACATACGACCAGGAGCAGCCTTAAAGAAAAAGCCATCGTTACTTGCTTGGGACATGTTCAGAGCCTACTTATCGGATGGCATAAAAAATATTGGCAAAATTTAGTAAAGTTACAGTACTTTAGCCGTTATTCCAAGTGGGCTTACATCTGTACTGCAGCCTCTGGATGTATCTTTGAATAAGCCTTTTAAAGACCGTGTGCAAAGGATGTGGCATGAATGGATGTCATCTGGTCAAGCCCGACTAACAAAAGGAGGAAATCTCATGAAGCCTGACATAGAGTTAATAGCAAAGTGGGTTTGAGATGCATGGGAAGACATTCCAGAAGACATGGTGCGACGTGCCTTCCAGAAATGTAGTATTAGTAATGCTGTGGATGGCAGTGAAGACTGCGCTTTGTATGAAAATGACAGCAGTGATGGTGATGACGGCGATCTCAGTGAGGACAGCGTCTAGGGTGACCTCACACCAGCTGAAGCTCTGCATGAAGATAAGGATGATGATGAGGAATCCAGTTTTGAAGGATTTTAACTCTTTACATTTTAGCTTGGTTGCTGATTGAGCTCAGGGAATAGTACTCTGAAGGTATCATTGTTGATACCTTATTGTTTTTGTTGAACCTATTTTCCACTTACTGTGCTGGTTTACTAATGCTAAATACTTGTCCTTTTATTTATGTTTTTTTATTTAAAATAAATATTTAAATACATTACCCCACTGATGTCTCAATTTTTAGTAATTTTATTTTCATTTGTTTTGATTATTGAAACTCACCAATAGCTTCTGCATTTTCCACCCTAGGTTTATAATCGAGTCAATCAGTTTTTCTGGTTTCCCAGGTAATAATTAGGTACCTCGGTTTATACTCGGCTAATATATTCGCGCATATGGTAGTTCTTCGAACTACAGTGACTCTGTGTATTCTTTACATCTTTTGATGCTTCCTGCATCATTCATGACTTTGCCCAGAGAATCTTTCAAAATTGCAAGTCAAGGATTGAATTTTTCTTCCGTTCTCTCTGTTTAAGAACTGCTCAGTATGTTCTTCCTTTGTGGTCTCCTAACTCTAGGCCTCTGCACGTTCCAGTACAAATAGTTTGCTTTATTTTCTCAGGCTGCCTTTAACCTTTTTTTCTGTTTAGCTCTCTTGCTTCAAAATTTCTTCCATTTGCCTTAGCTACTCTATGATTAAAAGCAAGTTTCAGAGTCTCTTTTGACATCTACTTTTATCTTTTCTTTCCCTCTTATCTTTTTTTAATGGTTCTGCAAACTGTTTACTTTTAGGGTACCCATACATCTTTTTTTATTCCATGCAATGGGTGAAAATTCCCTACCAAAACACAAAGCATAGTAGTTGGGTCAAAAGGCTGTTGATACCTAGAGGGATGCCTAAAGCCAAGTATCAGCATCTGGCTAAAAGTAGAGTCTGGCAAATGGCTGGCAGGGAAATGCAAGAATGAAGAAAGCAGGTTTGATAACGTGCTAATCAGCCACAACATTTAGTAAAGCTCAAGGGCACTATGCATAAGGAATGTCTTCAAAGCATCTTCGTTGGGCCCTATAGCCACCCCTTAATTCGCTTGGCCCTAAGGTGGAAGGGATTCTACAAGTTTCTTTACATTCACATAAAGCACCTCATTTGTATATTTTCACCTCACCCCTACCCTAGTTATCTCGTCAAACTCTCTTATCATTTCCTCATTGCTCAAATGCACATCATAGGTGGCTTCCTTATACTCCTCCAGGGACTGAGTCAGCCCTTTGTTGGTTTTTCTTTGTGCTTTCCTGGGTACATTCTGAGCTGGTGCTTTGCTGCAGCCCTGGTTTCACTGGCAGGCTTTTCTTTGGGCTTCCCCTAAACCTCTGCCTTTCTCTTATCTTTTAGCGTTTCTTGATTTGCCTTACCCTTCTTTTCTTTCTTCCCTTCATTTCCTACCTTTTCCTTGTCTTCTGGAGTGCCAGCAGTTTCTGGCTTTCCCTTAATCTGCGACTGTTCTTCATGCTCCATCCTAACAGGTTTTTAGGTTTCCTTCATCTTCACTGTTGAGTGTTTCCATGTTGAGTGTGCCCCCCTCGTCCTGTCCTTCCAGCCTTCTGGACAGGTTTGTTCTCCTCCAGCCTCGTGGAGTGCTAGGAACACAAATTTGAAGACACTTGGAACAACAGTAAAGAGCTCAGGGATCTGAACAGAAGGCCCTAGAGCCCCATCACTCAAAGGGCCAGCGAGCACAGTGATCTGGTGCTCATATTGGCCTCTTTTGGATCTTTTAAATGATCTTTTGCTTTCTTCATGTACGTGTGTCCTTAACATTTTGTAACCTGCTATTTTCTCAAATAAAATCCATCATTGTGAGTATGTCTGTGAGTTCAGGGTGATCATTGCAATGAATTATTGAACTCATCAAAGAAGTGCAATGCCATGGGAGGGAGGGTAGAGGTCAGAATAGGGTGAAAAAGGATGGGAGATGGAGGATGGAGGCACGTCTGAGCTCTCCCTCTGGCAATTGGCCTTGGGCTGGTATGGAGTTGAATGTTCCTCCTCCCCATTTCCTTAGACACCAATGGTTGGTTGTATCTTAGATGGCTGCTTAAAAACTGGGACGTAGAACACTAAGAGCTCTGTTACACCATTTGAGTTGCCTGCAGGACCTTGATCCTAAGGCAAACAATGTTTCATTCTGTGTACATAGAGTCAATATGGGTTGGAACTGACTGGATGCTACCTAATAACAAAGTTTAAATACATCCCTGGTCCAGTTTAGAGGCAGCATTATCAGATTATTCAGAAACAATTTGAGTAACTTCCACGAAACATTTGGTAATTCTAATAGTAGTATCATTAATCTAGGCAATCCTTTGTACTTTTAAATGTCATCATTTACCTTGGTTAATTTGTGCAGACTTTATCGTTATTCAGTATTACTAAAACTAAAAAAATGTTTCCTATCTAGAAAGTGATTCCCCCTCTATTTCCCTCTTATCCCTGATAAACACCAAAAAAGTTTATTTTCTGGGTGTCATAGTGGCTAAGCATTGGGCTCTCAGTTAGCAGTTCAAAACCAGCAGCTCAGTGAGAGAAAGATGATGCTTTGTACTCCAGTAAATAGTTACAGTCTCAGAAATCCACAGGGTCTACCCTGTCCTACAGTTCTACCCTGTCCTACAGGGCCACTAAAAGTAAGCATGTATTTAGTAGCAATGCGTTTGTTTGTTTTTATATCTAAATTTGTCTTTAGTGTAATAGTGAGATATTGCTGTATTTATCTTTCTGTGATTGATTAATTTCACTCAGCATAATGTCCTCCAAATTCATCCATATTATGATGTATTTTGATAACTCATCATTCTTGTTTGGGGCTGTATAGTATTCTCTTGTGTACTATGTACCACAGTTTGTTTATCTATTCATCTGTTAATGGGCAGTTAGGTTGTTTCTAACTTTTCACAATTGTCCATAACATACACAATATCTATACATTTATATTCACAGTGAGTATAGACATGCATAAGTCTGTTCATAACAGTACCTTTAGTCCTTTAGGATATATCACTCTATGTGAGATTCTGGATCATAGGATATTTCCATTTTCAGGTTTTTTGAAGAAGCATTATACCATTTTCCAAAGTGGTTGAACCAATTAAAATATAACCAGCAGTGAAGTAAGACTCCAGGCTCCCCACAAACTTGCCATCATTTATTGTTTCCTAGTTTTGATTTTTCAATTATGTATTTGCAGGGGTAAGATGGTATTTTGTGGTAATTTTGATTTGGATCTCTCTTATGGCTAATGATTGCAAGAATCTCTTCATGTGTGCATTGGCTGCTTCACTGTTCTCTTTGGTGAAGTTAATTAATAAATATGAATATTGCACCAAATTTTGATTTTGGCTTTGGGAGTAGTCTGAAATGTGCTGCCGTATTATACACTTCATTTTCAGTCTGCAGAACACTGGATTGTAAAATGCTGAGTTTAGAAAAAGTTCTAACATCTCTAAGTTTGTTTCCAACTAACTTTGTATATGGTACCTGTATAAGAAATATTTTTATTTGGAAAAGGATATCAGGAATGATTTTACAACATGAAGCATATAATCAATGGCACTGACTTAGACATGTAAAAGTTGTGGAATTGGAGAATGTTTTGTTGTGTATTTTTGACACAATTAGAAAAAAATAATTCCATGAGTAACAATGAGTACAATGAAGAAGAAAATGTTCTGATATTGAATGTGGTGATAATTGTACAACTCTTCATGGTATGATTGAATTATTGGATTGTATGATATGAGGATGAAATTCTAATTAAATTGTTAAACAAAAGAAAGACATATCTTCATGTGTTGGAATTGTACCAATCAGTTGAAGGATAAGGGTGTTTTTATTATTGCAAGAACAAAATGTTACAATAATTAATGATAATTTTGAAAACCTTAATTTTAAATAAAATTTTATAAAAATTAATAACTATGAAAAATTCAATAGTATAAAAATGAATTTAAATCATTAGAATTATTAAAGTTATAGGCATTACCTAGATAGATAACTTGAGGAATAATTTTATATCTTTATTGAGTTAATTATATTATTATATTTACATAATAATATGAGGTAGAATAATTAAAGTATGCAGGCACCCATCCTGTCCCACCTGCATGCAAAAAAAAAAGAATGATGAGCTGATATTATATAGCAAAATTTTATGTGTTAATAGAATTAATATTAGTTCTATTAATTAAACAAAATAACCTTTAAGTACGATGTTTAATTTAGCTCTACTTTACACTTGAGATTTTTTTCTAGGAATTCTTTCATTCTCTGAAAATTATTTAAGGGCAGAATGTCAAATTTGCAATCAACAAATTTTATGAAGAAATAAAATTAAAATTTTGGTATAGAAATTCATGAAATAGCATCTTTAATCGAGTTATTAAAATGATTCTGAAGATAAAGTAATAGGCTGCCTGTAAAATATCTTGCCTCTTCATAGAAAAGGCAGGTGGTAAGTGAAGATGTTTTAATATGGAAGATACACAGTAGAGTGACTAGAACAATCTAGCAGATGATGGTGCTCATACACTTTTCACTTTTGTTTTGATATGCTTATGCTTGTTCAAAGCATTAATAATCATACCATAATGAATGTTTTATACAAGCATATCATCATACTTAAATTAATGTAATAATATCAAAATTTTAAATGTATATAGTTTATTCTTATATTCCAGATGTTTAATTTATGATTATTTTCTATATTTCTACCTTGATTTGGTCTGAAAATTGATTTTAACACCCAGCTGTTTGATATTCTGCCAAAATGTGTTCATTGTGATCCTAATTTGCACATTTGATTTATCCATTATTTCAGAATATATTTAGAAGAATTTGCTGTGTTTCAATTTTTTTATTTATTATAAAGCAAGTTTATTTCTACAAAGTGGAGGTGTCTGATGTTTCCCCTGGCAAGAGTAGACCCACAGGTCCACAGTAGCAGCATGGCACAGGCTCCAGCTTCTTGCTTCAGCATCTTTACTGGGGACCAATGATGTTGGGATCATGAAGGGGCAGACTGGTCACAAGCTGTTCAAAGTCGCCCAGGCTCCAGGGCAGGGATGATACATTTTCAGGACCATGACAAGATCCATTCTCTGGGTGGGGCTGATTGAAGGTGAGGAGGAGGTCATGTGTGGTACTGAGCCAGTCGCAACAAGGCTTGGTGTAGTGTCACCTCCTTTGCCACCTGCTGGTTTTCCTTCGCTACCTGCTGCTTGCCAGAGAGGATCCACGCCTCTTGACAGCAGCTCCTTAAGGCCAGGTTTTCCAAAGGGAGGGGCCGCACAGCCTCCATCCACGCCTCTTGACAGCAGCTCCTTAAGGCCAGGTTTTCCAAAGGGAGGGGCCGCACAGCCTCCACTTGCACACCCCTAGTTCCCTGCACCCCGCCAACATCCTCAAAGTGGTACCTGGGTTGGGGAGAGCAGGATCAGGGAGGGGCATTTCCCCCCTCCCACTCCTCATCTCCCTGTCCCCCACGAACGTCTAAATCCCAAGATTCCCGCAGTCCTGCCCTTGGATTCTCATTGCTCCCATTCTGCTGTATTTTAATTTTCAAAGGATCCAGGTCTGCCTAAATAAGATAGACTGGATAAATAATCTGGAGGAGAAAACAATGGGACTGATGGTTCCGGGGGGACATGGGAAAGGGGGAGTTGGGGGAAAGGAAGTGGTGATAACAAACTTAGGGACAAGGGAACAACAAGTGATCCAAATCGGTGGTGAGGAGGGTGTAGGAGGCCTGGTAGGGCTTGATTAAGGATAATGTAACCGAGAGGAATTACTGAAACCCAAATGAAGGCTGAGTATGATCGTGGGACAACAGGAAAGTAAAAGGAAATAGAGGAAAGAACTAGGAGACCAAGGGCATTTATAGAGGTCTAAATAAAGTCACGTACATACATAAATATATTTATATATGAGAATGGGGAAATAGATCTATGTGCATATATTTATAGGTTTAGTATTAAGGTAGCAGATGGACATTGGGCTTCCACTCAAGTACTCCCTCAATGCAAGAATACTTTGTTCTATTAAGCTAGCACTCCATGATGCTCACCTTCCCAACATGATCGCTGAAGACAAAGTGGGTGCATAAGCAAATGTGGTGAAGAAAGCTGATGGAGCCCAGTTATCAAAAGATATAGAGTCTAGGATCTTAAAGACTTGAAGGTAAACAGGCAGCCCTCTAACTTTGAAGCAACAAAGTCTACATGGAAGAAGCACACCAGCCTGTGGGATCACAAGGTGCCGAAGGGATCAGGTATCGGCATCAAAGAACAAAAAAAATCAAATCATTGTGAATGTAGGGGAGTGCAGAGTGGGGACCCAAGACCCATCTGTAGGCAACAGGAGGGGGAGGAGATGAGCCAGTCAGGGTGCAGTGTGACAACAATGAAACATACAATTTTCCTCTAGTTCCTAAATGCTTCCTCCTCTATCCCAACCTACCCCCACCACTATCGTGACCCCAATTCTACCTCACAAATCTGGGTAGACAAGATGATGTACACTGGTACAGATATGAACTGGAAACACAGGGACTCCAAGACAGGTGATACCTTCAGAACCAGTGGTGAAAGTGGTGATACCAGGATGGTGGAGGGAGGGTGGAGTGGAAAGGGGGAACAGATTACAAGGATTTACATATAACCTCCTCCCTGGGGGGAGGACAAGAGAAAAGTGGGTGAAGGGAGATGTAGGATGGTGTAAGATATGACAAAATAATAATAATTTATAAATTATCAAGGGTTCATGAGGAAGGGAGGAGCAGGAAGGGAGGGGAAAATATGAGGAGCTGATACCAAGGGCTCAAGTAGAAAGCAAATATTTTGAGAATGATGATGGCAACAAATATACAAATGTGCTTGACACAATGGATCTATGTATGGATTATGATAACAGTTGTACGAAACCCCCAATAAAATGATTTTAAAATATATTCACTGATTCTTCATAATAATTAAAATGAGAATGATGATGGCAGCAAATGTACAACTGTGCTTGGCACAATGCATGGATGGATGAATTGTGATAAGAATTGTATGAGCCCCCAATAAATGATTAAATTTTAAAATATGTTATTTTTAATTAATGGTGATAGGAATGCAAAACTTGGAAATAAAGAGGAAGTACCATCAGTTGGATTGGACTATGGCTTTTATGACTGAAATGAAACTGGAGATCACATTATCGAATTTTGCAACAACTTCATGACAAATGCCTTTTTTCAAGAACAAAATTTGACTATACACGTAGACTTCTCCAGATGGAATACATAGAAATCAAATTGACTACATTTGTGCGAAGAGATGATGCGAAGCTCAATATAAGTAGCTGAACAAGGCCAGGGACCATCAGTTGGACAGACCATCAATTGCTCATAAACAAGTTCAGGTTGAAGTTAAAGAAAATGAAAACAAGTCCAGGAGAATCACAATATGACCTTGAGTCTGGGAACATCTCAAGAACACATTTGAGACATTGAAGACCACAAAGTATTGAAGATTTGATGAGCCATGGGATGACATCAAGAACACCATACAAGTAGTTCTTTTGTCTGCAATGCTTCTTCGCAGCCATCCTGGGAGGTACATCTTTCTATGGTCCTTAGCCTGTCATCCATGAGCTCCCTTGACCTCTACCTTGTTCTGTGGGTGGGGGCTCCCACCACGTTGCCTCTCTGTCTCGGTGCTGCTCTGCTACTCTTCCTCACAGTCTCATTCTGGCTTTTCTGCTCTGTCCCATTGTCTCAATGTGACGGCCTCTGGTGCTTCTGGTACCTCCGATGCCTCTGGTGCCCCTTCAGGCAGAGACCTTGCATTCATTCTGCGGATGGCTCTTTTTTCTTGATGTCACAAGATTCTCTGTCCTGGTTTCTAAAATGGCTTACTCTTTTACCCAGGGAAAAACCAAAGTGAACAAAATCCCTGAGTTTGTCTTCTGCACCTTAATTGGTGCTCCCACCCAGTTGATAGAAATTAAAAACTAGTCATAGATGAGCCATACCAAGTGTGGTAATTACATAATCTGTTGTCAATTTGAGTCTTATGAGTGAAGGGGTAGAGTTTAGCCTGTCAATCAGGTCACAGCTTGATGACCTCATTTGGAGGCACTAAGGAAATAAATAGCTCACTCGAGGCAGGACACAAGTTCACTCCCTGGGAGACCTTGCAGCTGACAAGACATGGAGCTACACTAGTGCCCTGGGCCTGAGGAGCCACATGGAGAACCCTGCCAGCACGGAGATGCTTTCAACATCATTGGATCCACAAGACTTCCCACCCACTGGTCTATGATCTTCCTGCATTTGGCGTTGTGTTAGTCTGGGTAGACTAGAGAAACAAAGTTATAAACAAGCATATGTATATAAGGGAGAGGTTTATATACAAGAGGAATTGAACATTGAGAAAACATCCCAACCTAGTCCAGTCCAAGGCCATAAGTCTGATATTAGCCGATATGTCTGATACCAATCCATAAAGTCCTCTTCAGACTCACGAAACACATGCAGTGATGCCAAATGCAGGAAGATCACAAGTCAGTGGGTAGAAAGTTTTTGGATCCAGTGGCATTGTAAGCATCTCAGCGCTGGCAGGGGTCTCTCTGGCTTCTCAGTCTTCAGAGGACTGGTTGCATCCATGTGGCTTGTGTTCTGAAATGTCTCTCAGGGTGTAGCAGAGAGAGAGAGGTGTCTTCCACCTCCAAGGAGTAAGTACCAGATTTCCCAGAATTCTCAGGAGAAGGCCATACCCACACAGAAGTCTCATTGGCTATTTCCAGATTGACAGCCTAGATTCCACCCCTACATTCTTAATCCTTAAATTGACACCAGATTAGGTGACTACCATAGGTGTCATTGTATGTGTTGCATGATTCTGAAGAAGATTTTATAGATTGGTATTGGACATATGGGCTAATATCAGACTTATGGACTTGAGCTGAACTGAGCTGGGATGTTTTCTCAATATTCAGCTGCTCTTGTATATAAAGCTCTTTCATATATATATGAATTTGTTTCTCTAGTCAACTCAGACTAACACATCAAGAAATTTGAATTTCATAGTCTCTAAGCATCTAGAGCAAAAGACAAAGAAGAAAACCAAAGATTTAAAGATGAAACTTGTCCACAGGACTAATAGTTTATATAAACTATGATTTCACTTTTAGACCAGAAAAATTAGATGGTGCCGGGCTATCACTACTAAACATTGCAACAACCAGAAACACAATAGAAGGTCCCAGATAGAATGGAAGAAAAATGCGAAACAAAATGTAAGTTTCTAAAAAAGAAAGGCCAGACTTACAGGACCAGTAGATGCTAGAGGAACCCCCAACACTTTTGCTTTGGGATGCTCTTTTAACTTGGTATTCAAACCATTTCCAGTAGTCACCTATATCAGCTGAAAGTTTAAGTGGCTCATAAAAGAAGTAATACCACTCATGAATAAAAAGTTATTTAAATGGAACCAAAGGTCAAGATTTACCCTAGACTAAAGATGAAAACATAAGGTGTAACATGTTGCTAGAAACAGAGCAAGAATGGAAATAAAGAGAATACCAACACATTATGAAAAATTGGATCAATATCACTGATTAATATGTATAGAAATTATTAAATTAAAAACTAATTTACTGTCTAAAATTTATAATAGTAAAAATTATAAGCAATTGAGGCTTGTAAGTAATAGATTGGCTATACACACTAGGAGACATTCATACAATGAAAGTCTCTTCAGCTATTTAAAGTAAAAAAACTATACAGATATGAAAAGGTGTCCAAAATATACATTTTAAGCAAGAAAGTTATACCAGAGGCTTCAAAATGTTTGTGGAAAATAAAATAGAAAGATAATGGGTTTCTTAAAAAATGAACTTCTTGAATCCCCTGTACAAGCACAACCCTGTACAAGCACAATCCCCTGTACAAACCAGATCTATTCCTGTGTGTCTTTAAATCTAAATTAGGTCTTTACATTGTATTTGTAGATCACTCTGAACAGGCACATATAATGTAACAGACACATGTACTGCAAGTGAAAGTGACTGTGGCGATGAATGCTTGTGCTGAGGGCTGTTCAGTTGGTTTCAAAATTTACTTAACATTTTAGAGAAAGCAGTCGTTATCCATGAAGTGTACCTTCGTCATCCAGGGACAAATAGCTCTGTGGAGAAAGATGAGGCTTTCTGCTCCTTGGAAATCAAGAGGGGCACTTTTACTCTTTCCTATGAGGTCTTTCTATGAGTGAGAATCAACTCAATGGCTGTGATTTTTTTTGTTTTTTTAACCCTGGCTTGCTGGTATAGTAAATGATACCTATAATAAAAATTATTTTTAATAAATATAATAGTATCGTGAGATATAAGAAACCATAAGAAATATACACCACTTGTATTTTTATGTAATAATCATCTCTAGCAATGAGGTTATAGGACATTCATACTTTGATTTTAAATACTTACATAATGTTTGTATTTTATTAGGAGAATACTTCATCTTTTAGAACCTCCTCAAATAAATAAATACATTAAAATATAAATTGAACCACAGATATTGTTTTCCTGCTTGACTTCTAATCATAAAACTGGAGGTTCAAGTCCACCCAGATGCACCTTGTAAGAAAGGTATAGTGGTTTATGTCTGAAGAAGCACATCAGCCTGTCCCAACTCGACTGGTGAGAACAAAGTGGGTGCATAAGCAAAAGTGGTGAAGAAAGCTGGTGGTGCCTGGCTGTCAAAAGATATAGAATCTGGGGTCCTATAGGCTGGAAGATAAACAAGGGGCCAATAAAGTCCACATGGAAGAAACACGCCAGTCTGTGAGATCACAAGGCGTCGAAGGGAGCAGTGATGAAATATACAATTTTCCTCTAATTCTTCAATGCTTCCTCCCCTCCAGAATCATGATCCCAACTCTACCTTAAAAATCCGGCTGGACAAGAGGATGTACATTGGCACAGTGGTGAGAGTGGTGATATCGGGAGGGTGGAGGGAAGGTGAGGGAGAAAGGGGGAACAGATGACAAGGTCTACATATAACCTCATCCCTGAGGGATGGACAGAGGAGAAGTGGGTGAAGGGAGACATTGGATGGTGTAAGATATGACAAAATAATAATAATTCATAAATTATGATGGGTTCATGGGGGAGGGAGGGTAAAAATGAGGAGCTGATACCAAGGACTCAAGTAGAAAGCAAATGTTTTGAGAATGATGATGACAACATATATACAAATGTGCTTGCCACAATTGATGTATGTATGGATTTGTGATAAGAGTTGTATGAGCCCCCAATAAAATGATTTTAAAAAAAGAAAACTCTATATAGCATAGATGTACCCTGGTACACCTGGAATCACTTCTGTGATCCAGTTTTGTCATCTAGTTATACAGAACTTTCATTTTCTCATGCAGTTCTTGCTGATCTTTCAACCATTTCAGCATGAATTAGGTCTCATTTTATCAGTTATAATTGTTGAAAGACACAAAAACATATAATTGATTAAATTTCAGACGGGTCTGTTTAATATAAACCCTTTTGTATTAAATCAAGGAACTCAAGTTAATCAAATAAGAGAACACGTCTTTAAGGACACACGGAGGCCTGGGGTCTAAATGATTGAGTGGTTTTTCAGTCAGTCCTCCCAGGAACTAGAACCAGTTGACAAGAGGACCCAGTAAGCTCAAGGGTCTAAGAATTCTTGCTGTGTAATTTTTCAGAATGTCTTGGCCTCTTTCTGAATGTATGCCCGATTTTCCTCCTGTTTTCACTGCACCTAGTCAATCCTCGACTACTTATATTTATTCTCTTTAGACTTCTCAGAAACCTCACGTTTATTCAATAACTCTCTTTCTTGCACACTCTACCTTTTCCTACAGATTTTGTCCACAAATACATAAATATGCTCCAATGTCTCTTATCTTAAAAAGTAAACCTCCTTTGACCCCACATCTTCCTTCCTTCCTTCCTTCCTTCCTTCCTTCCTTCCTTCCTTCCTTCCTTCCTTCCTTCCGTCCTCATACTTTTATCAAAGGTCTTTTAAAAAAAATCATTTTATTAGGGACACATACAACTCTTATCACAATTGATACATACATCAATTATGGAAAACACATTTGTATATTCATTTTACATCCTCTAGTCTAGCCAGATTTGTAAGGTAGAATTGGGATCATGATAGTGCGGGGAGAGGAAGCATTTAAGAATTAGAGGAGAGTTGTGTGTTTCATCGTTGCTACACTGCACACTGAGTGGTTTCCCGACGACCCTTCCGTAAGGGGATGTCCAATTGCCTACAGATGGGCTTTGGGTCTCCACTCCGCACTCCCCCTCATTCACAATGATATGATTTTTTTTGTTCTGATGATGTCTGATGATCCTTTCGACACCTTGTGATCACACAGGCTGGTATGCTTCTTCCATGTGGGCTTTGTTGCTTCTGAGCTAGATGGCCGCTTGTTTACCTTCAAGCCGTTAAGACGCTAGATGCTATATCTTTTGATAGCTGGACACCATCAGCTTTCTTCACTTATCAAAAGTCTTAAAAGGTTAGTCCATACATCTACCTTCATTTCACCTCTTTTTCACCCCTTAAACCAAACCCATAGCCATTGTCTCATAAATCACCTTTTAGGACTGAGTAAAAATGTCCAACAGGCATTTTCCTAAGTGTAATCTTTATGGATTACATAAAAAGCAGGCTGCTGCATTTTTCTCCTGTAAAAGTGGCTGGTGGCTCTTTCCCTGTCCCCGCCGAGCTGTGCGGAGGCGGAGGCTCCGGTGTGTTCAAGATTCGGTCCCACCCGTAACCTACTGCCATGGCCGAGGAAGGCATTGCTGCTGGAGGTGTAATGGACGTTAACACTGCATTACAAGAGGTGCTGAAGACCGCCCTCATCCACGATGACCTAGCACGTGGAATCCGCGAAGCTGCCAAAGCCTTAGACAAGCGCCAAGCTCATCTTTGTGTGCTTGCATCCAACTGTGATGAGCCGATGTATGTCAAGCTGGTGGAGGCCCTGGGTGCTGAACACCAAATCAACCTCATTAAGGTTGATGACAACAAGAAACTAGGAGAGTGGGTGGGCCTCTGCAAAATTGATAGAGAAGGAAAACCCCGGAAAGTGGTTGGTTGCAGTTGTGTGGTTGTTAAGGACTATGGCAAAGAATCTCAAGCCAAGGATGTTATTGAAGAATACTTTAAATGCAAAAAATGAGCAAATAAAACTTGGCTAATTGTTAAAAAAAAAAAGTGGCTGGTGGTTCAAACTGCAGAGTTTTTAATAAGCAGCTAAGTACTTTAACCACTGTTACCCCAAACCTCCTTATCAAGCCCTTACCCCACACTAATCTGCTCTCCTTTCTATACCACCACTGAGACTGCTCTTCTTTTTTTAAATCATTTTACTGGGGGCTCAAACCACTCTTACCACAATCCATCCATTCATCCATTGTGTCAAGCACATTTGTACATTTGTTGTCATCATCATTCTCAAAACATTTTCTTTCTACTTGAGCCCTTGGTATCAGCTCCTCATTCCCCATCCTTCCCTTCTCCACCCTCCCTCCCTCACCTTTGATAATTTATAAATTATTATTTTTCATGTCTGACACTGACTGACGTCTCCCTTCACCCACTTTTCTGTTGTCTGTCCCCCAGGGAGGGGGTTATATAGAGATCATTGTGAGCAGTTCCCCTTTTCTCCCCAACGTTCCCCTTCCCCTCCTGGGAGGCAGAAGAGAAGCAATCCCAGCATCAGCCCAAGACCAACTCCTATGAGCTGGAGGTCAGACATCCCTCCACCTGCCAACCTTTGCCAATTCTGACACTAATTATCCCTCCCAAGGTACACTCTACTTCAATACAACATTCAAAAATGCCTTTCAATGGCTGCATACTACTCACAGACCATCTAGAAATATTGGGGTTTATTAGATAATTCAAGATCAGAAATGGTAAGGATAGAGTTATTTCAGCCAGGTGTGTCTCTTCACTGGTATGCCAGGCCTGCAGGTATGCCTTTCTCTGATCTTCTATCTCTAAGCCACATGGCCTCTTAGCTTATGCTCTGCTTTGGCAATGTTACAACTTCATTAGCACTGCTGATAAATACTGACAGTTCATCCCATTCTGCCATAAACCTTGACCCCAAAGGGCTCAGTTTTAACTCTGTGAATCGGCAAACCTAGTTCCCGCTACTAAAAGCCGGGAGGAACTCCACTCCACAAGTGAGTTCCCTGCATGAAGCACTCAACTTTACTTATACCATGGATGAGGGAGCCCTCCACTCTGTCTTGTGCTGTTGGCCTTGCTGCTTCTGCTGCGGCCACTTCTCCGCCACTTCTCTGATGCCACAATTTTTTCTCCCAAATCAAGGAGGTTCAGGATACAGGGAAATCAAGGTCCAAAGAATGCAAGCCACTCCTGGCTCTTGTTTCTTGATGGCAGTGAAATTCCCCTCCCCAAAGTTTATTGTTGAAATCAAGTCAATCACTTCATGACTTTCACTACCCCTAATTTAGATATCCAATTTCTAACTTCTTGTTTCTATCAACTCAGTAAGTAGTGCTGGTGGCACACTGGGTTATATTCTGGGTTGTAACTGCACCGTCAGTTATTCAAACCCGCCAGTCACTCCAAGGGAGAAAGTGAGAATATCTGCTCCTGTAAAGATTTAGCATCTCAGAATCCCCACATAGGCTCATTGTGAGCTGGAATCAACTCAATGTCAGTGGATTTGGGGTTTGGATCATCAACAGAGGACTCTGAGAATCAAGCTTGTTTTGTGATGTGAACACTCTTCAGTATAGTTGGAAATTTGAGCATCTGAGCCATAGCAAAGTCCAATCCAGAGCAATCAAATTGCAGCAATTTGGGGATTTCTATTCCAGTAAATGGAGCAGTTCTGCCCTGTCCTTGAAGGTCACTATGAATCAGCATCAACTCAATGGCAGTGAGTTTGTTTTTTGATAGTATCAGGGTGCCCTGGTGGCATAGTGGACAACACACTGGGCTGCTAACTACAAGATCAACAATTAAAAACCACCTTCTATTCCATGGGAGAAAGATGAGGTTTTCTACTGCCATCAAGAGTTATTAGTCTCAGAAACTCACAGGGGCAATTCTACCTTGTCATTATAGGGTCAGTATTGACTTGATGGCAGTGAGTTTAGCTTTTGAGATTACAATGTTAAACATTTTCCTTAACTTTAGTCAGTAATTAAAACAAAATTTGGCACAAGAAGGGTGTGGTGCTCTAACAGATACTTAAAATGTGGAATTACCCAATTTACCCATATCTACCAGAAACTAATAGAGTTTTTTGGTGTTTAATAGTAAAAGCCTAGGTTGCTTTGAAGAAACTGTTGGTGGAACTAAGGATGTCAAAGACAATTCTAGTGAGCTCTCAGAAGCAAGTGAGGATATCTATAAAAAAGGAGACTAAAGACAGGCAGAAGCAGTGACAGAGGAAGGGCTGCAGTAGAATTAGGAGAACAGCAAGAAACAGCATAGGAGCTACACCACAGAGCAAGAGAGTTGAGAACCTTAGGGCAGGAGGCATCCTGGAGCAGTAGGGTATTTCTGATGATTTTACAGCAGTGCTAGGCTTCCTGACCTACAGAGCAAGATTGCCGAGTACCTTTGGGCTGAGGTTTACCAGCAGAGTGAGGTGAGTATGGTTAGTTATTAGTAGCTGTAAAGAGCTTTCTCATATTTGCCCATTCAGGTAAGATGCTGGGATTTCCAAAGAGACCCAAAGGATCAAGACCAAGGAACCAGAAAGCAGTATTTGAAAAGACAAGGAGCACAAAAAGCAGAACATCTCCAAGGGGTTTTTGCTTTTTAAAAAAAAAATCCTTTTATATAAGTGTGTGTATGTATGTTTATATGTGTGTATATGTATATATGCAATATATATACCATATTAAATGAAGGGGGAAGTGCAGAGTGGAGACCCAAGGCCCAAGTGTTGGCCAATGGAGATCCCCTCATAGAGGGGTTTAGGAGAGGAGATGGGTTAATTAGGGTGCAAGGTAGTACCGATGAAGAACACAGCTTTCCCCCAGAACCTGGATGCTTCCTCCCCCCAACTACCATGATCCGAATTCTACCTTGCAGGGCTGGATAGGGCAGAGGTTGTACACTGGTACATATGAGGGCTGGAGGTACAGGGAATCCAGGGTGGATGATACCTTCAGGACCAAGGGTGCGAGGGACGATGCTGGGAGAGTGGAGGGTGAGTGGGTTGGAAAGGGGGAACTGATTACAAGGATCCACATGTGACCTCTTCCCTGGGAGAGGGACAGCAGAGAAGGGGGGAAGGGAGACTCCGGATAGGGCATGATATGACAAAATAACGATGTATAAATTACCAAGGGCATATGAGGGAGGGGGGAAAGAGGAGGGAGGGGAAAAAAAAAGAGGACCTGATGCAAGGGGCTTAAGTGGAGAGCAAATGCCTTGAGAATGATTGGGGCAGGGAATGTATGGATGTGCTTTATACAATTGAAGTATGTATATGTATGGATTGTGGTAAGAGTTGTATGAGTCCCTAATAAAATGTAAAAAAAGAAAAGAGGAGAAAAAAATGATTAGGGCAGATGTGCTTTATACAATTGATGTATGTATATGTATGAACTGTGATAAGAATTGTATGAGCCCCAATAAATTGTTTAAAAAAAATTCAAATAGGCAAAAAAAAATCCTTTTATTAGGGGCTTATAAAACTCTTATCACAATCCATACATACATCAATTGTGTAAAGCACATTTGTATGTTCATTGCCCTCATCATTCTCAAAACATTTGCTCTCCACGGAAGTCCCTGGCATCAGTTCCTCATTTCCCCCCTTTCTTCCCCGCTTCTCCCTTCCTCATGAACCCTTGATGATTTATAAATTATTATTTTGTCATATCTTGCCCTGTCCGATGTCTCCCTTTACCCGCTTTTCTGTTGGAATTGGTTCCCCCTCTCCACCCCACCCTCCCTTCACCCTCTTGGCAGTTTTCTTTGCTTTTAATACATCATTTTATTACAGGTCTTACAGTCCTTATAACAATCCATACATCAAATGTATCACATTTTTATATATGTTGTCATCATCATTTTCAAAAGTTTCTTTCTGCTTGAGCTCTTGGAATCAGTTCCTCTTTTTTCCTTCCCTCCACTACCCTCTCACCCTTGTGGACTCCTGATGAATATAAATTATAATTATTTTCATACCTTCCACCATCCGCTTTCTCCCTTCACCCACGTTTCTGTTGTTTGTCCCCACCCCTGGGGTGGGGGGTATTATATGTCAATAATTGCAGTCAGTTCCCTGTTTCTCCCCTTCTCCCCACACCTTCCCCCTACTCTAGTAGTGGGTAAACCACTACTACCATTACTGTTTCTGAGGGGTGTATCTGTCCGGAATGCCATATGTTAAGAGCTGTTATCTATACCAGTGTACATGCTTCAGTCTAGCCGGATTTGTGAGGTAGAACTGGGGTCATGATAGTGGAGGGTAGAAAGCATTAAAGAACCAGAGAAATTTGTGTGTTCTGTGGGTGCTATGGTGCACCCTGGCTGCCTCATTCTTTCCTTATGACCCTTCTATTAGGGGATGTCCCAAATGTCTACAGATGGGCTTTGGGTATCCATTCTGACCCCTTTCATTTGCATTAATACACTTGCTTGGGGTCTTCTAATACCTGATCCTATCAACACCTCTTGGTCACACAGGTTGGTGTGCTTCTTCCATGTGGGCTTTGTTGTTCCCTTGCTAGATGGCCATTTGTTTAACTTCAAACTTTTAAGACCCCAGGTGCTATATCTTTTAATAGCTGGGCACCATCAACTTTCTTCACCACACTTGCTTATGTACCCATTTTGACTTTAGCAATTGGTTCAGGAAAGTGAGTAACAGAATGCCAGGTTATTAGAACAAGGTGTTCTTGCATTGAGGGGAGTACTTGAGTAGAGCCCCAATGTCCATCTGCAACCTTAATGCTTAACATTTAAATATGTGTACATAGACCTATATCTCTATCATTACATATTAATATATTTACAGATGTGCATGCCTATATTTATATCTCTATAAATGTCTTTGGCTTCCTAGTTCTTTCCTCTATTTCTTTTTACTTTCCTCCTGTCCCACTATCATATTTGATCTTCATTCAACTCTCCCATACTTCGTCTCAGCTACATTGGACTTGATCAAGCCCTATCAGTCATTCTATGTCATTGATTTTAGATCTCAGTGGCACCCTGAATTTGGATTTCCAGACTCCTAAACTGTGAGAGAATAAGTTTTTTGTTCAAATATTTGTGGTATTTCTGGCACAGCTGCACTAAATACTCATATCCTTGCTTCTGTGATTGATTCCTGATACATCGTAAAAATCTGTTACCCCTCCATCTTTACCCTGAATAGTTCCATCACCATGTTTTTGCAAAACTATGTCCAAAATATATCTTGAATATCCCCACCTCTATTACTTTTGCAACACTCAATCCAAGAAACCACCATCATTTGGCAGGTCCCTTGCTGCTGTACCCATTTCTACTCTAACCCCTTCAGTACAGGGAAGTATTTAATATGCTTTTTCTAATGTAGTCTTGATGGCTCTCACAGGAATTACGTGGCACTATGCAAGCAAGATGATTGCAGCTTATCACAAGTGGATAACTTGCTGCTAATGGAAATAAGGTGCAGAAGAGATTGGTCAGTTTTTCCATCCCTGCTGTCACAAAGCAGGGCTCATCAGGGATTTGAACCCAGGATTTGAACTCACACCGAAATCAAGAATCATACCCCTAGACCAATAAGCCATTCTTAGATGCAAGGATGGTGAGATTTCATCTCACATACTTTTGACATGTGAGGAGAGACCAGTCCTTGGAGAAGGACATCATGCTACGTAAAGTATCAGGGCATCAAAAATGAGGAAGACCTACAACATGATAGATTGACATAGCAGGTGCACCAATGGGCTTAAGCAATAAGGTACATGAATCATTAACTTTTTATATTAAAATGTTTACTGTTACATTTTAAGTATCACAAAAGTATATGAAGTAAAAACTAATGATTTACCCATCCCAATCTTATTTTCTAATTTTAATAGCTTTTTTAATAAATAAAAATATTATATCCAGAGACTGATAGTATAAAAGGTTTTGTGTTAACTTGGCTGAGCCAGGATTTTGAGTAGGTTTTGCAGTTAAAATCTAGCAATTACCAAGTGTCGGCCAATGGAGATCCCCTCATAGAGGGGTTTAGGAGAGGAGATGGGTTAATTAGGGTGCGAGGTAGTACCGATGAAGAACACAGCTTTCCCCCAGATCCTGGATGCTTCCTCCCCCCAACTACCATGATCCGAATTCTACCTTGCAGGGCTGGATAGGGAAGAGGTTGTACACTGGTACATAGGAGGGCTAGAGGCACAGGGAATCCAGGGTGGATGATACCTTCAGGACCAAGGGTGTGAGGGGCGATGCTGGGAGAGTGGAGGGTGAGTGGGTTGGAAAGGGGGAACTGATTACAAGGATCCACATGTGACCTCTTCCCTGGGAGAGGGACGGCAGAGAAGGGGGGGAAGGGAGACTCCGGATAGGGCATGATATGACAAAATAACGATGTATAAATTACCAAGGGTACATGAGGAAGGGGGAAGCGGGGAGGGAGGGGAAAAAAAAAAGAGGACCTGATGCAAAGGGCTTAAGTGGAGAGCAAATGCTTTGAGAATGATTGGGGCAGGGAATGTATGGATGTGCTTTATACAACTGATGTATGTATATGTATGGATTGTGATAAGAGTTGTATGAGTCCCTAATAAAATGTAAAAAAAGAAAAGGAAAAAAAAAGAAAAGAAAATGATTAGGGCAAAGAATGTACAGATGTGCTTTATACAATTGATGTATGTATATGTATGGATTGTGATAAGAGTTGTATGAGCCCCTAATAAAACGTTAAAAAAAAAAAAAAAGAGGCCTAGTAGGGATTGATCAAGAGCAATGTAACCGAGAGGAATTACTGAAACCCAAATGAAGGCTGAGCATGATAGTGGGACCAGAGGAAAGAACTAGGAGGCAAAGGACACTTATAGAGGTCTAAATACAGGTATGTACATATGCAAATATATTTATATATGATGATGGGGAAGTAGATCTATGTACATATATTTATAGGTTTAGTATTAAGGTAGCAGATGAATACTGGGCCTTTACTCAAGCATTCCCTCAATGCAAGAACACTGTTCTATTAAATTGGCATTCTATGATGCTCACCCTCTCGACATGATCACTGAAGACAAAGCGGGTGCATAAGCAAAGGTGGTGAAGAAAGCTTATGGTGCCTGACTATCAAAAGATATAGCATCTGGGGTCTTAAAGGCTTGAAGGAAAACAAGCGACCATCCAGCTGAGCAGCTACAAAGTCCACATGGAAGAAACACCAGCCTGTGTGATCATGAGGTGTCAAATGGATCAGGTATCAGGCATCAAAGAACAAAAAAATCATATCATTGTGAATGAGGGGGAATGCAGATTGGGGACCCAAAGCCCATCTGTAGGCAACTGGACATCTCCTTACAGAGGGTCTCGGGGAGGAGATGTACCAGTCACGGTGCAGTGTAGCAACGATGAAACATACAACTTTCCTCTAGTTCTTAATTGCTCCCTCCCACCCCCACTGTCATAATCCCAAGTCTACCTTACCAATCTGGCTAGACCAGAGGATGTACACTGGAAACACAGGGAATCCAGGACAGATGATTCCTTCAGGACCAGTGGTGAAAGTAGCGATACTGGGAGGGTGGAGGGAAGGTGGAATATAAAGGGGGAACCGATTACAAGGATCTACATATAACCTCCTCCCTGGGGGACAGACAACAGAAAAGTGGGTGAAGGGAAATGTCAGACAGTGTAAGATATGACAAAATAATAATAATTTATAAATGATCAAGGGTTCGTGAGAGAGGGAGGGTTGGGGAGAGAAGGGAAAATGAGGAGCTGATAGCAAGGGCTCAAGTAGAAAGCAAATGTTTTGAGAATGATGGTGGCAACAAATTTACAAATGTGCTTGACACACAATGAATGTATGTATGAATTGTGATAATAGTACGAGCTCCCAGTAAAATGATTAGAAAAAAGAAAGAGAAATAAGGATGGGGACTCTTCTTATTATTTTGTACATGTTATTAGGAGAGACCAGTCCCTGGAAAATTATATCATCCTTAGCAAAGTAGAAGGGCAGAGAAAAAGGGAAGACAGTTGATACGATGGATTGACACAGTCGCTGGAACAAGGGTTTCATACATAAAAATTGTGAAGATGCCACAGGACTGGGTGGTGTTTAGTTCTGTTGTACATAGGGTCACTATGAGTCAGAATCCACTGGACGGCACAACATAACAACAACATGAAGTAATAGGCTGTCCATTTTGGAGGTATTAGCCACTGAAAATCTTATGAATAGGAGCAGAACATAATCAGATATAGTGCAGGAAGGCTGAAAGGCAGTCAAAATAAAATCAGGAAAATCTGCCTTCTTAAAGTATAGTTGACTATAATAAGCTGGGTGGAATAGTTTTCAGGATTTCCATTTGTTGAGGGATCAAATGATTTAAAATGAGAAGAAAGAGCTACAAGCATCTATTAATAATCAGAATTTGGAAAAGTATGAATCTAGGAAATTTGGAAGTTATAAAAAATGAAATGGTGTGCATACAGATTGAAATTCAAGACATTAGTGGATGGAAATGTACTGATATTTGCCATTTTGTGTAACACAACCATATCGTTTACTGTGCTGGGAATGGCAAGTTCAAGAGGAATGGCTTCACGTTCACCATCATCCAAAAAAAACTTACCATCTATACTCGTGTATAAGCTGAGTTTTTCAGCATATTTTTAATGTAATTTTTGTGGTAAAATTAGGTGCCTTGACTGATATTCAGCTTGGCTTATTCTCGAGTATAGAGTATATATGCTACATTTTCTTCCACCGTGCCCTCAAAGCTCCTCCTCTTCCATATCCCTCTAGGGTGGGTACATGGGAGTAGTTCTGAGGGTGGGGGTGTCTGCACTTTCCTACTAAATGGGAAAGGCAGGGATGGGAAGGTGGGTACTCTAGGGGACTCTGGAGGGAGAATGTGCTCCCATGTGCTACCTGTGAGGCTCAGAAAGGAGGAGTTGGGTAACGGACGGTAACATTGCCATTTAAGGAATGTAGAGTAGAGAACATTTCAATGAACAAGGGATAGAACAGAGTGGAGTCCTAGCCCATGGTTTTTCAGCAAGTGTTTATTTATAATAGTGTGTATCTAGAATTTTGAGTTTTGTTCAGAGTGCAATGAATGCTAAGAGAGAAGACTGTACAAGCCAGCTAGTGAAGAGTCTAACAGGATACTAAAGAGATTGGATTTTTTTCTGAACACTAAAGCGAAACACAACAATGGCATTTCAACAAGGGAGTGAACACCATGTTTGGCAAAATAGAAGGGCAGTGAAAAAGAGGAAGACCCTCAATGAGATGGGTTGGCAGTTTGTGCAGTAATGGTGAGGACAGCAAAAGACCAGGCAGTGTTTCCGTTCTCTTGTGTGGAGGGTTACTATGAGTTAGAACTGACCCAATGATGGCACCCAGCAATATAGCTATATAGAGATAACAATACATATAGATACAGATACTACATCAATATTGCAGTAAACTCTATAACTAAGTTGCTCTCTTTAAAAAAATTATTTTATTAGGGGCTCATACAACTCTTTCTATAATCCATACAGACATCATTTATGTCTAGCACATTTGTACATATGTTGCTATCATCATTCTCAAACCACCCACTCTCCACCTGAGCCCCTGGCATCAGCTTATTTTCTCCTCCCTCCCCGTTCCCCCTCCCTCTGAACCCTTGTTAATTTATAATTATTATTTTATCATATCTTACACCATCCAACGTCTTCCTCACCCAGTTCTCCGCTGTCCATCCTCCAGGGAGGAGGAGGTTACATGTAGACCTTGCCATCTGTTTTAAGTTGCTCTCTTAATCTATTGCCATCTACCATGAAGTTATCTATTGGTCTACTTTGAATGACTGTGGCTTATTTTACACTGTGAGAACCAGATTTGTGCCCAAGATATATCCTGAAGTGGGATACTGTCTGTGAGGATAGTGTTTATACACATACAAGGAAGTCCAGTTAATACAATTATTATTTAAACTTATGCACCAATCACTAAAGCTAGTGGTGAAGAAATTGAAGAATTCTACCAACTTCTTTTGTCAGCAGCTGATCAAACATTCGCTCAAAATATACCGCTACTTATTGGCAAATGGAATGTGCACATTAAAAACAGGAAGAATTAGTACTTGGAAAACATGGTTTTGGTGACAGAAACAAAGCTGGAGACCACATGATAGAACTTTGCAAGATCCTTTTCTATGCAAATACAGTATTTCAAGAACATAAAGTGTGACTATACATGTGGACTCATCCAGATGGAATGCACAGAAATCAAAATGGCAACATCTGTGGGAAGAGAAGATTAAGCAGCCTTATATCAGCACCCAAAATGAGGCCAGAGGTTGATTATGGATTAGACCAATAATTGCTCATGTGTGAGTTCAGGTTCATGCCGAAGAGAATTTTTAAAAGTTTATGAGAACCCAATATATGATCTTGAGTATATCCAACCTGAATTTTGAGAAAATGCTTTAAGAATAGATTTGACACATTGAACACTATTAACAGATGAGCTGTGGGATGATATCAAGAATCTCATATGTGTAGAAAGCAAAAGATCATTAAATCAACAAGAATGAAAAACAGATCCAGTTGGATACCAGAAGAGACCCTGAAACTGGTTCTTGAATGTAGAATAGCTAAAGCAAGTGGGGAAAATGATGAAGAAGCGGACAGAAGATTCCCAAAGACATCTTGAGAAGGCAAAGTATTACCATAAAATGTGCAAATACCTGGAGTAAGAAAAGGGAAACGGAAGAACATAGCTCATTATATCTGCAGCTGAAATAGCTGAAAGCATGTTTGAGCCTTGAGTTGTCATGGTGAAGGGTTGTATGGGCATATATTGAATGATGCAGGAAAGAATACAGTCTCTGAGCAAAAAGAACTGGTCGACATAGACCCATTTCAAGAGGCAGCATATGATCAAAAAAAAAAGTCCAAGCTGCTCTGAAGGCAGAGGTCAAAAGGCGGCTTCAGGAATCGACAGACTATCCTCCACTGAAATGTTTCAACAAGTGATGAAGCACTGGAATCATTCATCTATGCCAAGAAATTTGGAAGAGAGCTACCTGGCTAACCGACTGCAAGAGATCCATATTTGTACACATTCCAAGGAAAATGACACAACAGAACGCAGAAATTATCAAACCATATCATTAATAGCACATGTAAGTAAAATATTGCTGAAAGGTTTTCAACAACTGCTGCAACAGCACATCAACAAGAAGCTGCCAGAATTCCAAGGGGTTTTAGAAGAGGATTGGCCAAGAAGGATAAAACTGGTGATGTCAGAGGTACCTCTTCTGAAAGCAGAGATTACCAGAAAGATGTTTATTTGTGGGTTTTTTTGTTTCTTCTCTATCAATATTTCTTTTTTAAAATCATTTTATTAGGAGCTCATACAACTCTTAGCACAATCCATACATAACATCAATTGTGTAAAGCACATTTGTACATTCATTGCCCTCATCATTCTCAAAACATTTGCTCTCCACCTAAACCCCTGGCATCAGCTCATTTTTTCCCTCCCTTCCCACTCCCCCCTCCATCATGAACCCTTGATAATTGATATTATTTATTATTTTGTCATATCTTTCCCTGTCCAACATCTCCCTTCACCCACCTTTCTGTTGTCCGTCCCTCAGGGAGGAGGTTATATGTACATCCTTGTAACCCTCCTCCCAGTATAGCCACTCACATCACTGGTCCTGAAGGGATCATCCTCTCTGGATCCCTTGTGTTTCATCTGTACTAGTGTACATCCTCTGGTCTAGCCAGATTTGTAAGGTAGAATTGGGATCATGATAGTAGGGGCGGGGGGTGGAGGAAGCATTTAGGAACTAGAGGAAAGTTGTATTTTTCATGGTTGCTACATCGCACCCTGACTGGCTTGCCTCCTCCCCAAGACCTTTCTGTAAGGGGATGTCCAGTGGCCTACAAATGGGCTTTGGGTCTCTGCTCCGCACTCCCTCCCTCATTTACAATATGAGTTTTTGTTCTGATGCTGCCTGATCCCTGATCCCTTCTAATTTATTTGTGTTTTATCGACTAGGCAAAGCCATTGGATGTGTTGATCCTAACAAACTATAGGCAATCTTGAGAAGAATTGGGAAGATTTCATTATGCACATGCAGTACTTGTACATAGATCAAAAGGTGGCCATTCACACCGAACAAGGTAGACTGTGTGGTTTAAATTAGGAAAAGTGTATGCCAGGGTTATACCCTTTTATCACACTTACTTAATCTGTATGCTGAGCAACTAATCATAGAAGCCATCTTATATGAAGGAGAATGAAGAAAGTATATTAACAATCTGCCATAAATAGATATCCCGAACTTGATTGATGAAAGCAAGAAGATTTGAAGCTCTTGCTGATGAAGATCAAAGACTGCAGCCTTCGGTGTAGATTATAACTCAGTGTAAAATAAGTCGCAATCACTAGTAGATAACATCATGATAGTTGGAGAAAAAGTGAAATTGTCCAGGATTTCATTTTGCTTTGATTCATGATCATCTTCATGGAAGCAGCTGTCAAGAAATCGAATGACTTATAGCATTGGGAAAATATGCGGCACAAGACCTCCTAAAAGTTGAAATGCAAGGATGTCATTTTGAGGACATGGTGAGCCTGAGCCAAGGAGAGGTATTTTCGATTGCATCATATGCACGTGAAAGCTGGACAATGAAGACAGATGACCTAAGAAGAATTGATGCATTTGAATTATGGTGTTGGCGAATAATATTGGGTATTATTAATGTTGTTGGTGTTGTTTACTTTTGTTTGGATCAAGGGTTGTACTGTGATGGATTGTTTTTATATGGTATTTCTAGCCATGGTCTTGTAATGACCATTAGTTGGCTGGATACATTCACTGTCATTAAGTCAATTCTGACTCGCAGTAAACCTACAGGCCAGAGCAGAAAAGCCCCTTTGGGTTTCTGAGGCTAACGATTGCGAATAGAGTACCATCTTTCTATCACAGAGCACTGGTGGGTTTGAGCCGCTGACACTGAAGTTAGCAGCTCAGCATCTAATCTACCAAGCAACCAGGGCTCTCAAATGATTGGGTTGTTATTGTAGATGCCATTGAGTCACTTCCAACTCTTGGTGACCCTACATGCAACAGAATAAAATGCTGCCCAATCCTGGGTCATCTTCACAGTGGTTTTTATGTTCGAGCTCATTGTTGCTGCCTCTGTGTCTATCCGTCTTGTTGAGGGCCTTACCTTGCTCTTTTTTGCTGTCCTTTTCATTACCAAGCATGATGTCTTTCCCCAAAGAATGGTCTCTCTTGACAATGTCCAAAGTTAGGCAGGTCATGGTACTTTCTATATTCTTCACTAGCACCAGAGCTCAAATGCATCACCTCTTCCTCAATAGCCACCTTTCACATGCATTTTAGGTGACTGAAAATACTATAGCTCGAGTCAGGTGCGACTTAGGTCTCAAAGTAACATCATTGCTTTTCAACATTTTAAAGAGGTCTTGCCTCAACCTGTGAACGATTAGTCCTTATGTCTTGGCCCTGCTTGGTATATACCCTCATGAAGAGATCACTGAAGACATTTGCTGCAGAAAATTGTGAAGAAATTAGATGCAGTAGGGAACCAGTGGAGAGGTCTGAGGGGCCGCCCAAAATCCCAACTACTATGTGGACACCTGCCCCTACCCCCCAGAAGAATTTGTTTCAAAGGATGGCACTGAATCTGCAGCTCCAGGAAAGGGACATATCTGATCGGAGTACACGGGAGCAGATGAAGGGGGAGGAGAGCGTGGAGCACATCCTGGCCCACCAGGCCTTGAGGATGATGATCCCAATTAAAGCAGCCAGTCCACAGAGAGGACCACTTGGCCGACCCCACTAGGAGACATGACACCCCTCACTGACCCATAGGGACAACACTGGAGACAAAGTGTGGGAATTGTGCCCAATCTGATCGCGCCACACCGAGACAAAACACTAAGGGGGTGCAACAGAACAGCAAGGGAATGGAGTAGCAAGGTCCCCAGGGAATGTTGAAGGTGGACTTCGGGGTCAGGGTGTGGTGCCCCAAAAGACTGGACTGGAAAACACTCTTAAAGGCCAACAAACAAACCTTGAATTAACTACAAGCTTTTCTTTCTTGTTGTGTTTTTTTTTTCATTGGTTTCTTGTTTTGTTGTATATTGTTGCTTGATTTTGCTCTGTCTTGTTTTTGTGCATGTTATTATCTCCGCAGGTCTGTCTAAATAAGATAGGCTGGATGAACGATCTGGAGGACAATACAATGGGACCGACAGTTCTGGGGGGACAAGGGATAGGGGGAGGTCAAGGGAAAGGTACTGGTGTTAACAAGCCCAGGGACAAGGGAACAAGTGATTCAAATTGGTGGTGATGAGGGGGTAAGAGGCCTGGTAGGGCATGATCAAGGGTAATGTAACCAAGAGGAATTGTTGAAACCCTGGTGGGGACGGAGAATGTTAGTGGGATAGGAGGAAAGTCAAGGGAAATAGAGGAAAGAGCTGGGAGGCAAAGGGCCTTTATAGAGGTCTAGATAAAGACATGTATATATGCAAATATATTTATATATGAGGATGGGGAAATAGATCTATGTGGATATATTAATAGGTTTAGTATTAAGGTAGCAGAAGGACATTGGGTCTCCACTCAAGTACTCCCTCAATGCAAGAATACTTTCTTCTATTAAATTGGTGTTGTATGATACTGACCTTCCCGACACAACTGCTGAAGACAAATGGGTGCATAAGCAAATGTGGCGAAGAAACCTGATGGTGCCCAGCTCTCAAAAGATATAGCGTCTGGGGTCTTAAAGGCTTGAAGGTAAACAACAGCAATCTAGCTCAAAAAAAGCCCACATGGAAGCACACCAGCCTGTGTGATCACCAGGTGTTGAAGGGATCAGGTATCAGGTATCATCACAACAAAAAGTTGTATCATAGTGAATGAGGGGGGTAGTGTGGAGTGGAGACTCAAATCCCATTTGTAGGCCACTGGACATCCCCTTACAGAAGGGTTTCAGGGAGATGAGCCAGTCAGGTTGCATTATAGCACTGATGAAACATATAACTTTCCTCTGGTTCCTAAATGCTTCCTCCTACCCCACTATCATGACCCCAATTCTACCTTACAAATCTGGCTAGACCAGAGGATGTACTCTGGTATAGATAGGAACTGGAAACACAGGGAATCCAGGGCAGATGATCCCTTCAGGACCAGTGATGTGAGTGGCGATACTGGGAGGGTGGGTTGGAAGGGCGAACCGATTACAAGGATCTACATGTGACCTCCTCCCTGGGGGACGGACAACAGAAAAGGGGGTGAAGGGAGATGTGGGACAAGGCAAGATATGACAAAATAATCATTTATAAATTATCAATGGCTCATGAAGGAGAGGGGACCGGGGAGGGAGGGGGAAAAAAGAGGACCGGATGCAAAGGGCTTATGTGGAGAGCAAATGCTTTGAAATTGATGAGGGTAAAGAATGTACAGATGTGCTTTACACAATTGATATAGTATGGATTGTGGTAAGAGTCGCTAATAAAATGTTTAAAATGTATACACAAAGTTCAAAGAAAAAAAATAACTGAGTGGTATGAGCTCCCAATAAAATGATTTAAGAAAAAACCAAACAAAAACAAAACCAGCAGCAAATGAAGGGTTTTGATTAGACATTCCATAGAGTCTTATGTTTTATTTGCAAGGGGTAGTAGGGGCTGGTGGTTGGGGACGAGAGGGGAGATTGGTTTTCAATGGATTGGAGGGGCTGGAAGAGTGGATAAATCAGAAGGCTATTTCTTTAGCCCAAGTGTAAGATGGTGGTGGTGTTACTGGGATGAAAGCAACATGGAGAATCAAAGTGATCCATTGCTCTTGGGTCAGTTTTGATTCATAGTCCCACAGGTCTCTGTAAGGTACTCTAAGTGGGTTACACAAAGAGCTGCTGAGTCTGTGAAACCCAAAGGGGCAGTTCTACCTGGTCCTACAGGGTCACATCGAGTCAGAGTTGACACAATGGCAGTGAGAAGTACCTGTAAGTCTTGTAAAACCCTATAGGGGGTCCATCTCTGTCATCTTTACAGAAGCAGATTGGGACATTTATTCGGGAGACAGAATTGGTGGGATTAACTCAGGTGGCAGTGGAAGAGAAGGAAGTATGCTGGATTACTTCCAGGGTTTTAGCAAATGTTCTTTGATGGATGCAGGGAGTATTTATTGATGGGAACTCTTGGGAGATAGCAGATTGGGGGGAGATTATCTCTTTGGGTTTGAAATGCTGATTTGGTGAGCCGAGGGCCCATAAAAAAAGGTCCAGGGGTAAGCTAGACAAAGGAATTAGTGGTCAAGTAGAGCTGAAGATCTTAACTGGGGAGTTTTTGGTGATTTGGGAGTCAGATTGCCTAGCCAGATGTATTTTAAGACCAATTTTGAAAATCTACCACCAAACAAATCAAACCTAGTCATGAATTGAGTCCCACTCATAGCGACCTTACAGTTTGAGACTATAGACTTTTATGGATCAATCTCCATTCTATGGAGGGGCTGGTGGACTTTGATCACCAGTAAGGTCAAAATTAAAATGTCTTTTGTTTGTATGGTTTTATTATTTTCATTCTTTGCTTAATTCACATTGTTGTGAATCTAGCTAGAGACAACAGTAAAACTGGACCCTGATATTTTCTTATTTATGATCTTTATGGTAGCAGACCACCCAAACTCTTTCCTTGGTTACCAGGAATCCTGTGTAATATAGGTTTATACTATTTTTACATTGGTATTTCATTTAAACCATTATTTAAGACGTTGGGACTGTAAACTAAAATTCCTATTGCAAGGAGCAACCCCGGAAAAAAAAATTCCTATTGCTGTCAGAGCTAAGTACCATATCGTGTATGTTTGATATGAAATGCTTTTATATCTGGAGTGCTCTGATCATTGTTCAACAGGCTGGCTCCATAGTACGTTGGTTAAGCAGTCATTTATATTTTGCTCCAGGTTCCTATGAAATCAAATAGGCAATTTATATACTTTGAAAAATGCTCATCTAACTTTTTCTTTAGCCACTGGTTATTGACATTGCATTGGCCTCATTTGAGGAACCAGTAGTTTTTAAAAAGCAGCCTGTCTTTTAATGGACAGTACGATTTTTTTTATTATAGCCTCATTGGGTAAAATTAGTATCCATATCGTGTCGGAAACTCAAATGGCTCTGTCTTCCATGTACTTAATAAACGGTTACAAAGGAAATGCCACTTCACATAAATCTTAGTAGCCAAGTTTTTGGTAAGAGAAACACCAAGCTATTTTCCTTACCGTTGCTCTAATCACGCAGCTCATGCTGCATGGAGTTGCTCAAACTGCTAGGAGGAAGCCCAAAACTGCTTAAAAGGCCAGGGAGTGAAACGGTGGATTGCACAACCCTTCAGCACGGGGCGGTTTCGCTTCCAAATCTGGCCTTCGTGTCAACCCCAGGAGAGCAGCACATCTTGGCTTGCCTGAAGCTAGCCCGGTCCCCCTCCAAAGCAGTCAGGCTTTTCGTGCCGAGGTTCGGGTACCCCACCCTCGGACCACGGTTCTGGTGAAGGCGAAGCGTGCGGGCACTGACTCCTCGGCGACCCCATTGTCTGCCTAGGGTAACCGGTTCTTCCTCGGGCAACTCCAACACGGGAGACCTACCGGCCCGGTGGCGGATTTAAGAGTCCGCTCGTCTGGGCGCCAATCCCCTCCCCTGCGGCCCCATTGTCTGCCTCGCCCCGCCCCGGGGGACACGTGCGCCTGCAGCTTCCCGAGCGAGCACAACGCGGGGCGGCGCGGCGTGGACACCGCCTGAAACGGCTGCGCGGCGGCGGTGCCGGGGGCGGGGGCCGGGCGCGCACCGACCGGTGGGTGCCCTCCGCGAAGCGCCAGGCGGGCCCCGCGCCCCCTGCCTGGTGCTCAGCCCGCCCGTCGGGCGGCAGCTCTGTGGGGGAGGCGTGCGCGTGGTGCTGCTGTGGGGGCGGGGAGGGGTGGGGTGGGGTAGGAGATGCCTGTCTCCTGACAAAGGAGAACGAGTGGGACACGCTGAGCCGGCCCGCCCCGCCTGAAGGGGAGCGGGAGGGGGCAGTCGGGAGGGGAAGGGGCGGGCCTTTCATTCACTCGCGGCCCCTCTGCCTCTGCTGGAGCGGAAGGGCGGGGTCTCGCGCCCCCCTCCCACCAGGTGGTGAGGAGCCAGGGAGGTGGCAGGGCGTGGGGCGGAGCTCTCGGGCGCGCGTCCCGAGACGTAAGCTACGTCGTCACGTCAGCGCGGGAGAGAGAAAGAGAGGAGCCGGCTCGGCAGGGACTGGGACGGGACCGGGAGAACGAGCAAGGGAGGGAGCGAGCGAGCGAGCGAACGAGGAGGGGAACGGCGGCCACTCGTGTTTGAGCGACCGCGGAGGAAGTGGGAGCAGTGGGGGGGAAGGGGCAGGGAGAGGAAGAAGAAAGGCCGAGAGGAGAAGGCAGACGGAGGCTGGAGGTGTAGTGGTAGGGGAGAGGAGGAGCTGGAGGAAGGCAGGGGCTGAGGGAGTGAGAGAAGCGGACGCGCGAGGGAGGGAAGGGAAAGGGGGGGGGTCACGCGGGCGCGCGCGCGCGCACCGGGAGCGCGCTCGGAGGCGAGTGGAACTGGATCGGGTTTGCTGCCAGCGGCGTGAGCTTCGGCCGCCATTTTACAACAGCTCCACTCGCGCCGGACACAGGGAGCAGCGAGCACGCGTTTCCCGCAACCCGATTCCTTGGGACAGGATTCCTCCGCCGCAGCTCAACGGGGAGGTAACGACCGCCAGGCTCCGGGTCTGGGACGGGAACTCCCTGACATTGTGGAGTGAGCTGGAGGAGGGCGGCTCGGGGAGAAACCGGCTTTTCTGGAAAATGGATTCCAAGAGGTAGAGGAGCACGTTGACTGGTGCTGTCTGGGAGTAGGCCGCAGCCTGCGCCGCCACTTCCTTCTGTCCTCCATGTGCTGTCGCCGTTCGGGCTTTGTCTGCAGCGCCCTGGGGAGGAGGCGCCTCCGCCGCTCCGTGGCCCGCCCGGACCGCGAGCAGCGGTGGAGTTGGTGCTGTCGTGGCCGGCGCCGCGGCGCGGGAGTGGGCGGAGAGGAGCGGGTCTTGTCCGGCAGGCGCGCGGTAGGCTTGGGTGGTGCTCGCGGTCCGGCGGGCGTTGGGCAGTTCTCGGAACGCCTTCACGCTGCCGACCCCGGCCGGGTGTGAGACTGCTGGCGCCACAGTCGCCGCACCGGCGGGCGGGGGCTTGCCGGTCGCGCTGCGGGTCACGTCGCGGCCGGGCAGGCGGGCGGCCGGGGTCGCCAGCGCCCCGGGAGCTCCTGGGGCGGAGAGAGCCATGTGTCACGGCGGAGACGGCGGCGCTGGGGGGCGGGGAGAGCCTGTGGCCTGGCGCCGCCGCGGCCTCGCGGTTGAGGAACCGGGTTGTGCTGCTGCTGCTGCTGCTGGTACTGCTTTCTGGGGGCTCCGACCGCGACTTGGAGTTGATGTTGGGAGCCGGTGATGGTCGTCTTGGTTTGGGACTCGGTGGGTTTTCGTTGAAGGAAGTTGTAGGATAGATGAAGGCGCAGAGCACGTGTTTCCAATGGGCTCCTGGCGGCCGCGGCGGTGAGGCTGCCGCCCTGGGTGCGGAGCCAGGGGCGGGCTTTTGGGTGCGGGGGTGAAGGGTGGAGAAAATGGGTGGTGGGAAGGTAGCTTGTGTGAGCGCTTTGTTCTTCGCAGACTGTTGTTTTCTGATCTATGAGCGGCAGGCGGGAAAAGCGCGCACTTTGGGGGTTTACCTTTGAGAGGGACAAGCCCAGTTTGGCTTCCTCCACGTACACGCCACACGCTGTTACCGGCACAGCTGCATGTGGCTCGCTGGCGGTCCTGTGCTAATTGGGCTCCGTGTGTAATACGGTTCTTCCTAGGGAGTGTTAGCAGGTGAGTCAAGGGTAGTCCTGAGGAAAATCTTAGTGATTTGGAGCTTCTGTGCCCTGCGCTCCAAATCTGGCTTGGCAGGCGATAGTGACTTTAAAGTTAGGCCTCTGGAAAGAAAGTGAGGTGCAGACTGGCTCGTGTAGTCAAATGGTAGAGAAAGTAAAGATTGGAGCTCTCATATTGTCCTCTGTTCTTTTTGAAGATTGTAGTTTAATTTTGCTTATTGCGTTTGAACAGATCTCTGGAAACATGGCTACAGAACATGTTAATGGAAATGGTACTGAAGAGCCCATGGATAATACTTCTGCAGTTATCCATTCAGAAAATTTTCAGACATTGCTTGATGCTGGTTTACCACAGAAAGTTGCTGAAAAACTAGATGAAATTTACGTTGCAGGTAAGAACTAACACTTGCAAAATTACATTATGAAATTTTTCTATTGGATTTCTGGCTTTGAGCTAAAATAGCAACTTTTTGTGGTTTCCAATAAGTGTGGGAACTGGAGTTTTTGACTTGTGATAGTTGCTTAATTCAGCTTTGAACTACAGGTTAAGGTGTCTAAGAGGGAGGGAAGAAGGGAGGGACAGGAGCTAAAGGCTGGTTGGTTGACTGGATGGATAAGTATATGATTAGCAACAGCTGCTAAATGTTAGGAGCAGGCCATGTGACTTTTTTGGGTATTTTTATAGTAGGATTCTTGTTAAATAACTTGGTAATTGTAGACTTGTACCCAGGCTTTCTTGGTGTGGCAGTTATTTTTTCTAGTGGTATTTGAAGAGTAGAGGTTCACTTGTTTAGCTTGGTACTTTGTTGGTTGGTTTTAGTATTTGTAAGCTTATATATTTTACTGTAGAAATAGTACTCAGACTGTCTTTCTTAGACGCAAGACAAGATAAAAGTGGATTCATTGTAAATGTTGTTGAGGTTTTTAAGAATGTAGTTCAAATGGACAAAGTATGTGTGTTCATTTTGTAGGTAAGAGGGCTAGTACATTGTTACATTGGCATATGCGTACCTGTATTGGCCAACACGAACTTTTCTTGTAGAAAATGGTTTCTTAAAGTACTGACACTTAAATAACTAATGATTTTTTCCCCCCCTTCTCCAGGGCTAGTTGCACATAGCGATTTAGATGAAAGAGCTATCGAAGCTTTAAAAGAATTCAATGAAGACGGTGCTTTGGCAGTTCTTCAACAGTTTAAAGACAGTGATCTCTCTCATGTTCAGGTAATGTTAATATCAGCATTAAAATAATTAATATTTTGAATAGATCTGGTATACCTTGTTTCATTATTATGCCAATAAAATTTATTCAACGTTATTGGAAAATATCTTTACAGAACAAAAGTGCCTTTTTATGTGGAGTCATGAAGACTTACAGGCAGAGAGAAAAACAGGGGACCAAAGTAGCAGATTCTAGCAAAGGACCAGATGAGGCAAAAATTAAGGTATGTTTTTAAAGTTTCATTTTTTCCCTTCAATTTTAAAGTGCTTTGACCTACTTCCTTGCTTTGGCAAATTGTCCTTGAATGTGAAATTAGTATGTGTGTTTATAAGATGTTGAAAGTTAGTATAGTGTGTGCTATTGCTATTCCACTTAAAAGATTTAAAGGGAAGTATCCATCATATTCCAGACAGTTTGAAAAGCTGCAAGTCCAGGTTGCTGACAGTAGAAATAAACTCAGGGGATCAGTTATGCCATTGTAGTGGAGTGTATACATTTAGCTGTTCTTAGTGTTCTCGAGCACCAGGTGAATTCAGAATTTTAATAACTTTGCTTTCCATTACTATTAGTATATGGTTATTAGGTTTATTTCTTAGTTTTTATCAGTTATTTAGTGTGGCAATGTTAAATGAAGGAACAAACTGGGAAGAGAAGCTTTTTGAAAGGTTTTATTTGTAGAAAAGTGATCTGATTTGAGAGATTTTGACTTGGTGTGTTATAGACATAAGCATTTTAACTTGGTACTGTTAATATAGTATGCTCTTGAATCCAGGAGTATGGTTTAGAAAACCATTTAATGTAGGGTAGAGATGGTAAGTGGTGCTTTAATTGTCTGGACAAGATTGGAATGTAGTACGTTCGAAGTGTTAGATTCACCTATTTTGAAATTTTTTGGAAGCAATCTTATAAGTGAATTGTTTAAAGTTTAGTTTTTGTGTGACTTCAATTTGTCTTGGCATCGGAGTTGACTTAAAAGCTATAATATGAGGACTTCAAAAGTTTGTGGAACAATGGAAATAGAAGATCATGGAATTACTTGCTGTAAGACATTAATTGGAATAGTTTTTGAAATTGATAAAAGGTCAACTTGGATGTGGTAAAGATTAAAGAATCAAAACTCTTCCGCACAGAGATTACATGTGGAGAAACTGAGAAGATAGCCAATTAATGGCTTAATTTATGTGGCAGTCATAGATAAGAATTTCAGTATTGTTACTGAGTGAGCCATAGAAAAAGTTGACCTCATGCGAGTTTTTTTTTAAATAGAACACATTTTATGCATTTGTATACCCTTCCCCAGTTGACCACAATGTTTTTTGATGTTAGTGGGAAATGGTTAAAGTCTCTGTAGTCATATTGATTTTTAAGGCTAGGGTGACAACAAATTTTAAAAATTTTTGTTAGGTTTTGCTATGTGATTTGGGTTAGTGAGTCTTCATTTCAAAATTTATCAGCCAGGTATTCGATTGTTAACTATCATTCAGCCTGACTCCTGCTGCCACCATGCCCTACAGAATAGAATTGCTCCATAGGGTTTTCCTGACTTGCTGTTAGGAAAGCACATTACTAGGCATAACCTGGTGAACTACTTTTTTCTAGTACTTTTCTTTGCTTATAAGAAGAGATGAAGGGATAATTATTTTCTTTTTAAATGAGTTGTATACATTTTATAAGTTCACCTTTAGGGGGCTCAAATATTGAAGTTAAATCACTTAATATTTTGGAATGTTTTAAAAGTTTGGCTGTCTTTTGGACTAAACCAGGATGTCTTGTGAAGCATGGTACTTTGCATATAGACAGAATATGTTCTATTTCAGAGTTCGAGATTTAGTGTAGTAAGTAATTTCTATGAAGATTAATGTTGATAAAATGCTTTGAATGGGGGTTTGTACCTATGAATGGAATACTTGGTACTTAGTGTGGATTATAAATTTAGATGTGAAAGAGGATATTTAGCTCCTTCCTGAAGAGGAATACTCCTGAAGAAATCTAAACACTAAATTATATGGAAATCTTTTTTAGGAGACATGTCAGTATTAGATCCTACCTTCAAAATTGTTGATGGCTTTAATTTTTTTTACTAGGCACTAGAGATCTATTTATGGGGAATATTGCCAAAAATAATTGGGAAGATATGCACAAGATTGACTTGAACTACTACTAACTGCATGCATATGGTCTTGTGAGTTAAAAAATGTATTAACGACAGATGAATTTTTCAAGGCACTCTTGGAAAGAACAGGCTACACACTTGATGTGACCACTGGACAGAGGAAGTATGGGGGACCGCCTCCAGATTCCGTTTATTCAGGTCAGCAGCCTTCTGTTGGCACTGAGGTAAAGAAACTAAAATTTGTACCTTTTGTAGTTAATGTAGAAGTGTCTTGATTACTTAAAATTTCCATGGTTTTTACTTCATATTTTGATTTACAGATATTTGTTGGGAAGATCCCAAGAGATCTATTTGAGGATGAACTTGTTCCACTGTTTGAGAAAGCTGGGCCTATATGGGATCTTCGTTTAATGATGGATCCTCTTACTGGTCTCAATAGAGGTTATGCGTTTGTCACTTTTTGTACAAAAGAAGCAGCTCAGGAGGCTGTTAAACTGGCAAGTTTTTTTCCTTTTTGATTTTCATATTTGTTGTTTATGCTGTATTTTTCCCTTATTGTGCTTGAAGGTTAACCAGAACTCTTTTGAAGTGCTGACAAGTCAGTGTTAAAACACTTTGTCTAAGCACACATTATACTCAGGATCAAGAAGATAGTATGTCAGAAATCTTAGCATTCAGTTTGAAATAACGGGCTTGGTGATTTTAATTTATAGCTATGAAAAAATGTAAGAAAGTGACAGGTAGGGCTCTTAATAGTTTCTGTGCACACATTGACCATCCCTTTTTTTTTTTAAAAAGCCTTGACTTACAGATAATATATTAGTTAATGAAATAATAGTTTTTGTAGCGAGTAACCTAGGTTAAAATATTCCCTCAGCTTTTAAAGAGATTATTAATGTTTCAAATTATGGCTTAATTTAATACAAATTAATTTGATTCCCTTAAAATGAATTTTCATTCAAGTGGTTTCTCTATAGTTGAGGATGCCCAAATTTAAAATCTCAAGACTGATTATAACCCCTTTCTCGCCATCAGATCTATCACTTCATTCATTTGAAGGCAAACCCGAAGGAGAAAAAAATAAAAGGATAGTTTATCTTGCTGTTTTGTGTTGCATTAATTCCTCTGTTGGTGCGTGTACTTGAATATGAGAAAGGTTTGACATGGAAAATTAAGCTTCCTTAAGTGAATAGGAAATTCCAAGTTTTGGTGTTTCTTTTGAAATCATGGCTAGTGCTTCCTGTTTGAGGGAGTGCAGCTCTTTAACATTTAAGGTGTGTCAAACTTAAGATTCAGCAATTAAGATTGAGTTCTTAAAGACTGAGAAAGGTGTTTTAGAAAATGTCTAGTTTAATATCCTATAAAAAGATACACGCTTTTGACTAAAGTTACAATCAAGTAATGATAAGTTTCGATGTGGAGATGAAAATATGGAAGTTAATGGACTATCTTACTATGTAGCCAGTGATGTCGGACTGCTTAGTTTTATTTTAGATAATGGTTTGTTTATTAACACTTTAAAGGAAACATTAAACTGACATTTGTAAGCCACTAAATTCTCAGAACAACAGTAGATTTTGGAATTCTAAATTCTAGAATCATGGTAATTATGGATCATTAATCAAAGTTGCTGAATATTGTAACTGATTTAATCAAGTACACATTAGGAAATATATTTGAGTTTGGGCAATTTCTGTGGTTTATAAAATTATCTGGAAAACCAAAATTGTAATAGGCTGCTTAGAATTTTAATCTTGGTAACATAGTTTTATTTAACTGTAATGCTGAAACTATAGATAAAAAAGCAACCTTTTAATTGGTTTTGGGACTAATTATTTTTTTTAAAAAAATGTCTCTGTTGTGACTTGAACCCATTTTTAGGGGCATACTGTATATACTTGAGTATAAGCCAATCCTGAATATCCACCAAGGCACCTTATTTTACTACAAAAACTAAATTTAAAATGTGGTGAAGAACTTGGTTTATACTGGGGTATGTATGGTAGTTATTGTTTAGTACCTGATAAACAGAAGGCTTTGTATGGTGGTGGATTATTAAAGATAGTCCCAGTGGTAATAGCATATGTGGTATCTTGGAAGATTTTGCTTTATTTTGGCAGAATCAACTTCAGACCTGGTGGTATTACTTTGATTAGACTTACGGTAACAATGGGGTTGGGAGATTAGTCTTTAATACAGTGTTAATGGGTTAGGTTTTTGAGGAAGTAAGAACTCAAGTTGATTTTTTTAGTGTTTTACTACTTTGTGGAATTGAGTATCCTCCCTACAGTGTTCAAGGGAACATTTTGAAACATATTTTAGAATATCTCTTGTATAGTTTTATCTGAGGTGAATATTTAAGAAAGTTGGGAGGGTATTATAGAAGGCTTATTTTGCAGTATTTATAGAGCAGAAGATTGAAGCACCTGCTGTCTTTCAACTGATTTAGCGAAAATTTTTGCTCTACATTAAACAGATTTAACATTTGGATTGGATTTAGATTTTAATTGCCTGTAAAAATGGATTGTTGTTATCAGCTGAAGGAGCATGAAATTAAAGAACCTGTAAATTTAGTGACCATGTCTTCAGCAAATATTTGCCTGGTATTTTGGGACATTAAAAAACTTCAACCTTAAAATGATATCAAGCCTGGGAAGTAAGTTCTAAATTTGTTAAAGACTGCCATTTGAGTGCTTGTGTTAAAGCACAAGACTTTTGCTAAGTTCTACATTATTATTTTAAAATGCCATTACAATCCTTTAAGGTAAGTGGAATTGCCTTTATTCAGCAGATGAGCAAAAAAAGCTAGAATGACATGCACAGGCATGTACCTTAGTTTGATATCAGGTTTGTTTAGTTTGAGTGCCTATTGAAAACTATAAAACCAAATCAAACCAGTTGCTTTTGAGTTGATTCTGACTCATGGCAACCCCATGTGTTTCAGAGTAGAACTGTGATCCATAGGGTTTTCAGTGGCTGTGACCTTTTGGAAATAAATTACCCGGATTTTCTTCTGAGGTGCCTGCCTCTGGGTGGATTCGAACTGCGACCTTTCGGTTAGTAGCCGAGTATTTAACCATTTGCACCACATCTTCTATTGTTTACTTCATTGTTAACTAGATATAATTTAAGCCAGCAATATGAAATAAATGTCACCAAGTTGTCTTAATTTTTTTTTTTAAGTTTTAAGCTTCGGTGGTTTTAGGATAGTGATAAAAGGAGCTCAGGAAGTATGTCATGTTTTCCAAAATCTTGACATCTAACCACTTTACCATCCTCATTGCTACCATGCTAGATTACTGACAATCCAGAGTATCCATTTCTTTATAGTTTACCACTCACCAGCTTGGATCTGGTTACATTTTCCATGCTGAAACCAATGGTCTTCAAAGAGGACATATATGATTAATCTCTTGCTTAGCTTTCTCTGATCCCTTTTCCCCTTGACTACTTTTCCTCCTCCTTACCCTTCCACCAAGAAGTAACCTTTTTGTCCATCTCAGCTTTTTCCTGCTGTTTGTTTAGTTTTCAAGCATTTCTTCCAATTAGTGTTGCCAGTCAGGTGTTCTTAGGTCTTTTCTGAGTTTCAATGACCCACCCTACAGGAATCATGATAGAACACAATTAGAAAAGAAAGCTGTAAGATTTACTTGATTCTTGACGTTGTACATTGATTGCTTATCTTTTCCAGTCATACTATAAGCTATCTCCCATCCTGCTTTGTATCCCCAGTGTGTATAGAACACTGCCATTGCATAGTAGATGCTGGGTAAGTGGCTGGCTGAATACCACCATCTGGTACATCTATTTATGACACAAGAATTTCTAACATTCCTATCTAGTTCTTTGGATGCTAGCTGTCAGGTCAGCAATTTGTTTCCACCAATGTCTTTGCAGAAAAAAGATGAGGCTTTCTGCTCTGGGAAAGATTGACAGCCTCGGAACACCCAAAGGGGCAGTTCTACTCTGTCCTGTACGGCTCCTGTGAGTCGGAATTGACTTGATGGCAGTTGGCTTGGTCTGGTTTTAAGTTTATGTAGCTCAAGTGCCACTTTGCTATTTGTAAGCTACATAGCTTCGATTTGTAATTATTTTGTGCTATCATGAGGACAAATGTATTGGGGATTAACAGGTGATTAGGTTGCCCCCCTCCTTCCTTTTGGGTATTAATTTGGCAAAAACGGGTAAATAAAAAAAATATTGCTACATTGATTCCAATTTCTTTGAAAGTAGCGTGGGCTGTCTAAGGAAAATTTCCTTGGGAAACCTTACCCCACCTATCCTACAATCTCGATGTCCCAAACCCAACATTTTAAAAAGAATTCAAATTAAATTCCTCCAAGTTGATTTGACTTAGTGTGATTCAGCATAGAATTCTTTGGAATTAAAGAGGTGGAAACACTGCCTTCAGTACTGTATAGACTAGATTAGATTGGAAGATATATTGAAAATTAAATATTTTGATAATCAGTTTGATACTTTTGCTTAAGAAAGGTTTCTGTGATTTTTTTTCAAGGCAGTATTTTTTGACTTGCCCCGAGTATTTCTAATGCTTGCAGTTGCCTTTAAGATGAAGAGCAAAGTGTGGATGCAATTTTGTTGTGCACTGTTGGAATTTGAGCCGAGACCCAGTGGTGCAGCAATACTTGTGACAGTTCTGTATAATGGAAATATCCTGCTGAAATTGCTGTTAGTGCCTCTTCACACATACATGACTACTGCATGGTTTTTTAAAGTGCATGGAAGAAATCCTTGAGTTTCAATAAAATTTTTCCATGCACTTTTTGATTTAGTGACCAGTGGTGGTGAATTTATAGGACATGTGAACATAACTACAATAAAAATTGTAAGCAAGTGATGCAAAGTAAAAAGGATTTAAATGCATTGCCATGTAGGGTTGAGAGGGAGGGACAGTGAAGAACATAGGTAAGTTGAATTGAAACAATGCTAGGTGTGAGTAGGAGTTAAAATTATTTAAGTTTAGAGACTTCCTGTTGGGGGCATGGTGTTAATGACAGAAGAATGAAGGATACTTGTTAAGAACAAAAGACCCAAGAGAATGTCAGCAAGAGGATGAAGAAAGGTCAAAGATGAATGAGTAAATTATTGCCTATTAGTAATATACTATAGGCTCTTTCTATTCCACTTAATGTCAGTGATTTGAATGAGGACACTGTTGGACAGTTCTTTAGGAATTTGGTGATTGGAAGGTGCATGAGATTTATTGTGAAAAAATCCGGATTTAAAAGGGGAGGGAGAAGAGAGTTCACATTCAGCTTGCTGGAATTGAGTTAGGACAAATGTAGAGTTCTGTACACAATCAATTTAACAAGTGAATTATAAGCTGTGAGCCAGCAGTGATGTGATTGCCAAATAAGCTAAAGTTGTGGACTAGATACAGTAAAGGCATGCAGTCTAGAAGTAGATCAAGTTTCTGGTGGGTTTTCCTTAATGTCTACCTCTATAGTACTTACGTTGGGAATGTCACTCTTGGGGTTAGGGACACTTTTCTTTGGAGACATTTGCTTATGCCTGTGAGGGAATAACTAGGCAAACATAGACAAGAGACTCGAAGTATATGAAGTGTACTGTCAGTTTGGAAGAGGAAGTATATTTTTTGTTCTGCAAAAGGTAGAAATAGAGTTCTGGCAGGATTTTTAGGGATGTAAATTTTGGCTTAATTTGGGGAAAAAAAAAATCAAGCAAACAAATGAAAAACAGGAACTTAATGAGTGCTTAAAAGTGAAGTGGACAGGATTGTGGGGGATAGTGCTTATTACTACTATTAGAAGTGTTAGTAATGAGCAGCCATTTCTGGATCAGATTCTAAATCTCAGATTGTGGAATTTGTAGCAATTTTTTAATATACTATGAAGGAAGGGAGAATAATTTAAAATTTTAAGCCTAGTGATAAGAATATTACAGATCATAAAATTGTTTTGGTGTTCTTAAATACTGAAGCTGTATTGATATGGGAAGTTAATCTTTTTTGCTTAGTCTCATCAGTTAGGGCTCTGAACCAGAAAGGTGGATTTCTGAGACTTGATTTTTTTAACATCTAGGCCCACCTTCCTGGCATTGGAAAGACCTCTCACCTTTTTATCTTTGCTTTATTTTGATACAGTGTAATGTCCTATAGCATTTTAGCTTTTGTGGTATTCTTATGCTGTTAAGTAGAAGCACCATTAAATCTCAGGACTGTTTTTTTAAATAGTTAATAGTTTTATATATATATACACACATTAATAGTTATATACACACACACAAACTCTCAACCATCTAATTCACCTTTACCCAACTGCTGAAAGAACTTATTTTGGAGCTAAAGGTGATAGATTGAGAAATATTAAGTAAGTCAAGTATACACACAACTCACAGGATTCAAAACCTTTATAAATGAAAAGGAATTTTCCACAAACTTTGAAGCCTCCTCATACATCTAAATAGATACTCTTAAGCATTGATTAAGGAAATATTTATTTCCAGATATAAGAAGCCCGTAATGATTACTTTATTCCTGGAATACCTTAAATTTATATGGGAGTTCATTTATTCCCTATGGGTCACATATAAGGGACTTCAGAAAGTTCATAGAAAAATAGGATGAAAATTTTTTTCTCAACCATTTGACGTCCTGGTGTACATAGGTTCTTTGAGAAAACAGTCTGGCTGATTTTTCAACTTTCATACTGAAATTTAGGGTTGGATGATTTATTGTGTTGGTGGTCAGACCTGTGCTTTTTTTTTGATACATGGAAGAATGTCTTCTACTAGATTTCCAGTGTACTTTCCCTCCGTTGGGGCTCCTGTTGAGAACTGTTGGTCTAGGTTAGCATAGGTCATTTTAAAATTTAATTTTTTTACCTTTATAGGACTTGGCATTGCTCTTAGTGTGTGTATAAATACATTTATTGTTTGCATCTGGTGTAAATATAGAGAAATGGGGATGTGTAGGGTTCATATAATAGAAGCTGAGTCAGTGGGGAAGTAAATGTGAAAAACTGTTTTGAATGGAGCTAGATGTTTGAACTTCGTATTTAACAATATATTAATACTAAAGTAGAGAAAGCACATGGGAGGAATTGAGGACTTTCTGGTGTAGTTACGTTTTCCTCTGTTAATGCTTTTTATAGCTGTTAGATTGGGAATAATCAATGCGGGGCAATTTTGTACTTTTCAGTTTGTATAGCTCCAGCTGTATATACGTATAAAATAGATTATAGGGCAGTTGGAAAGCAGATGGCTGGAGAATTATTGCTACTGTGGCTGCCATCTATATATATGTGTATATATATATTAAAAATCCTACCGCCATCCAGTTGATTCCAACACAGAGTGACCCTGTTAAAGAGTTTATAAGACCTAAAACTTTAAAGGAGCAGACAGCTTCATCTTATCGCCTGCGGAGATAGGCTAGTAGGTTTGAACCACCAACTGTGCAGTTATTTGTAATTTAGTGCTTAGTCCACAGCACCACCACTGTCTTTTTTGTTCATGACTTAATTTGTAGTCATGTTGAAAATGAAATGGGACTGGAGCAGATTCAAAGAAGATGCTCTTTTAGGCTTAAAAATTTAAACGAAGCTAGATTCTCATTGCACCTTCTCAAGAGGGAGATGGGAACGCTGATTGAGAAGTTTGTTTATTAAGCAGGCAGAATGTGGCTATTGGAATGGAATAATTTTTCCTTGTTTGAGTGTAATAAGTTGATAGAATGTATTAGAGGTTAAGGTATTAGAATTGAGCAGTCTTAAAATTTGAACTTCTGTCTGTAGTCATGATTCTTTGTCAAGTTTTCCATATTCTTAGAGGATCACCACCAAAACCCCCATTTGATTCATCGATGTTTAAGTGTTGCATCAGTAGTCTTAATCTACTAGCCTATATATACCCCTTTTATTGTACTTTATGGTGAAGTATGTTTAAAAGACAAAAGCATACAAGACTTGAAATTTTGTTAAAGGTTTTGCTTTTGTATATGGATTTGCTTGCATATCTTGTATGATAAGCATTTGCAATAGGGTATTATAAGTAATTTAAAAACAAGGCACTTTTTTTCCCCCCTTTTAGTATAATAATCATGAAATTCGTTCTGGAAAACACATTGGTGTCTGCATTTCTGTTGCCAACAACAGGCTTTTTGTGGGCTCTATTCCTAAAAGTAAAACCAAGGAACAGATCCTTGAAGAATTTAGCAAAGTAACAGGTGAGTTGGATTTATTTGAAAGTCGGTACAACTTAAAATGAAGATTGTAACATACTACCAAGTAGTGATTGAAAGGCTACATTTTATTGAATCCTTCAAAATTTTGAGGTAGGTAGCACTGTTTGGAGCTAGGGTTAACTAACCGTCACAATGAGGAGACAGAACTTGCCGAAGTTACACAATTGATGAGTGCAGCTCTGAGGTTTAAATTCAGTCTTTGCTGGTCTTAGTTCAGATTTCCCATTTTTGACTATTTGAATTGTCATGGTTCTAGGTGTTGGAAATATTTTTATCTAACCTAGAATTTTTTGGTAAATAATTACCAGTCTATTAACACATTGCAAGAACATTTGCTATTCTTAGTTAACATACCCCCTCCCATTTTTCATTTCAATACAGCTATTTCAGCCTAGAAAAGAAGCATTAAAGTGTTTATCTGCATACTAAGTTTTGGGCAATTTGATTTGAATTCTATTGCTGTTTTCCTGAAATAAAGGTTTTTGTTGGGCTTCATGATTTGATTAATGGAAACCAAATAGACCTTAGATTAATTAAAAATAATTTTCCCCCAATAGGATCTTTGTTGAGAAAGTTTCATGGTGTAAGATCCATTAATTATATATTGAGAAAAGGAGTGTAATACGGGTCCACGTAAATAATCTGGACCTGCTTTAGAAAGTCCCTTGTATAAATTGAGGTGGTCATTGGGGAAAAGAAATTGGTCTTAAAATTTTGATATTGAGGTAGTATCTTAGAAAAAGAAATTCTTCATTTCAACTAATTTCCTTGGAATGGTTATTTTCAGAGGGCCTTACAGATGTCATTTTATACCATCAACCGGACGACAAGAAAAAGAACAGAGGCTTTTGCTTTCTTGAATATGAAGATCACAAAACAGCTGCTCAGGCACGGCGTAGGTTAATGAGCGGTAAAGTCAAAGTCTGGGGAAATGTTGGAACTGTTGAATGGGCTGATCCTATAGAAGATCCTGATCCTGAGGTTATGGCAAAGGTAAGATGTAATAGGTAAAAAATTTGAGGGAGCAGTAGAATGACTGGAATGAAGAGATGGAAGAAAAACTTAGGAAAAAAATTTTTTTTATATACTGTATATTTGAAGGTGGGAGAAGTGCTCTTCACTGAAGAATTAGAGCCACATGCCAGAAATACCATGTAATTGGAAAGTGAATGTGTAGAGATTTATTCTTGAATACTTAGCTACTTGTGAAATCTTTCATAATTAGCCTACATTTTGATCTCATTTTTATATAGATTTTAAGAGAATTTGTTGTTTGATTGTGAGAATGGTGTCAGTCGTGAGCGAGCATGCTTTTTGGATAAAAGTTCTAGTCCTAAAAATAGTGACCTTAGCTGAGCTGCTGCAGTTAAAAGGTTTAGCTATTATTAGGTATCCTGCTTCAGCAGTCAGTTGAGACACTATGAGAACAAACATCTCTTGAGTCAACACTTTCTCTAATGCTGTTTGCAGTTTGTTATTCTAGCTTTTGTCTTTCCTTTAAACATCCCCTTTTAGTGGTTATAAGTTGGGTGTCAAACATCACCAGTGAAATAAGGGAGTGTGAATATCCAGGATTACTATGAATATTGTTAACAGGATTTATTTCTTCTGATGAGCTCATTTGGCTTGACATTTAGATAGGTAATTCCATTATTTTAAGTATTTAGGAGGGGCGAGATAGTGTTTCTTAGCCAAAAGCACAATTGTAATTGTGCTTTGAGGAGATTTCGTGATCGAAAGAAAATATATCTTGCCAATATTTTGTGCCCACTATTATTACAGATTTACTTTGACAATTTCTGTTTTGGGTTAAAATTTGAATAGCTATCTGAAAAGATGTGGCATTCACATTGCTAGGAAACAATCCTTCCCATAATCACTAATTTACTGAAAACTACCAAGCATACATTACTGTTATGTTGTGGTTCAAAGTCATAATGGAACTAAATGCTAGACTAGAACAACTCCCATAGTTTGGCAGGCTGTAATCTTTATGGGAGCAGACAATCTCATCTCCCAAGAGCCAGCTACTGGGCTGGAACCATCTACCTTTAAATTATATCTGCCCAATCTTGATCCTACTGTGCCGTTAGGGCTTCTAGTAAGGGACCTAGTCCCTTGATAATCTTTTGATGGGTTGTAGTTCTCCTTCATAAGTTGTAGGGGAGAAGGCAAAGAAGTCTGATTTGTTGAAAATAAGGGTTTTTGGAAATACTCAGTTTCTGCTTTTTAATTTCAGGTAAAAGTTTTGTTTGTACGCAACCTTGCCAATACTGTAACAGAAGAGATTTTAGAAAAGGCATTTAGTCAATTTGGGAAACTGGAACGAGTAAAGAAACTAAAAGATTATGCTTTCATTCATTTTGACGAGCGAGATGGTGCTGTCAAGGTAAATATGTGGTGCTGTCAAGTTAAATATGTGGGAAAATATAGGCATCTAAATAGATTTATTTTGTCATCTTAGAATCAATATTTTAAAAATGGAAGGAAACAAATCTTTTTTTAAAAAATCTATTTATTTATTTATTTATTTTGGGGAAACAAATCTTAATATCCAGTCATGCTAAGCTCTCTTTATAAGCTTGTACCAAGTCACTTTTGTCTCCCCGGGTATCAGTAAGAGCTGTGCTCCATCGGGTTTCCATTTGCTGGTTTTTTTTTCTCAGAAGTCGATAGGGCAGGCTTCTGTTTCTAGACACCTTAGGGTGCTCAACTTCAAAGTTTTTTGATGAGCAGCTGAGGAAGTTAATTGCACCACCCCTAGTCTGCTAACATGTATAACCTTAGTTTACTTGATAAGACTAAAAAAATAGTTGAAGAGTTAGAGCTGTGTATAAAATTGAAACTTAGTAATCTAATTCATCTTTTATTAATGGTAGGTGATTAAATCATCCTGAAAGGCTTATTTTTAATATTGATCAAAATCTTTTTTTTTTTTAAGGCTATGGAAGAAATGAATGGTAAAGACTTGGAGGGAGAAAGTATTGAGATTGTTTTTGCTAAACCACCTGATCAGAAAAGGAAAGAAAGAAAAGCCCAGAGGCAAGCAGCAAAGAATCAAATGTAAGTGAAATTTTGTGTGTGTGTGTATGTTAGTACATTAGCTGGAGAATAGCTGTCCCTGAGACTTGTTGAAAAAATTTGCCATACCTATTCTATAACCTTTTAAAGAAAACTTGAGATACCTGAAGAAATACCAAGGTCTTCCAATGTTTACTGAACTCTTGATACCATGTTTGTGAAAAATAATTATCTAAATTACTGGAATTTTGTTTAAATAAAATCAACCAAGCATGTTAATATGTTGACAGGAAGTTGTTGAAAATGTCTTTTAGCTGTTAGACATGGAAAAACCTTAACTATATCTGGTTATAGTAGAGAGCTCTATTCTCAGAGGATATTAAACCTCGTTTAATGAAAAACTCCTTTTGTATATAAACAAGGGCTTCCTTATTAATACAGTGCCAATTGCAACTCCATAAGATTTCATATGCTAGACATGAGTTTTGAAATAGGAAACGAGGTTATAACTAGTAAGCAACTAATGTATTTTGATAAGGGTGTGCGATGAGTTATATTCGGGGTATTGTTAGAAGAACTGAAAGGATAGGTGCACATTGTGACAGGGGATTTTCAGTTGCTGTGAATGAAGTTAGTGACTTAACTCTTGGTGTTTGATTTCTATAACTGTACCCCCCTTGCCCCCATCTACAAATTCATGCAGCACAGGTAATGATACATGCTGAAATATATCTATGAGTATTTGGGGCTTTAGTTCCATTGTTCTCACACCTGTTCAACTTGTACACATGCGTGTAATTAAAAATTGTCGGTAATTGATTTCTCAGGAAGGAGTAGGGTAATTGTTAATTTGAAATAAGAACCAGTGATCATTGAACATAGCTTTGTCTAAGGTGAGTTTGTTTCAATGCTTAATGTGTATGCAGAAGTAGTGTGGGCGAGATATTAAAATTGATTATTTTAGGGAAGTTGGCAAATTCTGATCATCAGAATCATCATTCTAAAATGGGATTAGATGAAATTATTTAAGATCTTTTGTAGTGTGCTTGAGAACATGTAGAAGAAAAGGCTAGCTTTTGAAGAGAGCCGTTGCTTGTTTGCTCATGCTCTCAAAGTCCTCAACCTATTACATGAACTGAAAATGAAGTTCAGCATTTCTTTCATAAAACAATTGATTGTGGATTATTTAAAGATGTGAGAGAATGTAAGTACAGGGAATTATAGATACATAGTGAATCTGAGAGCATTTCTGAAAGTTCATGGTGAAAATAGAATGATCATGGAAATATTCCATGAACCTTTGGAAGTTGCTTTAAGTAAAATAGTTCCAGTTCTGTAATATTCTGATTTGATTGAGGTGAGGACAATATGTATATTAGAAGATTGGAGAATATCAGATAACAATACTTCTAATGTAGGAGAAACTTATAAAGGAATATTGCCTTGTGATGCCTGTGCTTAAACTTGAGTCAGCCATTCACAACTTTTTATAATTTTAAAATTCAATAAATACACAGCTTGCATATTCAGAAAGTGCTTTATACTTCTCATAGCATCCCTGTGAATTAGGTAACTACCTTCAAGTTTGAGCTGGGGAAAAGGTACAGAGAGGTAGTTGCCTCTAAGGTCATTCATATATTAGTAAAATGGGAGAACAATTTGAATGACCACAGTTTGTCCCCAGAGTTTTCTCTCTTAAAACAATTACAGTTTTGGTTT